>NC_064640.1:251780010-252089468 GCF_023864345.2 Schistocerca serialis cubense
GAAAGACTTAAGTCGAAACAAGGCCCCGGGAGTAGACAACATTCCGTTAGAGCTGCTGATAGTCTTGGGACAGCCAGCCATGACAAAATTGTACCATCTGGTGAGCAAGATGTATGAGACAGGCGAAATCCCCTCAGACTTCAACAACAGTATAATAATATCAATTCCAATGAAATAAGGTGCTGACAGGTGTGAAAATAACCGAACTATCAGTTTAATAAGTCACGGCTGCAAAATACTAACACGAATTCTTTACAGAAGAATGAAAAAACCGGTAGAAGCCGAGCTCAGGGAAGATCAGTTTGGATTCCGAAGAAATCGTGAGGCAGTACTGACACTACGACTCCTCATAGAAGATAGGTTAAGGAAAGGCAAACCTACGTTTATGGCATTTGCAGACTCAGGGAAAGCTTTTGACAATGTTGACTGGAATACTCGCCTTCAAACTCTAAAGGTGGCAGGGGTAAAATGTAGAGAGCGAAGAAAGGCTATTTACAATTTGCACAGTCACCAGATGTCAGTAATAAGAGTCGAGGGACACGAAAGGGAAAGCAGTGGTAGGGAAGGGAGTGAGACAAGGTTGTAGCCAATCCCCGATGTTATTCAGTCTGTATATTGAGCAAGCAGTAAAGCAAACAAAAGTAAAATTTGGAGTGGGAATTAAAGTCTACGGAGAAGAAACAAAAACTCTGAGATTTACATATGGCATTGTAATTCTGTCAGAGACAGCAAAGGACTTTGAAGAACAGCTGAACGGAATGGACAGTGTCTTGTGGGAGGTTATAAGGTGAACATCAACAAAAGCAAAACACGGATAATGGAATGTAGTCGAACTAATCAGGTGATGCTGAGGGAATTAAGTTAAGAAATGAATCATTTAAAACAGTAGATGAGTTTTGCTATTTCGGAAGCAAAATAACTGATGATGGTCGAACTGGAGAGGATATAAAATATAAATTAACAATGGCAAGAAAAGCGTTTCTGAAGAAGAGAATTTTTTTAACAGCGAGTATGGGTTTAAGTATCAAGAAGTCGTTTCAGAAATTATCTGTATGGAGTGTAGCCATGTATGAAAATGAAACATGGAATATAAACAGTTAAGACGAGAAGAGAATAGAAGCTTTTGAAATGTGGTGCTACAGAAGAATGCTGAAGATTAGATGGGCAGATCACGTCACTGATGGGGAGGTACTTAATAGGATTCGGAAGAAGAGAAATTTGTGGCACAACCTGACTAGAAGAAGGGATCGGTTGGTAGGACACATTCTGAGGCATCAAGAGATCACCAATATACTCCTGGAGGGAAGCAAGGAGGAAAAAAATCGTAGAGGAAGACCACGAAATGAACACATTAAGCAGGTTCAGAAGGATGTAGGTTGCAGTAGTTACTCGGAGATGAAGAGGCTTGCACTGGATGGAGTAGCATGGAGAGTTGCATCAAACCAGTCTTCGAACAGAAGACAAAAACAACATCGCTACATCGACTCCTCGCACCTTATTTTTATTTATTTATTTATTGGCTTTTGGTTTCATAACCAACCATAGTTTATACGATGGCGTACTGAAAAGTAATTCCTCCGAATTTTTACTCTGTTTTCAATATCGGTTGAGGTATTACGTGTCACGCGTATTACTCTGTCGTCTTTCCAGCCTCGCTGACGCAAGTTGCAGCCCTCTGCTGCTCGAGAACTCCAAATTGTAGCGTGTAATATGGCGGTCTGTAACGTAATTATGTCACTGCGAGAGAAAAAGCGTGCTGTAATCGAGTTTCCAACGGCAGAAAACGTGGCTCCATCTGAAAACCATAGAAGAGTGAAAGCTGTGGGTGGCGATGACAATGCCAGACCACACACGAGCGCTGCGACATCTACAAAAGTCCGACGCCTTGGGTTCAGTCTCTCCGATCATCCTCCAAACTGTTCCGAAATGGCCCCATCCACCTTCGAGGTCTTCAGTTTGATAGTGATGAAGCGGTGCAAGCAGAGGGAGGTTATGGCTCCGCCAACAATGTCAAACAATCTACAGTGGCAGTATCAACAAACTGGTCTCTATGGTAACTGAAGAAAACTTCACAAGCTAAGATCGCTAAAAAAGCATTTTATTGAATGGCCGGTTTCGACGGAGCTATGTTGTCATCATCGGATCTTATGCTTTTGAATTTTTGCAACATGTTACCGACCAGTGTTGTATATCCCTGACATGGTCAGTCTGCAGGTGATCTGCAGTGTATAGTAACTGAGGATAACTTCTGAAGCCATGAACACTAAAAAGGCATTTTATTGGATGACTCGTTTCGACAGAATTATGCTGTCATCATCGGTTCTTATGCTGGTCTTTCGTTGGAAAAAATGTGTTCGTCACCAAAGTGACTATGTTGAGAAATAAATATGTAGACACGAACAATAAAGAGTAGAAATTTCCGGGCGTGAGTCGTGTTTCGGTAGCTCAGTTGGTAGAGCACTTGCCCGCGAAAGGCAAAGGTCCCGAGTTCGAGTCTCGGTCTGGCACACAGTTTTAATCTGCCAGGAAGTTTCATATCAGCGCACACTCCGCTGCAGAGTGAAAATCTCATTCTGGAAACATCCCCCAGGCTGTGGCTAAGCCATGTCTCCGCAATATCCTTTCTTTCAGGAGTGCTAGTTCTGCAAGGTTCGCAGGAGAGCTTCTGTAAAGTTTGGAAGGTAGGAGACGAGGTACTGGCAGAAGTAAAGCTGTGAGTAGCACGCGTGAGTTGTGCTTCGGTAGCTCAGTTGATAGAGCACTTGCCCGCGAAAGGCAAAGGTCCCGAGTTCGAGTCTCGGTGGGGCACACAGTTTTAATCTGCCAGGAAGTTTCATATCAGCGCACACTCCGCTGCAGAGTGAAAATCTCATTCTGGAATAAAGAGTAGAATCTTAATAAAGTTTGTTTTATTAAAAAGCTTGAAGAGTTTTCACATTAAAAATTCGGAGGCATTGCTTTTCAGCCCGCCCTCCTACAAATCAGTAACAACAGTCAGTTTTCACTATTATCTATGTATAAACTTAAATCCATTTATAGTGAAAGAGATAAATATTTCATAAAATTTGTTTGTATACACTACGCTTATACATGTACAAAATTTTAGTTATGGACAGTTGCAAAAGATGTGTATTATTCTTAACTAAAAATATCTGCGCAAATACATTTCACTTCGCGTGAGCGTTTTATCTTGTGATGTACTGGGTAAACAGGATCCATCTCCAGGCAATGCAATTCTTCGTTTCTACACTGCCCCCTCGGAGTGGCGTCCTTGCGTGCAGTCTCGTGTTGCCAGTTTCCTCCTCGTCCTTCCTGCTGTGCTTGCAGGATCTACATTTTGACGTGGCTGATTGTATGGATACTCCTAATTCCTTGAGAGCAGTCTCGTGTTGCCGGCCTCCTCCTCGTCCTTCCTGCTGTGCTTGCAGGATCTACATTTTGACGTGGCTGATTGTATGGATACTCCTAATTCCTTGAGAGCAGTCTCGTGTTGCCGGCCTCCTCCTCGTTCTTCCTGCTGTGCTTGCAGGATCTACATTTTGACGTGGCTGATTGTATGGATACTCCTAATTCCTTGAGAGCAGTCTCGTGTTGCCGGCCTCCTCCTCGTTCTTCCTGCTGTGCTTGCAGGATCTACATTTTGACGTGGCTGATTGTATGGATACTCCTAATTCCTTGAGAGCAGTCTCGTGTTGCCGGCCTCCTCCTCGTCCTTCCTGCTGTGCTTGCAGGATCTACATTTTGATGTGGCTGATTGTATGGATACTCCTAATTCCTTGAGAGCAGTGTATGTAAGTTTCGGGTAAGGAACGAGCGAGCGAGTTAGCTGTACCAGGTAGGCCCCTACCGGCGACTTACTGTCACCAAGGAAACTTTTAGTGTCGATACGAAAGTTAGAACTTATTCCAAGTTTCTGCCTTCATTCGTGTGTAGAAAATAATGTTGGGAAAGCGGGTGAATATTTTTTAATCGTCCTGTATCTTGGTTGGTTTATTTGGGGGAGGGGAACAAACAGCGTGTTCATCGGTCTCATCGGATTTGGGAAGGATGTCGGAAGGAAGTCGGCCGTGCCCTTGCAAAGGAACCATCTTGCCATTTTCCTGAAGCGATTTAGGGAACTCCCAGAAAACCTTAAATCAGAATGGCCGAACTGTCGTTCTCCCGAATGCGTGTCCAGTGTGCTAACCACTGCGCCATCTCACTCGATCCTCTATCTTGTAAACGTATGCCAAAATCAAGAGAAATTCATAGCTCATGTTGCGCACTGAAGTTATGAACTTAAGTGCCATTTCGTTTGATCTACTTCTACATCTACATTTATACTCCGCAAGTCACTCAACGGTATGTGCCACTGTCATTACCTCCCTTTCCTGTTGCAGTCGCGTATGGTTCGCGGGAAGAACGACTGCCGGAAAGCCTCCGTGCGCGCCCGAATCTCTCTAATTTTACATTCGTGATCTCTACGGGAGGTATAAGTAGGGGGAAGCAATATATTCGATACCTCATCCAGAAACGCACCCTCTCGAAACCTGGACAGCAAGCTACACCGCGATGCAGAGCGCCTCTCTTGCAGAGTCTGCCACTTGAATTTGCTAAACATCTCCGTAACGCTATCACGCTTACCAAATAACCCTGTGACGAAACGCGCCGCTCTTCTTTGGATCTTCTCTATCTCCTCTGTCAACCCGACCTGGTACGGATCATACACTGATGAGCAATACTCAAGTACAGGTCGAACGAGTGTTTTGTAAGCCACCTCCTTTGTTGATGGACTACATTTTCTGAGGACGAATGTTTCTGAAACATTCGGTATTTTGGACTCCCGTGTCTGCGGGATTTCTGTCAAATGCGAGTTACGAATCGAAGTGCCATTTCGTCTGATTGCAAGCTCCCTGGTGCACGAAAAGCTGTTACGGAGCGTGGCTGGCAAACTGGACACGCCGTGCTGCAGACCGGTGACAGGTAAGAGTAGTCGCGGCTCCGGTCAGCTGAAAATACCACTCACGCAACCGAGCGCAGCCATTGCGCCACCGGTTGCTCGGCGAGCAGCTGCACGAGAGTCGCCCGCCGCCAAGAGCGGCCGTAGCTAGCCGGAGAAAGGCTGCCCCTGCTCTGTGCAAGGAATAACGTGACGTCAGGGATCATGGCTTATCCTGAAAACAATTTTACCCGTAGACATACTGCATTGCAAAATTTCCTGGACTTGGATTATTTAATGTAAATTTACACACTGAATAATCCCTACCGTGAAGGTTTAGTCTTTTAGTAGTTTTCCTAAAATACAGCGAGGTGAAAAAATCATGGGATGCCTCCTGGTATCGTGTCGGACCTTCTTTTGCCCGGCGTCGTGCAGCAGTTCGATGCGGCATGGACTCAACAAGTCGTTGGAAGTCTCCTGCACAAATCTAGATCTACATCTACATCCATACTCCGCAAGCCACCTGACGGTGAGTGGCGGAGGGTACCTTGAGTACCTCTATCGGTTCTCCCTTCTATTCCAGTCTCGTATTGTTCCTGGAAAGAAGGCTTGTCGGTATGCTTCTGTGGGGGCTCTAATCTCTCTGATTTTATCCTCATGGTCTCTTCGCGAGATATACGTAGGAGGGAGCAATATACTGCTTGACTTTTCGGTGAAGGCATGTTCTCGAAACTTTAACAAAAGCCCGTACCGAGCTACTGAGTGTCTCTCCTGCAGAGTCTTCCACTGGAGTTTATCTATCATCTCCGTAACGCTTTCGCGATTACTAAATGATCCTGTAACGAAGCGCGCTCCTCTCCGTTGGATCTTCTCTATCTCTTCTATCAACCCTATCTGGTACGGATCCCACACTGCTGAGCAGTATTCAAGCAGTGGGCGAACAAGCGTACTGTAACCTACTTCCTTTGTTTTCGGATTGCATTTCCTTAGGATTCTTCCAATGAATCTCAGTCTGGCATCTGCTTTACCGACGATCAACTTTATATGATCATTCCATTTTAAATCACTCCCAATGCGTACTCCCACATAATTTATGGAATTAAATGCTTCCAGTTGCTGACCTGCTATTTTGTAGCTAAATGATAAGGGATCTTTCTTTCTATGTATTTGCAGCACATTACACTTGTCTACATTGAGATTCAATTGCCATTCCCTGGACCATGCGTCAATTCGTTGCAGATCCTCCTGCATTTCATTACAACTTTCCATTGTTATAACCTCTCTATATACTACAGCATCATCCGCAAAAAGCCTCAGTGAACTTACGATGTTATCCACAAGGTCATTTATTGTGAATAGCAACGGTCCTACGACACTCCCCTGCGGGACACCTGAAATCACTCTTACTTCGGAAGACTTCTCTCCATTGAGAATGACATGCTGCGTTCTGTTATCTAGGAACTCTTAAATCCAATCACACAATTGGTCTGATAGTCCATATGCTCTTACTTTGTTCATTAAACGACTGTGGGGAACTGTATCGAACGCCTTGCGGAAGTCAAGAAACACGGCATCTACCTGTGAACCCGTGTCTATGGCCCTCTGAGTCTCGCGGACGAATAGCGCGAGCTGGGTTTCACACCACCGTGTTTTTCGAAACCCATGCTGATTCCTACAGAGTAGATTTCTAGTCTCCAGAAAAGTCATTATACTCGAACATAATACGTGTTCCAAAATTCTACAACTGATCAACGTTAGAGATATAGGTCTATAGTTCTGCACATCTGTTTGACGTCCCTTCTTGAAAACGGGGATAACCTGTGCCCTTTTCCAATCCTTTGGAACGCTACGCTCTTCTAGAGACCTACGGTACACCGCTGCAAGAAGGGGGGCAAGTTCCTTCGCGTACTCTGTCTAAAATCGAACTGGTATTCCATCAGGTCCAGCGGCCTTTCCTCTTTTGAGCGATTTTAATTGTTTCTCTATCCCTCTGTCGTCTATTTCGATATCTACCATTTTGTTATCTGTACGACAATCTAGAGAAGGAACTGCGGTGCAGTCTTCCTCTGTAAAACAGCTTTGGAAAAA
Source organism: Schistocerca serialis cubense (assembly GCF_023864345.2). Taxonomy (NCBI): domain Eukaryota; kingdom Metazoa; phylum Arthropoda; class Insecta; order Orthoptera; family Acrididae; genus Schistocerca; species Schistocerca serialis. Next base: position 251,787,017 of record NC_064640.1, read on the forward strand.
GACATTTAGTATTTCGGCCTTTAGTCTGTCATCCTCTGTTTCAGTACCATTTTGGTCACAGAGTGTCTGGACACTTTGTTTTGATCCACCTACCGCTTTGACATAAGACCAAAATTTCTTAGGATTCTCTGCCAAGTCAGTACATAGAACTATACTTTCGAATTCATTGAACGCCTCTCGCATAGCCCTCCTCACACTACATTTCGCTTCGCGTAATTTTTGTTTGTCTGCAAGGCTTTGACTATGTTTATGTTTGCTGTGAAGTTCCCTTTGCTTCCACAGCAGTTTTCTAACTCGGTTGTTGTACCACGGTGGCTCTTTTCCATCTCTTACGATCTTGCTTGGCACATACCCATCTAACGCATATTGTACGGTGGTTTTGAACTTTGTCCACTGATCCTCAACACTATCTGTACTTGAGACACAACTTTTGTGTTGAGCCTTCAGGTACTCTGTAATCTGCTTTTTGTCACTTTTGCTAAACAGAAAAATCTTCCTACCTTTTTTAATATTTCTATTTACGGCTGAAATCATCGATGCCGTAACCGCTTTATGATCGCTGATTCCCTGTTCTGCGCTAACTGTTTCAAATAGTTCGGGTCTGTTTGTCACCAGAAGGTCTAATATGTTATCGCCACGAGTCGGTTCTCTGTTTAACTGCTCAAGGTAGTTTTCAGATAAAGCACTTAAAAACAATTTGACTGGATTCTTTGTCCGTACCACCCGTTATGAACGTTTGAGTCTCCCAGTCTATATCCGGCAAATTAAAATCTCCACCCAGAACTATAACATGGTGGGGAAATCTACTCGAAATATTTTCTAAATTATCCTTCAGGTGCTCAGCCACAACAGCTGCTGAGCCAGGGGGCCTATAGAGACATCCAATTACCATGTCTGAGCCTGCTTTAACCGTGACCTTCACCCAAATCATTTCACATTTCGTATCTCCGTCAATTTCCTTCGATACTATTGCACTTCTTATCGCTATAAACACGCCTCCCCCTTTACTGTCCAGCCTGTCTCTGCGGTATACATTCCAATCTGAGTTTAGGATTTCATTACTGCTTACGTCAGGTTTGAGCCAACTTTCTGTCCCTAGTACTATATGGGCGTTGTGACCGTTTATTAATGAGAGCAGTTCTGGGACCTTTCTATAGACGCTCCTGCACTTTACTATTAGCACATTAATATTGTTATTCCCTGTTGCATTTTGCCTACTCCTACCTTGCCGCGTCTCAGGAGGCGTCTTGTCGGGCCTAGGGAGGGAATTCTCTAACCTAAAAACCCCCATGTGCACTCCACACGTACTCCGCTACCCTTGTAGGCGCTTCCGGCGTGTAGTGCATGGCTGACCTATTCAGGGGGACCCTACATTTCTCCACCCGATAGCGGACGTTGAGAAATGTGCACCCCAGATCTCCGCAGAATCGTCTGAGCCTCTGGTTTAAGCATTCCACTCGGCTCCAAACCAGAGGACCGCGATCGGTTCTGGGAACGATACTGTAAATAGTTAGTTCTGATTCCACCCCGCGAGCGAGGCTTTCCACCTTCACCAATTCCGCCAACCGCCTGTACGAACTGAGGATGACCTCTGAACCCAGACGGCAGGAGTCATTGGTGCCGACATGAGCAACAATTAGCAGTCGGGTGCACCCAGTGCTCTCTATCGCCACCGGCAGGGCCTCCTCCACATCTCGGATGAGACCCCCCGGCAAGCAGACAGAGTGAACACTGGCCTTCTTCCCCGACCTTTCCGCTATTTCCGTAAGGGGCTCCATCACCCGCCTAACGTTGGAGCTCCCAATAACTAATAAACCCCTCCCCCCGTGTGCCTGCTCGGACCTTGCTGAAGGAGCAGCCACTTGTCCACTCATAGGCAGAGCGGGCGATGCCACACGGCCAGCTTCCACATTGACCCTCCGCCTCGTACGCCGCGAACGCCGATGAACCCGCCACTCCACTTGGGGAGAGGGTGGCCCAGCCGCGCCCAGTACCCCCGAAGATGTCTCGACAGCAGGGACAGTGGGTGAAGCATGTAACACCTGGGGTGTACCATGCGACGCACCAGACTCCCCACTGCCTCTACACTCCGAGGCAGCAGCCTGAAGACGGCTGACCGTGGCCATCAACACACTCAGCTGTTCGCGGACAGTGGCCAGCTCCTCCTGCGTCCGTACAAAGCAGTCACACATCCTATCCATCCTAAGGAATCAATTTACTGTAGAGAGTTAATCAACTTTTAACTAGACTGCTAATTCACTAAAGGCGGCTGATTGTTGACTAAACTATGGTTGCTAGCCACTTCTTGTAGAAAACAATGAAAACAGGACTACCTGTCTCTGGACTGTATTGAAAACAAACACTAGCACTACTGGGACTATGGTTGACTAAAGGGACTCTATCTGATTGTATTCAAAACAAACACGAAATCTATGGAACACTATTACTAGCACTCGAAAAATTAAAGCTTCCTAAAAGCAAAAACACACGGAAGAAGAAGTGACAAGTAAGAAATATACAGTTAATACTTAAATTAAGGTAGCTCGCTGCACAGCAGACGTGAAGCAGACGGTAGTTACGAATATTGAGCGATGCTGCTTCTCTAGCCGTCCATAACTGCGAAAGTGTTGCCGGTGAAGGATTTTGTGCACGAACTGACCTCTCGGTTATGTACCATAAATTTTCGATGGGATTCATGTCGGGCGACCTGGGTGGCCAAATCATTCGCTCGAACTGTCCAGAATGTTCTTCCAACCAATCGCGAACAATTGGGGCCCAGTGACATGGCGCATTGTTCAAAATGTTCAAATGTGTGTGAAATCTTATGGGACTTAACCGCTAAGATCATCAGTCCCTAAGCTTACACACTACTTAACCTAAATTATGCTAAGGACAAACACACGCACCCATGCCCGAGGGAAGACTCGAACCTCCGCCGGGACCAGCCGCACAGTCCACGACTGCAGCGTCCATGACCGCTCGGCTAATCCCGCGCGGCCATGGCGCATTGTCACCCATAAAAATTCCATCGTTGTTTGGGATAATTATGCCCATTAATGGCTGCAAATGGCCTCCAAGTAGCCGGACATAACCATTTTCAGTCAATGGCCCATGTAAACATAGCCAACACCATTATGGAGCCACCACCAGCTTGCACTGTGCCTTGTTGACAACCTGTGCCCATGGTTTCGTGCGGCCTGGGCCACACTCGAACCCTACCATCAGCTCTTACCAACTGAAATTGGGACTCATCTGACCAGGCTACGGTTTTCCATTCGTCTAGCGTCCTACCGATATGGTCACGAGCCCAGGAGAGGCGCGGCAGGCGATGTCGTGCTGTTAGCAGAGGCACTCGTGCCGGTCCTCTACTGCCATAGCCCATTAACACCAAATTTTGCCGCACTGTCCTAACGGATACGTTCGTCGTACGTCTCATATTGATTCTGCGGTTATTTTACGCAGTGTTGCTTGTCTCTTAGCACTGACCACTCTACGCAAACGCCGTTGCTCTAGAACGGTAAGTGAAGACAATCGACCCCTATGTTGTCCGTGATGAGAGGTAATGCCTAAAATTTGGTGTTGGCACACTCTGGACGCCGTGGACCTCGGAATACTGAATTCCCTAACGATTTCCGAAACTGAATGTCCCATGCGTCTAGCGTCAACTACCATTCCGTGTTCAAAGACCGTGAATTCTCGTCACGGGGCTCTAATCTGCTCGGGAACCTTTTCACATGAATCACCCGGGTACAGATGACAGCTCCTCAAATGCACTGCCGTTTTATACCTTCTGTACACGATACTGCCACCGTCTGAATACGTACATATCGCTATCCGAAAACTTTTGTCATCTCAGTGTATTAAAACGCTGAATATGAGCTCGAATCAGCACAGGGGCAAATTATTTCCTTCGTGTTTCATTACATTATCGTACTGTTTCCCTCTAATGATACCGTAGCCATCTAGTCTTTACGCTGGGAACAGACGGAAAGACAGAACATCTCCGGAGATAGAGATTTCACTTCAAAGGCATTGCTCTTGGGATCAGATCTACGAGACTGGCGTCTCGTAAACTATGTTCTATATATAACCACAGTACAGGAAGTCGGTTGATGTAATACTTGGTGCGGTGGTAAAACAATGGACTCGCATTCGGAATGACAGCGGTTCAAACCCCTATCCGGCCCTCTAGACAGATTTTCTGTGGCTTCTATAACCGTTTAAGACAAATACGGGAATGAAAACGACACGCCCGATTTCCTTCCCCAATCCGAACTTGGGTTCCGCCTCGTAGGACCTCGTCTTCGACGGGAAATTTATGTCCGAATCTTCCTTCCTTTTCGTTTTTCGTAACTGGTGACCAATGCTATCACCAAAATAAATCCATTGTTGCCCATATCGTACAGCAAGTTAATCCCTAACATCTTATGTGAGGCGTGACCGTGTTTTGTCATGGTGAAACAGCATAAGCCAACGAATTATGAGAGAAAATTTTCCAGCATACTTGGGAGGTTAAATTCAAAGACTTTTGTGGGCGTTTCCAGTTAGTTTGTCGGAAAATTCAGTTATTTGGTAATGACATCCATGTTATAAAACATTCCTTTTGCCTAGCCTTATAACAAACGTAGCCGAACAACCTCTGAAAGAAAGAAGCACAAATCAAATGGCTCTGAGCACTATGGGACTTGACATCTGAGGTCATCAGTCCCCTAGAACTTAGAACTGCTTAAACCTAACTAACCTAAGGACATCACACACATCCATGCCCAAGACAGGATTCGAACCTGCGACCGTAGCGGTCGCGCGGTTCCAGACTGTAGCGCCTAGAACCGCTCAGCCACATCGGCCGGCTAAAGAAGCACAAATTTTTGTGGACTATCATCCCTTCGACGTCGTTATTAGTAACGGGGCACTAACTCGAATGAACAAGCACGCGGTAGGAAATCGACTTTGCCTTATCCCATCTTTTAAGAAATCATCCCGTCACTTGGTGTAAGTGATTTAGAAACCGGTAAGATCTAAATCACTATGGTGAGAAGGTGATAACAACTCCTCTCCTCAGAGTAAAAGTCCGTGCATTAATCAACTTTCCCAAGTAAGATAACTAGGTAAGATTATGGACACGTTAGTCGCCGAAGTCTGAAAAACTTGTACTCGCCCATTGACCCACACGAAGTTATTATCACAGCGTTACCTCGAACGGTAACCTCAAAAACTGTGCCAGTACAGCTCATTTTCACAATACACATACCACCTTCTGAAGTCAGAAACAAAATAATGGAGATATGACAAAGGAGATTAGGTACAGCAGGAGATAAAAGAGCTTGTTGGAGAAAGTCAGCTAACTTGTAGCTTGACGTACTGCCGCGTTGCAGAGAGAGCGGCAGTTACAAAACGTACGTGGGAGCTGGTAGGAGGAATATGCGGCGGTGTAGAAAGCAATATTCACATGTCCGTACCATGACGCGGGCTCAAACCTGTGCTGCCGGTCTGGTGACAGTGAAATGTGGCGCTCCCTGACTGCTAAGCAGACGAGTACGTGTCCTCGCGCTGTGGCATCCACCGTGTCGGAAGGCCGTAGTCCTTTCTTTGTACGGATACCCCGTGGCAGTCTGTGGTTCATGTGCTGCATTTTAAGGAACTACAGGTCGGTCTGACGGAACGGGAAGGGGAAAAAAATGGAGAGACACCACAAGCACACCTCTTTTTTCGGATGGGATACATTCGATCGAAAACAAGCATTAAATTGTTACATAGCTTAAAATACGAACTTACATGTAGAGTTTTCAGAAACAGGAACGAACAAAACTTCGCGACTAGTCAATTTTCCGATTTTTAGTTTACCTTCCAGTTACCAGCGAGGCTGCTGGTTCACTGGAAAGGACGACGATGTGAGATGACTATGAAAGAGGCGCCGAAGCAGGAAAATGTCAAAAATATGACGGAAATCTCAAACGCTGATACAATAGCTCCCTACTTAGCAATCATATATAACCGCTCGCTCACCGATAGATCTGTACCTGCAGACTGGAATACTGCGCAGGTCGCACCAGTGTTTAAGAAGGGTAGTAGGAGTAATCCATCGAACTACAGACCTATATCATTGACGTCGGTTTGCAGTAGGGTTTTGGAGCATATACTGTATTCAAACATTATGAATCACCTCGAAGGGAACGATCTATTGATACGTAATTAGCATGGTTTCAGAAAACATCCATCTTGTGCAACGCAGCTAGCTCTTTATTCGCACGAAGTAATGGCCGCTATCGACAGGGGATCTCAAGTTGATTGCGTATTCCTGGATTTCCGGAAAGCTTTTTCCTCACAAGCGACTTCTAATCAAGCTGCGGGCCTATGGGGTATCGTCTCAGTTGTGCGACTGGATTCGTGATTTCCTGTAAGGAAGGTCGCAGTTCGTAGTAATAGACGGCAAATCATCGAGTAAAAAAAAAATTTACCGTCTAGTAAGGTCATCCGAAGATCAGTATCAATTGCAAAGCGATTTAGAAAAGATTGCTGTTTGGTGTGGCAGGTGGCAGTTGACGCTAAATAACGAAAAGTGTGAAGTGATCCACATGAGTTCCAAAAGAAATCCGTTGGAATTCGATTACTCGATAAATAGTACAATTCTCAAGGCTGTCAATTCAACTAAGTACCTGGGTGTTAAAATTACGAACAACTTCAGTTGGAAAGACCACATAAATAATATTGTGGGGAAGGCGAGCCAAAGGTTGCGTTTCATTGGCAGGACACTTAGAAGATGCAACAAGTCCACTAAAGAGACATCTTACACTACACTCGTTCGTCCTCTGTTAGAATATTGCTGCGCGGTGTAGGATCCTTACCAGGTGGGATTGACGGAGGACATCGAAAGGGTGCAAAAAAGGGCAGCTCGTTTTGTATTATCACGTAATAGAGGAGAGAGTGTGGCAGATATGATACGCGAGTTGGGACGGAAGTCATTTAAGCAAAGACGTTTTTCGTCGCGGTGAGATCTATTTACGAAATTTCAGTCACCAACTTTCTCTTCCGAATGCGAAAATATTTTGTTGAGCCCAACCTACATAGGTAGGAATGATCATCAAAATAAAATAAGAGAAATCAGAGCTCGAACAGAAAGGTTTAGCTGTTCGTTTTTCCCGCGCGCTGTTCAGGAGTGGAAAGGTAGAGAGATAGTATGATTGTGGTTCGATGAACCCTCTGCCAAGCAATTAAATGTGAATTGCAGAGTAATCATGTAGATGTAGATGTAGAATGTCATAGGAATGTGTAGGGGCTTATTTACGTTAATTTTCTCGTAAAACTGGGCGCCCTCTCGTGGTGTTCATTCTAATGATTATTGCGAAAACGTCTTTGCAGCAGATCAACTGCTCTGTTGTCTAAAGTGGAAATGAATCACTGTATGTACAAAATGGCGCAACCCGGTTTTTAAATGTGCGTCCAGTCACTGTATGCTCGCGGAATTCCATCTTTAGTAGTATAGTAATGTAGATATATGTTACCAAAAGTGTAAGAGCAGTCCAACAGCTGTTAATGGATCGCACTAGATTTGTGAAAACCACATTGATTTGAGGATGACAAATAATCACAGCTAGGGTATGAATCAGTAAATGATTTTCCCCCTTAGTGAAAGGTAATTGCTAACTGAAGGTAAAAAGGAGTAATTGTATTCCTGGTAATATAGTTCAACGTCTGATGACGTGATTGAGGAAGCAATGGAAGTTGATTTGGAAGACGTAGGGGATCCAGTATTAGAGTCAGAGTTTATTTTGGAAGACTTGCTATCAAAGAAGGCAGAAGGAATAGATACCGTTATTTCAGAATTTCTAAAATCATTGGGGAGAAGTGGCAACCAAACCACTATTCAAGTTGGTGTGCAGAATCTATTAGTCTGGAGACCTAACATCGGACTTTCGAAACTCGAATGTAGGCAATGGCAGATAACTGCAAGAACTATTGCACAGCCAGCCTAATGGCTCATGCACCCAAGTTGTTGACAAGAATATTATACAGAGGAATGGAAAAAAAACTGAGGACCTGTTAAATGACTATCAATTTAGCTTTCGGAAAGGTAAGGGTACCAGAGTTACAGTTCTGTCGTTGCGATTGATAATGGATGTAAGATTTAAGAAAAGCAAGTCACGTTCATAGGATTTGTTGACCTGGAAAATGTGTACAACGCTGCAAGATCGTGCAACGTGCTCTAAATGAGCCAAGAGGGAACAATGAGAATGGAGGACCAAGAACTAAATACTCGGATTAAAAAGGGTGTAAGACAGGAATATAGTCTTTCGTCCCTACTGTTCGATCTAGACATTGTAGAACTAATGACATATAAAAGAAAAGTTCAAGAGTGGGATCAAAATTCATCTGAATGAATATTGTTAATTTCCATATTTTTGGAACCCTGAAGAAAGACATTCGTGGCCGCCAATTTTCTTCGGCCGAAGTGGCGCACGCCTGGTTACAATCACGGTTCCGTAGGCAACCGCAAACGTTGTTCCATGAAGGCACTGACCGTCTTGTCTAACAGTGGGAAAAATGAATGAACACTTATGGTGATTACTATTGAAACAATAAACTATTTAGTTACTTTTCTCCGTATGTTTCGTTTTCACTTGAATGCTCCTTATAGAACGGTTTTGCTTATATCATTTCGTACCTTCACCATTGTCAGTTTTCGCTGTTAATTATCATGCAGCCTGCATTGCCATTATTTTACATTCGTACGACTGTGTTCCGTTTCTTGGCCGTAATGTCACGTGTTTTTTATGCACTTACGCTGACATTGATAATAGGCTCTGCAGCAGCGGGGCATAACCATTATGCCTTCTCATGAAGTTTGATACCCATATTCACAATAGAATGTGTAAATTCAACTACAGTGTCCGTTAAGACTTAAACTTTTTACGGTTCCATAAGAAAACGGAAATGTATTTGCAATTTTGAAACTGGCTATATTGGCTATATATGCTGAAACTAGTTGGGTATAACACGTGACTAAGAAGAAGTCTTAAGAAATATTTCAGCCTAAGTGAAAAAAATGTCGTCTTGTGAAATGGCAACATGACTGCAATTATTATTTATTTTCCGCCCTTGGTCAGTTGCGGCTGTTATGCCATTTTCAAACGGTGACTGCAAAGAAGTGATCGTAATTGCAAACAATAGGGCATAGAAAGAAAGCAAATAGACGAAAAATAAAAAAAAAAAGAATTACAAGGAGTAACTACCACTTCTTTTAATTTGGTAGTTGTTAACTACTTTTGTTTTTCTTTGTCACTTTTATATGTAATACGACTGTGGCAGCTTCTAGGAGAAACGTAAATGTCGACTCTATTCTATAAATTTATGGTTGTGGAGCCCACTACGTATTTGATTTCACATTCCCACCTTGTTTGTTGGATCTCCTCCAGCTGAACTTGGAATCACACAAGACAGCATGTTTAAATCCGCACGCGTGCGCCACAGCTCTCTGCAGTCCTTTGTGTACTGTTCTACACTCCATCTATGATCATTCTTCCTTGGTGTTGCAATTTTCACAGTTGGTTGTCCATATACATCCAGTGGCACGGTGCCTTACCTAAGACGGGCCTTAGAAATAGCAGCAGATTTACAAACAGAAACTTTTACTTTTATTTCAAAAGTTTGGCCCAACACTGTTGAGGCACTTGTCCCACTGGCGGTGAATGACCGTCTCGTAATATTCTTGTTGCGTTGGGACCGTGTTCGAAAAGTGATGCTTAAGGTCCTCGATCGAAGCGAATCATTTGCCTCTCAGAACCTTCTTTAGCTTACCAAAAATGACATAATCGGAGGGAGGTAGGTGTGGACTGTATAGAGGGTACTGAGGACCTCCCATTTGAATGTTTTCAAGAGCTACTTGACTGCGTTTGCTGTACGGGTCCTTACATCGACGTGGAGCAGAGTTACCCCGCGGAGGCCTTACCTGGTTGTTTGATCTGCTCGCTTTACGAAGCGTAGTCAAGGTTTTTGAGTATCGCTAAGCATTCGCCGTTCTTCCATGCTGCAGGAAGCCGATAAGAAGGTGGCCCCTTTTGGTCAATGGCGAAAATATCCTTTCCCGCAGTTGTGTGGACGGCCATGGATTTTTTGGGCGTCGGCGACCCTGCATGCTTCCTACGGAAGCTTAGTTATTTCGACTCGGGGTAGAAGTTATGACTCCATGTCTCGTCCCCATCGGCCAGTTATGACCGAAGCTCATTCTCTTCCTTAGCATAATGTTGCAGATGTCTAAGACAGAGAGTCCCATTCCACATGCTTCCTGTGCTGCGTAAAGACTGTGGGGCGCACACTGCATGCACAATTCGTGAAATTTCAGTCTCCTCTTAAAACATGGCATGAACACTTCCGACTCTCAATCCAACCTGTGCGGCAATGGTTGCTACCGTAACTCGCTGGTCCTCAATAACGAGGGCCTCCACATGCTGGACAGTGGCACTGATAATGCTATTTGGCGTTCCACCCCGTGCATCATCGGCCAACGACATCCGTCGTTGCCTAAAACGCTTCTGCCACGCCTTCAGCGTTGCAGTGGAATGTAGTGCTATCCCTACATCTAAATCTACATGACTACTCTGAAATTCACACTTAAATGTCTGGCAGAGAGTTCATCGAACCAACTTCAGCCTATTTCTCTTCCGTTCCACTCCCGAACTGCGCGTAGGAAAAATGAACACTTATATCTTTACGTGCGACCTCTGATAACGATGATCATTCTTCCCCAAAGAGGTAGACGTCAACAAAATATTTTCGCTTTCAGAGGAGAAAGTTGGTGATTGAAATTTCGTAAGAAGATCTGGCGGCAACGAAAAACACCTTTGTTTTAGTAATTGCCACTTCAACTCGCTTATCATGTCCATGATAGTCTCTCCCCCATTTCGCCGGCCGCGGTGGTCTCGCGGTTCTAGGCGCGCAGTCCGGAACCGTGCGACTGCTACGGTCGCAGGTTCGAATCCTGCCTCGGGCATGGATGTGTGTGATGTCCTTAGGTTAGTTAGGTTTAAGTAGTTCTAAGTTCTAGGGGACTGATGACCACAGCAGTTGAGTCCCATAGTGCTCAGAGCCATTCTCCCCTATTTCGCGAGTGTACAAAACGAGCTGCCATTCCATGAACTTATTCAAAGTTCTCCGTCAATCTTATCTGTTAAAGATCCCATACTCCGCATAAATACTCCAGAGGAGGGCGGACAAGCGTTGTATAGTCAGTTTCTTGTGTAGATTTGTTGCATCTTCTAAGTGTTCTGCCAATGAAACGCAGTCTTTGGTAGAATTCCCACAATATTTTGTATACGTTTTCCATACATTTGGTCCGCAGCTCGTGGTCGTGCGGTAGCGTTCTCGCTTCCCACGCCCGGGTTCCCGGGTTCGATTCCCGGCGGGGTCAGGGAGTTTCTCTGCCTCGTGATGACTGGGTGTTGTGTGATGTCCTTAGGTTAGTTAGGTTTAAGTAGTTCTAAGTTCTAGGGGACTGATGACCATAGATGTTAAGTCCCATAGTGCTCAGAGCCATTTGAATCATTTGAACCATACATTTGTGTCATTGATTTTCTGTTTCTCGCACTCCTTCGGCTATCATGAAACTCACCACACCTGTTTGCTCTTCTTCTGAAGCCACCACTTCACTGCTTTCAGCACGACTGAGTTCAGTGGACGGTCGACGCGTGAGTGTGCTCCTTCTGTCGTCACGAGGGTCTGCGCCCTTGCCCCTATAGTGGCAAGTTAGGGACCTCTCCGCTCTAATAGGGAGCGCAGTTTCTTCCGCAGGCAACACCATTACGACCCTTTCAGCAGATTTAATGTTACAATGTCCAGCTCCCCCCCCCCCTCCCCCCTCCTTCTTTCTCATTTGTGCACCTTCTCTGGATAACGTACACGTGAAAGTTGGGTGAATGATGATATCTGTGAAGAGAACCATGATGTGGATCCAATACTCTGTCAGCTAACAGTGAGAAAAGCCAGGCCCACGCTAGAGTTGACGCAACTCCCCGCCCAGCGACCAGTTACTGGGCGCGGCTTTACTGCCAGTGTGGGCGCAGCTGACTTCTGAGCGGCCCACGTTACCTGTCCTTGCAGCTAACGACACGTATGTGACTGAACTGCACTATTTTTGCTTCGTCGTGTGTTGGCAGTGCATAAGGAAGCGAAGCACTGTCTCGTTGTTCCATAAAAATTCTGGCAGTACTTCTGTCGAACAACGAGGCGTCGTAACTCTAAAAAAAACGCCGGACAGGTGCGAGTAGGACTCGAGCTCTGAGGGTTCCGTACAAACTTAATTATATATGTATATAGATAATAATAATTTCGCCTGGTGCAAGTCTTTCTGTTGGACGCCACTTGGGGTACTTGCGTGTCCTTAACCTACCCCAGTTGTCTAACAGGAGAAAGGGGACCTAGAGTTTAAAGTGGAATCCGAATCATGTGTTATTTCTGGCGACTCCTCACATCGTTGAGAGGTTAAGCTAGGTTAAAACAAAGACTGAAAAATCCAGGGGTCGACAGCGATTCGATTCCGCGACCCCACGGTTTGGTGATACGCGCTTCGACGTCCTCTGTCAGTCAATCCCATCTAGTAAAGATCCCGTAACAAAAAAAAAAAAAAAAGAAACGAAAAGAAAAACAACGAGGCCGACAGACAAACATACGGGTAACAGACGGCAAAAAATATTTTTATGTGATATAATAACAAATTAACAACTTTCGAATTTTTTCCTTTAGTTGTACTGTGAAATCTTACTTTTTTTATTGGATTGACTTAAAAGCTTAAATGTTTTGCACCGCCAAAGAACCGTAGATCTTACTATGTGACATAAATTTCAACTTGATACCTCTACCCGTTCCTGAGAAATAGGAGTCTTAACAGTCGAAGAGACGGGCAGTCAGACAGACAGACGGAAAACGGAGTGTTCTTGCATAGATTCCGTTTATACTAATTGAGGTACGAAACCCTAAAAAATCTCCGATACGACAAGGAACTGAATCCTGCTTGGTGTAATCCGCTCCCTTCCACGCAAATGAAAAATGAAGGTCACGGTTCAGCGTCTCATCGATGGCAAGTAATCAGTATAAATAGAACTCTAGCTCAGTTGGATAAGAAACAGGAAGGGACCGGTCGCGGCTTCCTTAAAGAAACTACACTGTCACTCGTGTGAAACGGTTTATTGAAGCGGCAGAAAATGTTAATAGGAGTAACTGGATGGATATTTCAGATCCAGTCTGAAACTTCCTGGCAGATCAAAACTGTGTGCCGGACCTAGACTCGAACTCGGGACCTTTGCCTTTCGCGGGCATGTGCTCTACCATCTGGGCTACCTAAGCACGACTGTCACTCGTGTGAAACGGTTTATTGAAGCGGCAGAAAATGTTAATAGGAGTAACTGGATGGATATTTCAGATCCAGTCTGAAACTTCCTGGCAGATCAAAACTGTGTGCCGGACCTAGACTCGAACTCGGGACCTTTGCCTTTCGCGGGCATGTGCTCTACCATCTGGGCTACCTAAGCACGACTGTCACTCGTGTGAAACGGTTTATTGAAGCGGCAGAAAATGTTAATAGGAGTAACTGGATGGATATTTCAGATCCAGTCTGAAACTTCCTGGCAGATCAAAACTGTGTGCCGGACCTAGACTCGAACTCGGGACCTTTGCCTTTCGCGGGCAAGTGCTCTACCAACTGAGCTACCCAAGCACGACTCATGCCCCCTCTTGACAGCCTTAATTCCGCCAGTACCTCGTCTCCTACCTTCCAAACTTCACAGAAGCTCTCATGAGATCCTTTCATATCAGCGCACACTCCGCTGTAGAGTGAAAATTTCATTCTAGAAACATCCCCAAGGCTGTGGCTAAGCCATGTCTCCGCAATATCCTTTCTTCCAGGAGTGCTAGTTCTGCAAGGTTCGCAGGAGAGCTTCTGTGAAATTTGGAAGGTAGGAGACGAGGTACTGGCGGAATTAAAGCTGTGAGGACGGGCCGTGAGTCGTGCTTAGGTAGCTCAGATGGTGGAGCACTTGCCCGCGAAAGGCAAAGGTCCCGAGTTCGAGTCTCGGTCCGGCACACAGATTTGATCTGCCAGGAAGTTTCATATCTGCGCACACTCCGCTGTAGAGAGAAAATTTCATTCCAGATCCAGTCTCCTCGGATAAGAGTTCAGTGTGTCAGCCACAATGACATGTCGCAAGGCCACGAAATGAAATGGAAAGCAAGAACTTGTGAGTACGAGCGGCTAGCAAAGCTGAACAGTTAGCGAGCTAGGAGTCCTTCCCCAGTTTATTTCTCACACCACCGTAATACAGACATTAGTTTCAGTAGTGTTGAGGGACAGCTCAAACTGCTAAAAATTCAAAAATGTCCAGAGCCCAATAGGATCCCTATCAGATTCTCTACGAAATTTGTGTCAGAGTTAGCCCCTTTTTAACAGTTACGTGCTGTAGATGCCTGTGTAAAAAATAAAAAATAAAAAAGAATTGCGAAGTATTTGGAAGAAACTACAGGTCGCGCATATCTACAGGAAGAGTAGCAGAAGTGGTCCACAAGACTACCGTCCAATATCTTTGACATCAATCTGTTGTAGAATGTTACAACGCATTTTGAGCTCAAACATAGCGAGTTTTGTCGAACATAATACCCTCCTCCGCGCTAATCGGCCTGGATTCGAAAACAGGTATCTGGTCATTTGCAACTCGTGCTATCAGCAAATATCATAATATCTTACAGCCATGGATCAAAGGAGATAGAGAGATGTAGTGTAGTATTCCTTGACATCCGAAAAGTTGTTGGCTTGGTACTATCGGTACTATACCAACACTTATTTAGGAAAGTACGATCGAACGAGGACGTGGCATATTATCTTGGATGGAGAGTCTATGAAGTATGGCAGAAGTTTCTTCAGGCGTGTCTCAGGGGAGTGTGTTGGGAGCTACACTGTTCATGCTGTGTATTAATGACCTGACAGACAGTATTAATAATAACCTCAGGCATTTTGATGATGATGTATCTGCATTAATGTACTTTCCAAAAAAAGCTGCACGAATGTTTAGTCAGATCTTGATAAGATTTCAAACTCGTTAGCAACTTGCTTTAAAAGCTCAGACATGTGAAATTGTGCACTTCACAAAAAAAAAAAGAAAGAAAGCGAAGTATACTATGACTACTATACGTGTGAGCCACAATTGGAATCATTCAACTCATACAAATACTTAGGCGTAACAACTTTTATGTGAAGTGTAATTATTACACGGGCCCGAAGACTACATTAGGCTGTTAACAGCACACACACTGGCCTTTAAGCGATCATTTATCCCGCGCCCCTTTCGCGCGAAACCCTAACATGCGGTACAATAGGAGGTACCCTCTGCCATGCACATCACAGTAGTTTGAAGAGTGTAGATGTAGCTGTAGATTCTCAGATACGAAGGTGAGCCACACTAGGACGTATCGGCACACTACATTAATAATCGCTGACCCGGCGCAGCACCAGGCCGTAGCTTTTAAGCTATTTCCACACTCGTCTTGTTACGTCTTGCTTCCTGAGGGAAAAACACACATACACACGAAGTTAAAACAGGAAAATATTCAAAACAAAATTTAAATTTTTCACGGACAGATATGTTGTGACACCTCTCCAGTGTTATGGGACGACAAGAATTGTATGGGGTCACAGAAACTGGTAAATTCCAAACCTTCGATGAGCGCGTGCCCATGAGATGCATACACCGAAAGACGCTGATACTTCTTAATCACAATTACAGCATTTTAATGCTGGTTTTGCAGTTTCGTATTGCTGAATGGAGCACTATTTAGAATGTAAGAGAAACTGGCTAACGGTAATCGTCATCCAGCGGGGCACCTCCGCTGATGCAGTATTCCTTTGCAAGCCACAGCTGCAGCTGCCATTTACAGCGGGATCTGGCAGGCCTTGGAGTTGCCAGCACTCGCAAAGCGGTAGCCGCCGGTTAAATACCGGGCGACCTCGCTGTTGTCAGACGCCGAAGCCAAAACGCTTCCGACGCCAAGTTTTATGCAAATTGAAAGGCTTACTGGGAGATTTGGTTTCTTACACGTGCACCAAAACGTATGTTCACAGTTTTGCACTACAACAATTTTACTTTTGCATTTTGAGCGAAAGCTAATTTGCGGGTAACTATCCAAAGTACGAGAGGAGTTAAATAAGTAATGCAGCGCATTTTTTTTTCTCGGCCAACTTAGATTGGAAAAGCGGAATTTGTTGTGGGACACCGTGGAATATTCTCGCTTCAACCCATACAGTTTTATGAAGTTGGCGGCGTTATACGGAGCCTTCAAAATGGCGTCTGTAACGGAGGTGAGTTTGCATCAGAGAGATGTCATTGACTTTCTCTTGACGGAAAACCAGAGCATTGAAGATATTCATAGGCGCTTGCAGAATGTCTACTGAGACATGACAGGGAACAAAAGCACGGTGAGTCATTGGGCGAGGCGTCTCTCATCATCACAATAAGGTCGTGCAAACCTGTCCGATCTCCCACGTGTCGGTGGGCCGAACACAACTGTCAGTCCTGCAGTGTTGGAACGTGCAGACACTCTCATTCGAGGTGATTGATGGATCACAGACAAACACCTCGCTGCAAAACCAGATGTTTCTGTTGGTAGTGCTGACACAACCGTCCACCAGTTGGTGTACACAAAGATGTGTGCCCGCTGATTTTTTTTTTTTTAACTAAGAGACTTAACTTCTAAGGTCATCAGTCCCCTAGAACTTAGAACTACTTAAACCTAACTAACCTAAGGACATCACACACATCCATGCCTGAGGCAGGATTCGAACCTGCAACCGTAGCGGTCGCGCGGTTCCAGACTGTCCCCCTGGGTTCCTCAGTGCCTAATAGAAGACGATGAAGAGCAACTAAGTACCATCTGTGCAATCAAGAATGTACTCCGTGGGAAGCAGTATGTGAATGATGGGGAGGTTAGTGCAGCAAGACGCTGGTTTCGACTTCGCCCAGTAGAGTGGTACATACGGGCATACAGGCCCTTTCAGTGCGGTGGCGAAAGGTCGTCCCATTGAACGGAGATTATGTTAAAAAATAGGATTTTTTAGCCAAAAGAGTGGAGAATAATATGATGTTCTGGAATCCTGAATAAACCAATCTGTTTTCAGAAAAAAATGTGTAGCATTACTTATTGAACGCCCCTCGTACCTCTACAACTAGCTAGATGATAAACACAATGTATTTTACGAGTAATGTAATACCTCTGATTATCTGCGCCTAGATGGTAACGCCTTGAACAACGATTATACTGGTGCTGGTCCAAAAGTCAGTCTTCAAAGTATCTAAAGTGTTTAATTTTTCTTAAATTGGCTGCCAAGCATAGTGTGAGACCATAAAGACACTAAAAAAATAAAAAACTATCACGTTTATACTGTTATTTGCATTATCACTAAGTGTCATTGTTCTATCAGACAATTTAATCATTTAAACAAGCAAAAGAAATTGTTGTTAAGTGTTACTTAAATCAACGGCGCAATCTTGATGGAATCTGCGATGTCAAACAGAAATCTTACCGCTGTACTACCAGACACGCCATGCTTTTCACCACGCGAGAAAACATTGTTGTTGTTAAGCAGCTTCACTTTGCAGATTGGCAGGTATGGCAGCAGAGCAACTTAAACTGGAAAGACCACATAGGTAATATTGTGGGGAAGGCGAAACAAAGATTGCGCTTTGTTGGCAGAACGCTTAGAAGATGCGACAAACCCACAAGAGAGACAGCCTACATTACACTTGTCCGTCCTCTGCTGGGAATGCTGCTGCGCGGTATGGGATCCTTACCAGGTAGGATTGACGGAGGACATAGAAAAAGTTCAAAGAAGGGCAGCTCGCTTCGTGTTATCGCGCAATAGGGCTGAGAGTGTCACTGATACGATACGCGAGTTGGGGTGGTAGTCCCTGAAACAAAGGCGGTTTTCTTTGCGGCGAGATCTATTTACGAAATTTCAATCACCAACTTTCTCTTCCGAATGCGAAAATATTTTGTAGACACCCACCCTCTGTAATAAAAAAAACTGCGTAAAGGAAACAACGATCAACGTGAACGGATGTCATGTGGCGTCCGCCCAGACCAAACGCAACAAACTGTATATATAAATGGTCAGCGTGACGGACTGCCGTCCTAAGAGGCCCGGGTTCGATTCCTGGCTGGGTCGGGGATTTTCTCCGCCCAGGGGCTGGTATTGTGTGGTTTTCATTATCATTTCTTCCCCATATCCGGCGCGCAGGTCGCCCAATGTGGCGTCGAATGTAATAAGACCTGCACCAAGGCGGCCGGACCTACCCCGTAAGGGGCCTCCCGGCCAATGACGCCAAACGCTCGTTTCCATTTTCATATTAAAAGGAAGAAGGGCGTAGGCATTTTTTGAGTTGCGGCAAAACTGTAGCTTGAATTCAGTAGCGGTTAATTCATACAGTGTACAAGGTTTTTCAAGACTTCACAGACAACGTGGGAAGCCTATGTTCTGGACCTAATGAAGATACTCAGTTATGAAAAAATTAGTGGTACTCTTGTTAGTAATATTAATAGCGTCGTAGATCACGATACCTGAGGCGATATCGAATACAGCAAACCCAATCTCATGAGACTAATAGAGAAGATGCATGAATGAAAGAGTCACAACACTGACGTGCAAACGTCCAAAGAGGTGCCAAGTCGAAAGGCGTATGTAGGGCTGGGAGCCACATGAAATTATCACTATTAGGCGAGGTTTTAAACCGCATGCGCCTTCACCAGGGAAATTCTTATGTACTGGGCACAATCTTCTTAAGAGAGGACATGGTTCTGCAATCGAGTGTCAGATATAAATATTAGATAATTCAAAAAAACAGTTTTTGATAGAGACTAATGAAAGGTGTAATCCTATACAAACACCTAAGTAATTAACTAAATACACTTCCTTACTTTTTAGTGAGATGAAGTAAATATATTCAGTGTCTCCCATCGTTGCGGTCTAAATATTTTCATAAATACCTTTGTTTGTATCCTTCACAATTCTGCTTAGAAATTCGAGCTTTTAATCTTAGGACATGGCCGTTCTTAAGCTCTTTAACCGATTATTGTAATCTGGAAAAGAAGTGAGGCCCCTCTCACATGCTATCCATACCTTGATATGTGGTGTAGCTCTATGGAGAATCACCTTCCGTACGGCCTAATAAGCATTTTCGGCGAGCATTGGGGCTTCCTCCTAAGGCACGAATCTGTAGATCGTTGC
Organism: Schistocerca serialis cubense; assembly: GCF_023864345.2. Classification (NCBI taxonomy): domain Eukaryota; kingdom Metazoa; phylum Arthropoda; class Insecta; order Orthoptera; family Acrididae; genus Schistocerca; species Schistocerca serialis. Next base: position 251,806,275 of record NC_064640.1, read on the forward strand.
CCATATTGTTACCCTCCTTTGCTTGATTGGCAGTTCCACGGAGCATGAGAACGGACTGGTAAAACACTGGACTCGTTTTCAAGACGAGCCGGTTTCAAGACTCCAACCAGCTATCCTGATCAAGGTTTCACGTGGTTTGAGTAAATTGTTGCGTGCAGATGTTGAAACACTTCCTTGAACAAGCTCTCGCTTGTATTCCAGGCGTAATTTATCACGGCGAGCTAGTGCTACGGCTTTGAGAAATACGCTGTCGCCACGACACTTAATTTTTTTTAAAAAAAAGTGCATCTGCGAATGTTGCATAGCGTTATTCCTTACCTTTCTCTTTACAGACGGCCAGTTAGCAACCGTTACACTAACGAGCAGTGCTGCTGACAAAACCACACTTACTGCTGGAGCTACTTTCCAAGGGAAGACCTTGGATTGCTATTGGAGTTCGTCCAGTTATGGAGTTTCGCGGCCAATTGCGTCAATTTTCGATTATATTCGATGTTATACTTTGGGCCATTCACTTGGTAATGCTTTGATACTATCCTAAGATGCCCCACTAACTATTTCACTTTCATGCCTTCTTTTCCAAAAGAAACAATTACACCTTACATCCCAGGCTGCTCTTCCCTTCGTGTATCACGATCAAGCCTCGCCATATAACTATAAAGGCGTTATAGATGCAGACATTTAGGATCACTACTCGTATCCTGTTTTCAGACAGGCCCTATACATCAACAATAGTGAAAAACAGCAATATATTATCTGTTAAGAGTATGAGGCTATTAGAGAGCAATGTTGATGAAACGCCAATGGCCGGCCGTGGTGGCCGAGCGGTTCTAGGCGCTACAGGCTGGAACCGCGCGACCGCTACGGTCGCAGGTTCGAATCCTGCCTCGGGCATGGATGTGTGTGATGTCCTTAGGTTAGTTAGGTTTAAGTAGTTCTAAGTTCTAGGGGACTGATGACCTCAGCGGTTAAGTCCCATAGTGCTCAGAGCCATTTGCACCATTTTTGAAACGCCAATGGGAGCCGGGACTTGAAACAAAATTCTCTTCACCCGAGGCAAAAAACAACTTTCATTTTCTACTGCTCTTACATTAGCGACACAAATAATTTGAGAAATGGATAACGTAGCTCAGTGTTGTAACAGTGGGCATGAAGTGAAAGAGTGAAGCTGGACTCGCGTATGTCGACCGTGGTCCAAATTTTCTCTGGTTTCCCTAAATTACTTCGCTCGATGGTTACTGCTGATTCACTCATCCCACCTTGTGCAGATAAGTTAAAGATTTAACTCTAACTAGCTGTGGACAAAAAAATGGTTCAAATGGCTCTGAGCACTATGGGACTGAACATCTGTGGTCATCAGTCCCCTAGAACTTAGAACTACTTAAACCTAACTAACCTAAGGACATCACACACATCCATGCCCGAGGCTGGATTCGAACCTGCGACCCTAGCAGTCGCGCGGTTCCGGACTGCGCGATTAGAACCGCTAGACCACCGCGGCCGGCAGCTGTGGACAGAAAACAAAACAGTAACGAAAGAGAAAGTAAAAGCATACAAGTAGATCATATGTTTGATTACTTATAAAGACCACGAAACAGAATACAGAACATAACACAGGCAGCATCCTACCAACGATTGATCCCAGTGTCGCACGGAGTAATTTACTTGTAATAGATGCGTGTCCCATGGATCTGTCAGACGTGTGCTGTAGACGAAACCAATGGATTAATCGAACATCCAACGAAAAACGGTGGAAAAGTCACTAAGAAACAAAAATGTAACTTTAAAAACTTCGAAATCTGTACCAAATTCAAGCTAATGTTACTCTTGATGCAACAATTATAAATGGAACTGTGATTATTCGTAGCCGATTATTAATGTTGAAATGTTTTGTGCCGGCCGTTGTGGCCGAGCGGTTCTAGGCGCTTCAGTCCGGAACCGCGCTGCTGTTACAGTCGCAGGTTCGAATCCTGCCTCGGGCATGGATGTGTGATGTCCTTAGGTTAGTTACGTTTAAGTATTTCTAAGTCTAGGGGACTGATGAGCTCAGTCACATAGTGCTCCGAGCCATTTGAACCATTTGAAATATTTTGTAAGGTTTTTGATATGTATATGATGTGTGATGTCCTTAGGTTAGTTAAGTTTAAGTATTTCTAAGTCTTTACTGTATGATTAAATGATGATGGCGTCCTCTTGGGTAAAATATTCCGGAGGTAAAATAATCCCCCATTCGGATCTCCGGGCGGGGACTACTCAGGAGGACGTCGTTATCAAGAGAAAGAAAACTGGTGTTCTACGGATCGGAGCGTGGAATGTCAGATCCCTTAATCGGGCACGTAGGTTAGAAAATTTAAAAAGGGAAATGGATAGGTTAAAGTTAGATATAGTGGGAATTAGTGAAGTTCGGTGGCGGGAGGAACAAGACTTTTGGTCTGGTGATTGCAAGGTTATAAATACAAAATCAAATAGGGGTAATGCAGGAGTAGGTTTAATAATGAATAAAAAAATAGGAGTGCGGGTTAGCTACTACAAACAGCATAGTGAACGCATTATTGTGGCCAAGATAGACACAAAGCCCATGCCTACTACAGTAGTACAAGTTTATATGCCAACTAGCTCTGCAGATGATGAAGAAATAGATGAAATGTATGACGAGATAAAAGAAATTATTCAGGTAGTGAAGGGAGACGAAAATTTAATAGTCATGGGTGACTGGAATTCGTCAGTAGGAAAAGGGAGAGAAGGAAACACGGATTGGGGGGAAGAAATGAAAGAGGAAGCCGCCTTGTAGAATTTTGCACAGAGCATAGCTTAATCATAACTGACACTTGGTTCAAGAATCATAAAAGAAGGTTGTATACCTGGAAGAATCCTGGAGATACTTAAAGGTATCAGATAGATTATATAATGGTAAGACAGAGATTTAGGAACCAGGTTTTAAATTGTAAGACATTTCCAGGGGCAGATGTGGATTCTGACCACAATCTATTGGTTATGAACTGCAGATTGAAACTGAAGAAACTACAAAAAGGTGGGAATTTAAGGAGATGGGACCTGGATAAACTGAAGTAACCAGAGGTTGTAGAGAGTTTCAGGGAGAGCATAAGGGAACAATTGACAAGAATGGGGGAAAGAAATACTGTAGAAGAAGAATGGGTAGCTTTGAGGGATGAAGTAGTGAAGGCAGCAGACGATCAAGTAGGTATAAAGACGAGGGCTAATAGAAATCCTTGGGTAACAGAAGAAATATTGAATTTAATTGATGAAAGGAGAAAATATAAAAATGCTGTAAATGAAGCAGGCAAAAAGGAATACAAGCGTCTCAAAAATGAGATCGACAGGAAGTGCAAAATGGCTAAGCAGGGATGGCTAGAGGACAAATGTAAGGATGTAGAGGCTTGTCTCACTAGGGGTAAGATAGATACTGCCTACAGGAAAATTAAAGAGACCTTTGGAGAAAAGAGAACCACTTGTATGAATATCAAGAGCTCAGATGGCAACCCAGTTCTAAGCAAAGAAGGGAAGGCAGAAAGGTGGAAGGAGAATATAGAGGGTTTATACAAGGGCAATGTACTTGAGGACAATATTATGGAAATGGAAGAGGATGTAGATGAAGACGAAATGGGAGACAAGATACTGCGTGAGGAGTTTGACAGAGGACTGAAAGTCCTGAATCGAAACAAGGCCCCGGGAGTAGACAACATTCCATTAGAACTACTGATGGCCTTGGGAGAGCCAGTCATGACAAAACTCTACCATCTGGTGAGCAAGATGTATGAGACAGGCGAAATACCCTCAGACTTCAAGAAGAATATAATAATTCCAATCCCAAAGAAGGCAGGTGTTGACAGATGTGAAAATTACCGAATTATCAGTTTAATAAGTCACAGCTGCAAAATACTAACGCGAATTCTTCACAGACGAATGGAAAAACCTGTAGAAGCGGACCTCGGGGAAGATCAGTTTGGATTCCGTAGAAATGTTGGAACACGTGAGGCAATACTAACATTACGACTTATCTTAGACGAAAGATTAAGAAAAGGCAAACATACGTTTCTAGCATTTGTAGACTTAGAGAAAGCTTTTGACAATGTTGACTGGAATACTCTCTTTCAAATTCTGAAGGTGGCAGGGGTAAAATACAGGGAGCGAAAGGCTATTTACAATTTGTACAGCAACCAGATGGCAGTTATAAGAGTCGAGGGGCATGAAAGGGAAGCAGTGGTTGGGAAAGGAGTGAGACAGGGTTGTAGCCTCTCCCCGATGTTATTCAATCTGTATATTGAGCAAGCAGTAAAGGAAACAAAAGAAAAATTCGGAGTAGGTATTAAAATTCATGGAGAAGAAGTAAAAACTTTGAGGTTCGCTGATGACATTGTAATTCTGTCAGAGACAGCAAAGGACTTGGAAGAGCTGTTGAACGGAATGGACAGTGTCTTGAAAGGAGGATATAAGATGAACATCAACAAAAGCAAAACGAGGATAATGGAATGTAGTCAAATTAAATCGGGTGATGCTGAGGGAATTAGATTAGGAAATGAGACACTTAAAGTAGTAAAGGAGTTTTGTTATTTAGGGAGTAAAATAACTGATGATGGTCGAAGTAGAGAGGATATAAAATGTAGACTGGCAATGGCAAGGAAAGCGTTTCTGAAGAAGAGAAATTTGTTAACATCGAGTATAGATTTAAGTGTCAGGAAGTCGTTTCTGAATGTATTTGTATGGAGTGTAGCCATGTATGGAAGTGAAACATGGACGATGACTAGTTTGGACAAGAAGAGAATAGAAGCTTTCGAAATGTGGTGCTACAGAAGAATGCTGAAGATAAGGTGGGTAGATCACATAACTGATGAGGAGGTATTGAATAGGATTGGAGAGAAGAGAAGTTTGTGGCACAACTTGACTAGAAGAAGGGATCGGTTGGTAGGACATGTGTTGAGGCATCAAGGGATCACCAGTTTAGCATTGGAGGGCAGCGCGGAGGGTAAAAATCGTAGAGGGAGACCAAGAGATGAATACACTAAGCAGATTCAGAAGGACGTAGGTTGCAGTAAGTACTGGGAGATGAAGAAGCTTGCACAGGATAGAGTAGCATGGAGAGCTGCATCAAACCAGTCTCAGGACTGAAGGCCACAACAACAACAACAACAACAACAACAAGTCTAGGGGATTGATGAGCTCAGTCCCATAGTGCTTAGAGCCATTTGAACCATTTGAAATATTTTGTAAGGTTTTTGATGTGTAGCTCTTCGTAAGTTATTTCATTTTCATGGTGAAATTTGGGTACCAAGCTTGGATTGATTTTCACACATGTATTCACCCTGTATAACACTTAAAATATGTGTATGTGCCTTTTTGACTGATTAAAGCCGTTTGTGAAACGGGTTTCCATACCTGTATCTCCCTACTACCAGATGGCTAGTACACCTCAAGATCCAAGGTTCATTTTGTTCAGCACCCCACTCCTACGTGAAAGCCGCATACTCGAAAAAATATCTAACTTATGCTTTTCTTTCCGACTATGACAATGAAGTTGTATACAAAAAGTCAATTTCACAAAGCTATTGTATTGATACAGTCATTTTCAAACGATTCTGTATGTTAACACACTCGTTAGCTTACAGACCACCTCCCTCTTTCCATTCGAACAGGTCTCTGAGGGACCGACGGTCCGACCGCCGTGTCATCCTCAGCCAATAGGCGTCATTGGATGCGGAAATGGAGGGGCATGTGGTCAGCACTCTCTTCTTCTGACCATTGTTAGTTTTCTGACCGGAGCCACTACTTCTCTGTCAGGCATCTCCTCACTTGGCCTCACACAGGCTGAGTGCACCCCGCATGCCAACGGCTCTCGGCAGCCCCGGAAGGTCACCCATCCAAGTCCTAGCCAAGCCCACAACGCTTAACCTCCGTGTTAGCGCTGGGGCAAAGCCATTGGCTATACGCTTTTCATACTATATTTAAAATCATAAGATGAACTGACACCCATGTTTCTATAGCCTAAACTGGACGCACATTTTACCGTCATATGATCTAGTTTTCGAGTTACTAGACTGTTACTACATACAACCCTAAGGTATTACTGCAACACTCTGGCATGTGTGCAAGTAAAATTTTAGTAACGAAATCAGAGATTAATTATAACGTCTGCAATATAGACATGCGAATTTTAAATACTCTCTCATTTCGTTGTTAAATCTTTGAAATTAAGCACAACATGCTCTATTAACGTCTTTAGTTGAAGTTTTATTGTAATAAAAAATAGGCCACTACACCCAAATGCAATTTGTATAAAAAAAATTTGTTTGGAATAAATGCTGCTGAAGAGTGTTACAACTGTCCCACAAGTAATGATAGTTAAGTGAGCTAAAATATTATAAATGCGTGCAGAGTGCTTCCTCTTATCACACGAAGAGTAAAACAAATCAAACCAAAGGTGAGTTCTGAATTAATAAATTACCACTGAATTAAGGTATATGTATCCAAATGTTTTTGTGTCATCTGCGGACTCCTCGATGGAACAGACCATCATTATCGTCTTCATTGCATTTTATATCCACGGGAACACTTAATAGTTTCGCACTTCGAAACAAATTTGCATTATCATTTTAACTGACTCAGCTGTGGGTTCTTGGTGAAACATTGCATTAGGTTGGGGCATAACTTCGTAGCATTTTTGTTTTGCATGTTGGTATCCCGGTCGTTATGGGTTTATTTATCGATCGACATTTTTTATTTGTAGTTCACTGTTGCTGTTTGAGCTTACATATTGTCATTTTGTCATTTGGAGATACTGAATGGAGCTGTGAACGCTAGAAAATGAGTACCAAATGGATAAGTCGGAACATTTACGACATATTCTTCTGTTTGACTTCGGTAGCGGGGTGACAGCAGCGGGGAGCCGTGTCTGAGGATAATGCCATTGGACACAACACAGGAAGAAAATGGTTTTCTCGTTGCAAGGAGGATCGTTTTGACATCAGGAAGACCTTCGGGGTTTAAACGCGTTAGTCCATAATGATACTCGTCAGTGCATTCGAGAACTGGCAAATATGATGAACTGTGCTCATTCCACCATAGTGCGACATTTGCATAAAATGGCGAAGGTTCAAAAGTCTGGTGTATGCTCTAAGCCAAAATCACAAAAATCAGCGGGAGGCGATATGTGCACCTCTGCTTGCTCGTAATCAGTTGGCTCGTGAACAACACCGAATATTCCTATCCTGTATCGTTACTGATGACTATTTTTTTTCTTGTTTTGTCGCTGTGTGTGGCCGTGAGAGATCAATGATCTAGTTCGACCGCCATTTGTGTAGACTTTCTGGCGTCCTGCTATCGCAGTCCGTTGCCCGTTTTGTCTTGAGTGTTTGTACTTTATCCTTTTGTGCTATTGCTTGTTTTTTTTACACATGTACTACTTACACATTGTTTTGTTTTATACATTTCGTTTACATATTGTTGTACTTATATAAAATATTGTCGCTGTATTGCCATACGCAAAATAAAAAAATAAAAAAATTGTTGTCTTTATGCTAACATTAGTAAAAGGAAGGAGTGTTTGAGCCAAAACAAAGCACAACTCTCCATTCGAAGACATGCGCTCATCCACAAAAGATAATGTTATGTATCTGGTGAAACAACGAAGGTGTGGTGCACTGCGAATTCCTCCCCCGAGGTGTAACCATCACTAATGACATTTATTGTCAACAACTGAGACGTCTTACATACGCAGTCCAAGAACAACGACCAGGAAGACTGCGTGAAGTGTGCTACTCCACGATAATGCCCGACAGTATTCTGCTAGACTAACAAAAAACACCATACAGGAGTTGGGTTGGGGAGTCATACCGTACACACCTTATTCACCTGATCTTTTGCTCTCAGATCTTCACCTTTTCTGCTCTTTATCGAACAACCTTCAGGGAACTTCCTTTCCGGATGAAAATGCGCTCGGAACGTGACTCGACGAGTTCTTCGCCTCAAAACCAAATGATTTCTACACTCGCGGAATCGAAAAGTTACCCTCTCGTTGGCAGACTTGTAAATAGTGAAGCAGACTGTTATTGAAGTCTAGAGTCTCTGTTATGTGTATTTGTTGTGTTTTTTAAAACTTATGGAAAAATGCTATGATTTTATGCACCAAATCAATACGTTGAATTAAATATACTAGCAAATAGGCTACTAACCCGAAATCTAGGTCAAACGGTAGTAATAAAGTTTGTGAAACAAGGCTAAAAAAAGTGTTTCGTTTAGTTAATACAAATTCGCTTGAAGCTAGAGGCGTAAGTATCAGCTGCGTGCGACTGAGAAAATAGAACATTTGACGAAGCATCGAATGCAGGGAAGTTTTCTGTCACATATACCGTACAAACGCTAATTCCGTTTTGATTCCTTCGATAGACTGATGTGTGCAGACAAATTCTTCCCCAGAGGTTGTCGCAGGTTTACTGAAACCAGCGATTGTGGGAAGGATTGGTGGTCAGCGCTCTCATGATACAGTTGAGCACTGTCGCGGCCTTATGATCTGTTCTGTAATGGATGCAATTTGTATTTCAAGAAGAATCTGCATGTAGAATTTTCACTTCCATTTTGCTGCACACCCCAAACGCTTTTGCTCTTCACTCAGTGCTGCAAATAAAACACTGTTTTAGTTTCTAATGCTACTCCATGTGTGTAATAAATTTCCTGTCGCTTTAGTTTCTCAACGTCTACAATAGTATTTTCTGTCATACAGTTTACAAATTGGAAAAAAAAATTCAAATACTCAGAACCAATGACAGTACACTAACCGGCTACTTTTATTTACAATTCATCCTTATATCTTAATTTGTTTATTTTCAGGCCACAAGAAAGAGGATGTAAAGCGCTCAAGCTTCTCTGCTGCCACCTGAATTTTCTGCGCAGAGAAGAGTACGATGGTAAGCTTGTCTCCAATCTCTATAATACGTATGTCGCGAGCATGAGTAGAATTCTTTGCAGCGAGCCGAAGAAATTAGTGTCGTTACGGGGAACTCAAAGAAGAAATCAAATACAATTATTCCATTCACTGGCCAAAATTTCAGCGTGATGAATTCTTTACTGCTACGAGCAGTCTATATTTAACGCTTACCCACACAAATACACACACACATACACACACACACACACACACACACACACACACACACACGGAGTGAGTAAGTATAAGAGAGGGGGGGGGGGGAGGGAGGGAGAGAGAGAGAGAGAGAGAGAGAGAGAGAGAGAGCGCTCACGCCTTGTCGGGAGCATGAAATCAAAACATAAACACGAAATATTACATGTAACTTCTTGTAACATTGTTCAAAATAAGAAAGTAACTTCCACACATTTTTTCCTAGAAACTGTAAATGCAGTTGAAAAACATGTCTTATTGTGATGAAAACAGTAAGTGAGAATAAACTTGGATCCTATGGCAGCAAGCGCAAACGCAAGTGCGAAAAAATCCTTAAAACTTCACAGAACCGAATCACGACATAGTATAATGATTCAAAAGTGTACGTGTGTCCTCAGAAGAACAAAGTGCCTGTTACATGTAAAGCCATATTTTTGTTTTCACTGCTGCACTCAGAGAGGTTGTGTTTGGAAGGCATGTATTCTACCTATAACCAGGATCTCCAGGTTTAACGTTACCATCAGTCGGACAGACCACCACAAAAAGTGTTCTGTGCTCTCACTCCACCAGACATCGTGGAGAGGTTTGCGTTATAATTGAAGACACCGGTGCACAATCTGTTAATGCGAGCATACATAACCAGATTTCTTCCCCTGCAAGTGAAATTCCAGCAATGCGAATTCAAAATCGAGAGAAACCTCTATAATACGAACACACATAGTAACGTAGCTACAAAAAAATACATTAAACCTTCATTACAGATATTCTCTACAGAAACGCGTAAAATAGGGTGTACGAAATTAACAAAGAAAGTGGAAAACTGTTTTCATAGTAGCTCGAATACTCAAGGTGTGAATGCAGTGTGGTATGCACTTGGTACGCGACAACAACGAACTAACAACTGCGAAGCCATATCGGTCAGCGAAATCAGTGCTGAAAAAAAAAAAAAAAAAAAACACAGAAAAAAATGAGTGTTGGAAAAGTACATATGTTCTATGTAAGTATTTTTCCATGATTTTTGTTATTGCAGTAATTAAAGTGATGTAATGTATTATATACGAAACAGGACCGAATTGGCGAAAATTGCGTAAAAAGTGCCTAATTAACGAAAATTGAGAAAAATTGCTGAATCAGGTGAGAGGGAAAGTTATGAGGCACTTGTGCAGAAATTGAAAAGTGGAGTGAGGCTGGAGATGCGGTGTCTGGTGACTGTGGCACATTGTTGGAGCGGGATACCTTGATGTGGGAAGTAGTGTGAGGCTTCTACAATTCTTGAACACTGTGGAACTGATATAAAATATTGAAAATGTCACGCCTGGGTATTCAGTTCTTGAGGTTACGGAAGTGTATTGCAATATTGTCGTATAACATCGGTTCCGAGTCACAGAGACCCACAAATTTCTGAAGACCAAAGGCCTTGAGAGTGCGTAAGTAGCACGTTTTGCGTAATGCTGAGTCCTGTAGAGTCTCTATCAAAATGAAGCGACTTCCTGCGCTTTTTACGGCCTTCGCTGCTGGCCGACTTAATAGCCCGCAATTATCTGCAGGCGCAGAGTAATTCTGCACCGTTACGACTGAAGTACGCAGGCACGCTTCCAGTCCCGTACACCAGGTCGCTGGCGTGCAATTCAGCTTTACGCCTTCACGCGGAGTACGGTGGGCTCAGCTGATATAAGTAGGACGCAAAAGAAAGACCGTGAAGCATACGAAAACAGCAATTGTTCTCTCACTCGCCTATACCGATAAACCAGCTAATTTAAATTTCTGTTTCCCTAGTTTCTCAAATTCGTCTACGTGAATGCCAGATGTTTCCCTAACTTCAGTCTCAAACAATTTAGAATGCATGCAAGGCGACCAGCAACCAGCAAACTCTCGTTATAGGCAGGTGTATTTGCTGTGGCCGTGTCTACAAGAATGCTGAACCGCTCAATGGAAAACTGTTCTGAGTTCCAGTTAAGGCCTGAGTGATTGCTGACACGATTTGATCTGATGAATAGTCGAATGCTGTTATCATTATGAGGCATCCGTGGGACCAAAGGGCTGGGACTAGGCAGGTCTGTTGAGTTGTTGTTGTTAATGTAGACGTACGCTAGTCCTCGTCCTTACAGAATTAGACTTTTGGACAAATACAGCCTGTAGTAAACGATTCATTGAATTAAAAGACTACGTAGATCCCCCGCCTTGCTTCCACAGATCATGTTTGAATCCTCTCGAGAGACAGGTCACAGATTTTCTTGAAGCCATACAGTTCTGCGCTGTAAAAATCCGGAATCTATCTTCAACGAAGATTCGGCTGTTGGTTGGTTGGTTGGTTGTTTGGGGAAGGAGACCAGACAGTGTGGCCATCGGTCTCATCGGATTAGGGAAGGAAGTCGGCCGTGCCCTTTCAGAGGAACCATCCCGGCATTTGCCTGGAATGATTTAGGGAAATCACGGAAAACCTAATTCGGGATGGCCGGACGCGGGATTGAACCGTCGTCCTCCCGAATGCGAGTCCAGTGTCTAACCACTGCGCCACCTCGCTCGGTGAAGATTCGGCTGTCTCTTATCAAAGAGAAGTAAGAGTAGAATACTGCAGTGTGCAAGAAATAAGATGAAACTTCTGTGTGGAATTACATCTATGTGTAACCTCTGCACTGAAATGATGGAAGGAAGAGAGGTTAAGTTTTGAAGTCCCTTCGGCTGTCAGAACTGAAATGAATGGCGGGCTGTGTGCTCTCTGTGATCAGCTCGTACTCTGGCTGCTGGGCTAACTGGACACTTTATTATACGCTATTGTTTGCGAACTCTAAAATATCAATGACAAATGTTAAATGTTGTAGAACCGTATGTGATCACTGGCTTTGAATATGCAGCAAGTTGCAATACCCAAATGCAGCAATAATAGAAACGGAATGTCAAAGAATAGAGTAGAAAGGAATCTGGGTATGTTCCTGTGGAGTCTCTCGCCAAACTGTTTCTATTCAAGTCCACACTCCATGAACAGCGGTTTCTGTCTGGTGAAGCTGAAGTTCGGGGAAGCCATGGTAAACATCCTTCATACCCCTCACGACATGTGACCAGTCAGCTTGTTGCTGATGTAAGGCATGTGAAGTTTCTCAAAACAGTAGTCGTACCTGTGCCTCCGAAGGCTTCCTGATGGATGGTATGCACATTGCCGTCAATGCGTAGGAATCGAGATCGTAATTTGAGTCCAGTGACACTACAGTCTATTACACCTGACTGTGTGCATTATGCTGCCGATCTACAGTAATACCGTCAGCACAGCAGCTGCTATCACGAATGCGACCGTCAAGTGTACACCAATCTTCCGCAGTCTTAATCACTTACTGTTGCTACAGTGTCCACACGTCCTCTTTCGCGTTCGTGCGGCCTGTTCTTTCTGGTGTTACATTTTTCACAAACATGAGTGCATTATCTGGAGTGGTGTACTGCCTGATGGGAAACGACACTGTTGTGGATCAGTCAACAAAAAAAATAGTTCAAATGGCTCTGAGCACTATGGGACTTACCTGCTGAGGTCACCAGTCCCCTAGAACTTAGAACTACTTAAAACTAACTAACCTAAGGACATCACACACATCCATGCCCGAGGCAGGATTCGAACCTGCGACCGTAGCGGTCGCGCAGTTACAGACTGAAGCGCCTGGAACCGCTCGGCCACCGCGGCCGGCGATCAGTCAACATGTCGACATGTCAACATTGAAAGAATACAGAACAGCAAAGATTAAAACTACTCCATACATTACTAATACTGTTGACGTTTGAGGAAGTATTATCCTCGAAAAGAAGACATTTTGCGTGATTTCTGTCAATCGACCTAAAGCTGTTGCGCAAATGCAAAATAGGATCCATAACCTAACGGAACCCAAGTCATATGTTCGTCTTGGGATTATAATTCATGTTTTCAATAGTTTCTTGGAATCACTCCGGATGACTAAAATGTTCGTTCACTAACAAAACCACGGCTCTTTGATTTTCACATTCCGATCGAATATGTAAATGTATTCCAGCTGCAGTCGAAGTAAGAATGTGACAGGTGGAGTTTCAACATGTGTCGTCCCCTCGCGCTTTCGAATAAATTGCGAGGACGAATGATTTGGTTGCTTATTTTTGAAATCGATATTTGAAAAAAAAATACATTTTTGCGTGATGCATCTGGAACTTTATTTGTCTAGTGTGACTAGAGTTAAATGAATATCGATATAATTCCTCAAGAAACACTGTCCACACGTTGCTGGAGGTATTTAATGGATAATTCATAAACTTTCAGTTCACTTTTAGATTCATGTAGTAGATTTTGTATATTCAGCGCGAACACGAATCTTGTACAGATTTTGCTGACGGACGTTTTCTCGACACACACTCTGTTTGCTATAACATCGGTATAGGGTCATTTCACTTAGCTTCATTCGAAGTCGAGGTCGCCGTGGAAAGCCACTTTAAGAGTCAGAGCCTTAGCAGAGCACTGATTTTGTAACACACCGCACGCTGCAGGAAACACCGCGATTATCGAGCAGCGCTCGGTAATTCCATGCCCTTGTTTAGTGAAATGAGCTGGAGCCTTTTTTGATGCCCAATACTGAACTTTTTTGGAAGGAAATCAGTCTTTAAATGTATGTTTCTGTAATCGGATATGCCTGGATCAAATCAATTAATTTTTCACCAATAATTTCTATGTTCTTCCTGCTGTTTACATTTAGTTCCGACGCACTTTGCAATGACTGGCCTCAAATGACACCTGTGCATGTCTTCTTGACACGCTAGATGCCTTAGTCCTTTTCAGCTCATCTCTTTCGGTAACAACAAAACACTAAAATACAGTAAACTAAAATTTTAAAAGTTTCACCTTCATTACTTATCACAACGAAAGAAGAAAATGTGTACTTTTACAATGGAACTGCTGCTCAGAATCAGCAGCTCTATCTACATAACGCGCCTTTTATCCAAAACTGGTAACCTTATGTCTTCGGAAATCATTCCCTGTTTGAAATGAAATATTCATAACTTCCATTTTGATCTTTCATATTATCTTATGCTCTCCTTCTTATACATTTGTTTCAACATCGTCAAAATCTTTCAAATTGTACGCTGCCCACATTGTTACAAGTTGAAGAAAAAACTGTCATTACTTAATAAACATCTACTCACGCGGCAGCCAAGTAGCATCCTCATCTTCGAGAGCAGCCGACAAAATGGATTACAAATGAAAAAATATAAAAAATAAATAAACAATCTCAAAATTATCTTATCAATCATATCCTTTTGTCTCCAACTTCTTAATTTTTTTGCGTTTTTCTTTCTCTGCAAGTGGCTTATATTCTTTCTAAAATACTTTTATTTAACACGCATTGTGTGCATCCATCACAAGCTCAGCCCCAGAATGCATTACACCTAACATATTGTAGTAGAAATCGCTAGTTAAACCACTGCAACGTTACCCGTTTTTAGAAAAGTTATCTGTAAAATGACGCATCGGCATCCAGTCGTACAAGAGACAAACTGGCAGGGACTCTCGCAAAATATTACAGCGCGCATACGTCGACAGAAGTTGAATAGAAAATGTCATAAATGTCGTACAAGTCGAGTAAAAATCTGAAAACAGTTTTCGCTGAAGTATTTAAATTTTTTGTTAAGATGGAACTCGCATACGCAGCAGATGAGATAAGTAATAAAATGCAAAGAAGTATATATGAACGTGGTTCACATTTTGTTTGGTTTTCACTTGTGACTTGTATTTTAAGTGTTCGAAAACAAGTACCATTGTAAAGCAGAGGCACATATTTAATTTATGGATTTCTGAATGCAACTGTCAGGAGCACGGTCTGCGTGTGTACGGCCCGTTTTCCCAATAGGAATATTACAGAAAAAAAGCACTCAGAGCTGTCAGGTGTTTGGTAACACAGAATACGCCTTTGTTGATGATGTTAACAATCAGGCCATAAATTTTAGTTTACAGAGTCTTTTGTGGACAGAAATATCCACCAAAATGTCTCTGCTTACTGTGCGTAAGATCTGGAATTTCTGTAACATGTTCCCTGAGCTCCTTGGTCATGGTATCTCATTCCGAAATCAATGTCAGCGAAATTTCTACGGTATTGTCTGGTCAACGCCTTCTTTTGTTAATTTTCTCGTTTGAGTAAACGCTCTGTCGAAAATAAGAGCAACAGCGACTGAGAATGATATCAGATCTGACATGCATGATGTAAGGAATGAGCGAGTTGTCACAGAGAACACCTCAACGCTCGCTACGACCTACACACGCAAAACGAGTGTAAGATAAGCTGAGATTGTTGGACAAGTATTTCAAATCAGCCCCTAGCGATAACAAAGCCAGCTGCATGTTGCTCTCTGAGAAAGCTCGTCACGAGGGTTAGCGTTTTTGTGGTATCTGTAAGGTAGAGATGTTTCAGAGCTACTTTGGTTCGCATCAGCGCTTCTGTTTCACGAAAGCCGCGTCGCGCACTGTGCTTCCTTTCCTGCTTAACGGAACGTCTTGTGCCTCTCACCCAGTGTTATTTGGAGCGGAAGGCATTCTTACGGGCCTGAAGAATCAGTTAAAATTCTCTTCCAACTTATTAACACGTGAAAAACACAAAGCAAGTATTGCGCTTCTACTAGTTGCTTGTAATGTCCCATGGTGGAAAGGATTTTTGATGAATTTGCATCCCAATAGTCAGTTCATTTATACAGGATGTAAGAATAACTGTTTGCAGCGAACCGCCGGGGTGTAGGCGAAATCGAGACAAAAAAATAGATATAGGACACTTGTGGACTTTTAAACCGGGAAACAGCCACAAAATGGGCTTCAAAAGCCATCTAAGTTTCAAGCACACGTGCCACTTGAGATTTTGGCTAAAATCGTTTTTGAATACTAAAAACCCTTTGTTCGTCCACGTACAAAATTTAAAATTGACATTTATGTAAATTACTGTAATTTTTAACATCAAAAATGAACAATTAATTCATTTTATTTGTCTGACAATCTTACTTCGAAACTACCGTGCTTGTGAGAGCCAAGTTTAGATGGAGTTGTAAACGTAATTAAATTTTTCATAACGTTTACAAAAGTCTGAAGGAAAAGTTTAAATTAAAAATGTTAATGGAATAGCCGACAAAGGCGTTGGCGTAAGAGAGCGAGAGGATACTGAAAATATCGCGCTGGGCGCGTGAGCTTTAGCTTGGTGGCTTTTGTAGGTCAATCAGAAGTTGTATGTGAAACAGAGGAATAGGAAGAAAAGGGAAAGAGTGCGTAGGAAACTACTGACTTCCATCCGCACAGTGCATTGTGGAAATGCAGTGGCGGTAGTTGAAAATTTGTGCTAGACCGGGACTCGAACCCGGATTTACTGTTTCTCATGAGGGGTTGCCTTAATCGCTTCGGCCCTCCGGACACGGTTCCCGACCGACCCAAATTTTAAACTTATTGCGCGCTGTAATGCAGCATGCCTCGTCCATCATCTCCCTACTCGCAAGTTCCCGTAGGAGTTTGGCGATATTGGTGCATCCGCACTGAAGCAAATTTCATGGAGCCGGCACGCTATCACAGAAATGCATATATGTATACGAGTAGCGTCTGTCCTATCGGACATGTCCGGCAGAACAGACGCTACTCGTATACATATACACAGTGTGGGGTTGTTTCCCGGCTTGATAGACCGCAAGTATCAGAAATAAAATAGTTCGTCTCGACTTCTCCTACACCACTGTGATACGTTGTAAACACTCTGTATATATAATTAAGCAAGCAGTTCCCGTGTCATCTGGCCTGAACTCGACCAAGCTCATAAAGTCATTCGGTGTCCCTGCTATATGCCTAATATTTAAATATGGTGCTTTCCCATTACAAACGGAGGGCCCCATCCCTATCGCTTGGTTGATAGAGTCAGCCAAGTCCCTTCTTCTCCGTTCCTTGCCATTGGAACAAACCCTGGAAATCGAGTTGCAACTGTCTCTCCAGATGAACAGTAGTTTGTGTTCTTGTAAATCCAAGTATTATATTAAGGTTTAAACTCAAACAAATAGCGATATTAATGAAACTTCAACATTACTTTACTTCACTATTCTTGTAATAACATGAAAACAACATCACTGGAAAGTACATTCAGTGGGCTATTTCAGGCTTTGTGTTACCTCAACCGGTATTCAGCGTTGGGTCATTTTAGGTACTTCCGCTTGCAGTAATTATTTGCAGCTTTAAATGTTAAAGATCCCAGAGCTGTGCTAGTGTTGTGTTGCCCGTTTCTCAACTGTTATAGCAAGTTACTATAGTTAACTATGGCGTCAAATGCCCCAAGCCAAATCTCAAAGGCACTCCAGGATTTTTTCTGCGGAGGGCCATGAACATGACGGTACAACAATCGTACTAGAGTTTCTATCGGTTTCAAATAATATACGATTCTTATCTATTTCAAAACCATTTCATCTACATCTACATCTACATTTATACTCCGCAAGCCACCCAACGGTGTGTGGCGGAGGGCACTTTACGTGCCACTGTCATTACCTCCCTTTCCTGTTCCAGTCGCGTATGGTTCGCGGGAAGAACGACTGTCTGAAAGCCTCCGTGCGCGCTCTTAGGGGAAAGAAGCCTTTCATGTCGCCTTCAACTGCAGATGTGTCACAACTTGATTGTAACGTTCTCGCTCTCATCATTCTTACATTTATTCCGTTTACAATTACAGTTCGTAGCTACAATTTTCTCCAAACTGATTACGAAAATATGACGTCAACTTACCATGTAGAGTACTATCAATTATACGACTAATTATGAGACGTGAAGGTTCACCGACCTAATAGAATCTAAAATTGAAACGCCACCAATAATAAATGGTGATTTTCTGCAATCATCATGCCTTGCAATTGCTGTCCCTCTTCTATGATGAATGATTTTTGTTTCCTTTTGTTTCTGACAAAATTGAATGTATATGATAGGCAGTAAAATAGAAATGGCTCTGAGCACTATGGGACTCAACTTCTGAGGTCATTAGTCCTCTAGAACTTAGAACTAGTTAAACCTAAGGACATCACAAACATCCATGCCCGAGGCAGGATTCGAACCTGCGACCGTAGCGGTCCTGCGGTTCCAGACTGCAGCGCCTTTAACCGCACGGCCACTTCGGCCGGCGGCAGTAAAATAGGAAAAGTTCATTTCTCTACTATGTTCTTATACTTGTGCTACGTACAATCATTAATGCGTGGATGTGCTTCCAGATCTGTAAGAATTAATGAGCCTTGCGATCTACACAGAGACATTTGAATTTGGCTCGTGCCTGCTCCATTCAGAAAATCAGTGAGTGAGCAGTCTTATACGTTAATATGGATGATTTCGTTGTTTTGTTACAACAACAAAGCCCAGTGCATTACTCTTTATTTTCAAATTCCGGTTGTGAAGCGGTTTCGTGATCGCTACCTCGTCGTCGCGGATACCGATGGGCAAAAATAAAAGTATGCAGCTCTGTGAATTAAACATCGGAGAAACATAAAACTTATGCAACATACAGTTAATCAGATGCAGGTAAACAACGTTTCTGATTAAGACAATTACATTTTTGGCGGAAAAGAAATGTACTAGAACCCACGAGTCGATACTGCACTGGCCGATCAAAAAGTTTCCGTTTGAGGCATATGCAACGTAGCGCGACTCCGATATGAGTATATAAACACCGACATGTAGGCAAGGAATTACGTGGCGTTCGCCAGCCGCGGTGGTCTAGCGGTTCTAAGCGCGCAGTCCGGAACCGCGCGACTGCTACGGTCGCAGGTTCGAATCCTGCCTCGGGCATGGATGTGTGTGATGTCCTTAGGTTAGTTAGGTTTAAGTAGTTCTAAGTTCCAGGGGACTGATGACCACAGATGTTAAGTCCCATAGTGCTCAGAGCCATTTGAACCATTTATGTGGCATTCGTATCTTCAAAAAAAGGATTCGAACCTGCGACCGTAGCAGTCGCGCGGTTCCGGACTGCGCGCCTAGAACCGCGAGACTACCGCGGCCGGCCATTCGTATCTTTCCCAGGTGCGTGTAGTAAATGGGGAAACGTGAACTATTGCGAAGTTGTTACCAAATGCGTCGAAACAGGAGCAACGTGATGTTATTCTTTTCTTGGCCGCCAAAGGACAAACGTAGACATGCATCGGCGAATGAATAATGTGTACGAGGCAGAACGTCTATCGAGAAACACCGTTGTGCAATGCTGGCCGCTACTCGACACAAGACGCTAATCGGTGTGGGAGGCCAGCATCATCCATTACGGGCAAGTGGCAGAAAGTCGAGCACCCGCCCTATAGTTCTGGTCTCTCGCCATGGGACTATCGCACCCTCGGTCCCTTAAAGTTGGAGGGAGGGGGGGGGGGTCAAGTGCAGTGTCATTGGATGTTCCCTTTTGAGACAAACAAATTGGAATTATGACTTTTTTGATCCGATGTGTAGTTTTCAAGATACGGTATTTCAATGTCTTCAGTTAACATGAACACCCACTTCCTTCTAAAAAAACTCTGTACTGTGGTAGGCTTTATGAATTGCCTACAGCATCTCAGTGCTTTGCACATCAATTTTTCATGAGCATGAATGACATTCTATAGAATATCTGTGGATATTTTAATGTGTACTTTTATACATTTTAATGTAAACTAATTTGCACTTCAAGCATCCAGTTGTCTCACACATAGTTTAAGCTACTGTGCAATATTTTATTACATTATGTTCATTTGAATTCATATCTGAAGAATACAAGTTAGTAAGTAACAGAGTTAATAAGATCAATACTTTAAAAATAATCCACTGATGGACACTGACATTAAAACTGATTTAATTCTCAAAAAACTTTCTTGGAATACTAAGTAATACATAATGCCATAGTGTATAAAAATAGTGTTAGTATGGAAAAATTCCATTAAAAGGTAATCGTCATGATACAGTTGCTTGTTTCTAATGCCAATGCCAACAAATAAATAAAACACATAGATATGAATGGTTTATACTTGCTTTTCCAACCAGTGTTGATGTTGCAAAACGAGGTATTTATAACCATGCTGTGCAGTACAGTTGCAAAAATCCCTGACCCACAGTATTATCCACTTTTTAAAATCCATTACAACGTTAGTATTCTGTTCACCATCCCTCTGCATTTTTCCTGTCGGACGAGGATGTGCAGCAGGCAGTTAGGGACTTCTTAACGTAACAGGACGAGGGTGTTTTACGAAACGGGTATGTTCAACCTGGTTAGTCGGTGGAATGATTACCTCAACGTTCACGGTGGTTTTGCTACATTGCCATATCTATTCTAGGCTGTACGTCCTTCGAAAGAAAACATTTTGATCGCCGTTATAGAATCCTTGGCACCAGAAACCACAGTACCTTCGCTGCTTTACTTAAGTAAATATGAAGAGACTGAAAAATGTACGTTAAGTTATGAAACATCCGGTCCATTTATCTACTGACAATCTGTAAAGTGGCGATTTTGTGTATAGCCGTACACGAGCTACATTTCCTCAAAGCGTAGGCGTAGGGTTCTCAGGTACTGGCTGTCGACCGCGTTCCCAGATGTCCGTAACAACCTACGTGGCCGCCCACACGAGAAGGCCATAAGGAGCAGGCCAGAAGAAACCTGCTTGCGCCTGCAACAGTATTAGGTAACGCATTGCGGCTCTCGGGGACCCGTCCGGCGGCCATTTAAGGTTCCGATCGAGGACTTTCTTTCTTCTCCTCCCACGGACTGCCACACAAGAGAAAGTGCCCGTTAGACGCCTGTTATCCACCGGTAGCTAACTTCCGTGTCTGGCATTCAGCAGCAAGCCACTGAGGTTTAATAGTCTTAAGAACGCTTAGTATCTTCTGTTCTACTTATTTTTGACAGGGTTCTATCTCTTCCCTGTTGCGAACCTATCTAGGAGGGCTTCGAAACTTTTTTGACTGAAATTAGATGAAGTGCTCGTAATGTTTGTTTAAATCGGTCTTGCATCAATCTTCAGTGCCTAGGGAGAGACCAAATGTTCAAATGTGTGTGAATTCCTAAGGGACCAAACTGCTGAGGTTATCGGTGCCTAGACTTACACACTACTTAAACTAACTTACGCTAAGAACAACACACACACCCATGCCCGAGGGAGGACTCGAACTTCCGACGGGAGGGGCCGCGCAATCCGTGACATGGCGCCTCAAACCGCGCGGCCACTTAGCGCGGCAGGGAGATATCATCTGATAAATGAGTTAAAGCAGCTGGATACTAATCGACTCAAAATTCCTCAGATACACATACAACATGATTGTTACTATAGTATTAAGTTGTGTATTTCACCGTGAAGGAAACTGCGTACTTTTTAAGTTACTATTATAGAGAAAAGAATCAAACTCACCATAAATTCAGATGGCAACCATGTGTTCTACGATTTAGCTGACGTTTCAACAGTTCCGTCGGAGCGGCGTCCTGATACTTCTCACCATATAGACTATGTGATTAATATTTACGACACAGATTGATAATCCGATGTCTATAACCCGTGCCTATATACATCAACATGCATTGTTTAATTGTGTTCTCATATCAGAGACAGTAATTTATCGATCCCGATACGTTATTATTTGCAGGAACATACTGTGAACCGTCAGACCAAGAACTGCCGCCCTTAAAAGATAAAGGAAAAGTAATGACAAAGGCAAAGAGCAGATAAAAAATCGAATTATTTTCGAGTCACCGAAGAACTGTTTGCCACGAGATGCACCTATAAACGTACCCAGATGCTGATTCCTGCCAACATATCAAGACTGTAATCATGATATTGCGATGCTTTGCTCTCAATACTGGACTTTGTTTGGGTTCCACGCCACATAGGTTACAGCTAGACATCCGTGCCTGCAGCGCATCCTTTTCAGCGAACATCTGTGTGCTTCGGATGGCTCACTCAAACGTAGCTCGTGGTTAAGGGCTTAGTCTGAACGCTTCCGTTTACGAAATAATCGAGGTCAAATGTCATGACGTCGGATCCGTTTCGAACCAGCTGGAATCGGCAGAACATTCGGAACTATGGAAATTTACTTATACGTATCAGGCTCCCAACCTAATACTTTCCGAGAAATCGAAGAATTAATGACTTCGACGCGTAAGAGATATACTTGATCAGGAATTCCCTTGTTAATTGGGGCGGTGACCATTTACATGGAGTGTGAGTACGAATTACACTTGTTGCAGTTTTTTAAAACTGTCTGAGAAGAATATCAAAGTTGTTGCGAAATTTATTCATTGTCATTTTCAACAAATAATGTTTATTGTGATCAAGGAAGGTGCATGTGAACTTTGACGACACGTGTTTGATACTGGGTGCAGACAATATATTTTTGTATTTTTTTTTTCTTTTTTCCCTGACAAAATATACTGTTTTACCCGTTTTTAGGAAAAGCGAAGATGTAAGAGCCAACAAAACTCTGACGCCAATATCGCTGGTATCTCTCTCTCTATCTTTCTTTTTCACAAAGACTCATTTATTTTCCTCGACCCGAGGTAATCCTTCACAGTGCCTTAGATTAGATTCATCGTAGAAGTCGGCGCGAGCTGATAGAATTTTCGCAAGACAATCCTTTCATTTGTGCATGCGTACAGAAGCTTACTTTAATAAATTTGTGTTAATACTCAAAATTCGTTACCTGCTGTGGGTCCTGCTAGGGGTCGTTAACTGAACACCGACAAATATCAAGTGTGCAACTGACCTGCGATGTCATCTCATATTTTTCATCTTACATTTTTCCGAAAAAAAATTTCATGTAATTACAGAAGCGCCAAAGAGACGTATAGGCGTGCGTATTCAAATACAGAGACATGTAAACAGGCAGAATACGCCGCTGCGGTCGGAAACGCCTATGTAAGACAACAAGTGTCTGGCGCAGTTGTTAGATCAGTTACTACTGCTGCAATGGCAGGTTATCAAGATTTAAGTGAGTTTGAACGTGGCGTTATAGTCGACGCACGAGCGATGGAACACAGCATCACCGACGTAGCGATGAAGCGATGATTTTCCCGTACGACCATTTCACGAGTGTACCGCGAACATGAATAGTCCGGTAAAACATCAAATTTTCGACATTGCTGTAGCCGGGAAAAGATCCTGCAAGAACGGGACCAACGATGACCGAAGAAAATCGTTCAACGTGGCAGAAGTGCAATTCTTCCGAAAATTGCTGCAGATATCTATGCTGAGCCATCAACAAGTATCAGCGTGCGAACCATTCAACGGAACATCATCGATATGGGCTTTCGGAGCCGAAGGTCCGCTCGTGTACCCTTGATGACTGCACGACACAAAGCTTTACGCCTCGCCTTGCCGGCCGCGGTGGTCTAGCGGTTCTAGGCGCGCAGTCCGGAACCGCGCGACTGCTACGGTCGCAGGTTCGAATCCTGCCTCGGGCATGGATGTGTGTGATGTCATTAGGTTAGTTAGGTTTAAGTAGTTCTAAGTTCTAGGGGACTGATGACCACAGATGTTAAGTCCCATAGTGCTCAGAGCCATTTGAACCATTTGAACCATTTGCCTCGCCTTGGCCGGTCAACACCGACATTGGACTGTTGATGACTGGAGACATGTTGCCTGGTCGGACGAGTCTCGTTTCAAATTGTATCGAATGGATGGACGTGTACGGGTATGGAGACAACATCATGAATCCATGGACTCTGCATTTCAACAGGGGACTGTTCAAGCCGGTGTAGTCTCTGTAATGGTGTGGGACGAGTGCAGTTGGAGTGATATGGGCCCCCTGATATGTCTAGATACGACTCTGACGAGTGACACGTACGTAAGCATCCTGTCGGATCACCTTCTTCCATTGATGTACACTGTGCATACCGACGGACTTCGGCAATTCCACCAGGACAACGCGACGCCCCACACGTCCAGAATTGCTACAGAGCAGTTCCAGGAACACTCTTCTGAGTTTAAACACTTCCGCTGGCCACCAACATGAACATTATTGAGCATATCTGAGATGCCTTGCAACATGCTGTTCAGAAGAGATCTCCACTACCTCGTACTCTTACGCATTTATGGACAGCACTACAGGATTCATGACATCATTTCCCTCCAGTACGACTGCAGACATTAGGCGAGTCCCTGTAACGTCGTGTTGCGGCAATTCTGTGTGCTCGCGGGGGCCCTACACGACACGTTCTCCAAAAACGGTAAATACATTTTGTGAGGAAAAAAAAACACAGTTTTGATAGAGGATCACACATGTTTCATTAAAATTGGCAGACGTGTAATCTTGGCACTTTTATTCCTTGTTCAGAACAAATGTTACCTTATTTTTTAATATAACAATATACAGAGTATTTAAGAAAGTGGTATTATAGACCAAAACAAGACAAAAAAGTTTAACAAACATGAGCTCTAAAACACATACCTTCAGAACCACGAGCACTAGTTCATGCGCCTGAAAGTTGATTATGACCTAAATGGCAGACCTTACATCACTTTGCCATCGCTTCAGTCATCAAGATCTTTCTTGCTCAAATACAGCTGCTATACATCGAAAACACTAACTCCTCGATTTCCCCGAAACTGTTAGAATGAAAGCCTGATATCTGAAAGTAAAATTTCCGTGTTTTCGAGTGTTTTAGCGATTCCAGCTGCTCTCAAACAGATCCTGCGTCATGAGTTGTGACATCGGTTTCTCGAACCGGAAAGTAGTGACCTAAATCCATTCACAGGAGCTACTGTCCAGCGACATGCCAGAGCATGTCGAAATCGGTGGGCCGCAGAGTATGGTCTCTCCTTGTTAGCTGAAAAGTCCTGAGAAAAGGAGAGTGATTTCACGTTTAGGAGCAAGACTAAGAATATATAATGCATTTCAAAGAAGGTCGCAACTAAAGCCATCGTTTAGCCGAATCTCGAGTATTATTCACCAATCTGGTATCGTTGCAGACTGGATTAATAGAAAAGGAAGAATAATATTTTTGTATTTTAGAGTAGGCGGATTTATAAAAACCAGAAGCTACACCGTAAATTCAAAGGCTGCGTTCACAGTAGAACCGACAACGGTCGCCAGACGCCGTCGCCAGAGGTCGCCCGATAACGTCGGCCGACATTTTGGTCACAGTGCGCTCGATCTTCTTAGTCAATTTTTGGTGTTATCGAGGAGATTATAATGTATTCTTTCAAGGGGATTCTAATGTAGCGAATACTGCACTCTCATTTCTCAGTTACTGGAATAACCATACAAGTTTACGAATATGTATGGTGAAGAGAGGAACGTTGTAGTTCATATTCGAAATGATTCGTGGTGACATTGAAAAGCAAACATTCTGCACAGCTTCAGATAAATTCATCAAAATACACATACGTCAATTAACATTCAACGACTGTCGTTCAGCATATGCGTAAAAGACAAATAAGATACTCTTAACAATTAAACTACTGAAAAGTGGAAACACATACGTCACATTTACAAGCCATCTCATTTAACGAAATTACCACCTTACTGGCATGAAAGGACCAGTAAGCACTAATAATAATTCGTAGATAGCTAATGCCCACGTACCACAACCCAAAAATGATCAACTACAGTCATATTAAGCATAAACATTGACATACGACACCTTTCTCACTTGAATACGTAATTTACTGAGGCTCTAACCTAGGCCTAAAACTTCCGACACAGATTTTGCCTGCACGACGTGCTGCATTTTAAGTATAGAGACGAGACTCGAATGGATAGACACCCACAGACCACGCATAACGTAACATTAGGTAACACACAATGAAATATGATTAAATTTTTAAGTTGTTCTAAATTTGTTATTTCCTGTAAAGTAGCGATTTCAGACCATACATTCGGAGACATAACCCGGATATCCAAGTTATTATACCTGTCATCCTCAAGACACCAGAAACTCCTTTCTTGTACTCCACTTACAACATTCTCGTAATTCATGTTTTGCATGTGGGAACGTCGCCAGATTCGATCCAAGAAAGCAAACTGGTCTGGATTCCGCCGACTGTCGTCCGAAGTCTACGGTCGGGCGTTGAGATCGTTGCAGTGAGACCGTGCATTTTCTGGCGTACTGAACTGAAAAGATGGGGCGTTCTCAGCCGATGACTATCGTCGGCGGAATATCCAGATGTCGGTGCCACTGTGACTGCAGCCTTACTCTTAAAAAACCCAAGACGAATCAAGAAACATGTCTCTCCGTCCACATACTAAACTAAAACTAAACGCTGCGATCCGGCCCTGAAGACGGCACTATGTAACTGCCCGCTGTATCATCCTCTGCCAGTGGCGTCATTTGAGTATAGAAAAATCGTAGAGGGAGACCAAGAGATGAATACACTAAGCAGATTCAGAAGGATGTAGGTTGCAGTAGGTACTGGGAGATGAAAAAGCTTGCACAGGATAGAGTAGCATGGAGAGCTGCATCAAACCAGTCTCAGGACTGAAGACCACAACAACAACAACATAGTAAAGAGTCATGTAGTTAGAGCTCCCGCCAAGGAAAACCATTGGCAGTGCCAAGCACTGAATCCGAGTCCTCCGCATGGCAGTCAGAAATCCTGATCGCTCAGCTAAGGAGGCTGATCATTCCCACATACATGTCACGTAATTATTGAGATAATGGAATCAGATAAATTCAGGCTTGAAGTCAGATACACTGACAGTCATTCCCGCATGAGGGGATGGTGGCGTCAGGAAGGGCATCCTGCCACCAATTGTCAGTAACACTGCCAAAACCCATATAATAATAATAATAAGTTTATTGCAGCCAAATAGCCACACAAATTCAATGTACAGTGATAATAATAAGATAAATTAGAAATTTCACATATTGTGATTTGCATAGTCACTTATTGTTCGTGTCCTTTTGGTACAGAGCTCTACATGGTAACGTTTGCAAATTTGGTGACACAGTTTACACTCACACATTTCGTTTGGTTCATGATATGATGTGTTGTTGCAAATAAGGTGGTGGAAACCACGGACCGCCAATGTGGTGATCACGTGTCTCATTTCCAAGTTTTCCTTTGCCCATGTTCGGTCAATCATGGCACCTGTGCTGTAAAATTCTGGAGGTATATTTTCCCTTTTTTTCTTCAATGTTTTAAGTAGACTTTTCAAGGCGCTGCTATTGGGTAGCATTGTCCGAAGGTCTTCAAAGAGGAAGGGTTCCCTCGCCAGCCGGTATACAAGTCTCGATCGTGTTGTTTTGGACACTCCTATTGCTTTCTTTATATAGGTCACCTTCACTCTTTCTAGTGTTGTTAGGTTGTTCACTGTAAGATGTGGTCCATAATTTCTATGCCGTACGTCAGTATTGGGAAGATTTTGGCTCTGAATAGTGCCATTGCTGTCTCTAGGCTAAGGGATCTGATGTATTGTATATCATGTATTGCCATTATTGCTTGCATTGCCACCCATTACAATATCGTCTGCATATGCATATGAGACTACACCCTCCCTTTGGGGTATTCTTACTTCTTCTGCTGCAAGGATAAATAACAGAGGACTCAGTGGGTCTCCCTGTAGTACTCCGTTTGATTGGAGTATCGGCTCCGATAGGGAGAGGTTGTCTGATATTCTTACTTCGTTCCATTGCAGTATTGCGCTTATAATTCGTGTCCCAATGCCGTCCCCTAGAGAAATGGGAAAAGGCAAGGAAGAAAAAGAAGAGACGTTATGTAGAGATGTAGACGCAAAATGATGAAACTTTGCGCTAGGGTTCGTTGCATGCGTAAAGCCTGCCATCTGTGTTGAGCAGCTGCTGCAGCTTCTTATTTTATTGTTTGGGATGGAGCAGCTGGCGGTCTGAATTATGCGGCGCGGTATCAGCGGAGAAATCGGCGAGTGCGCCTGTGCCTTTCCCAGCGGACACGCCTCGCCCTCCGTGGCTTTCTACGGACCGGGCGCAACGCTCCCACAGGCACGGCCCACGTCACGGCGCCGTGGCTCCCGGCTATCTCACTCCAATAGAAAAATTCTGCTGTCCAGATAACCAACGCATTCCCCTCTTAATTACACGATTTCGAGAATCCGCAATGCGTTTCGCAACTCGTAGTCACTGTAGCAAATGGAAAAAAAAACCTCTGGAGTTCAATCCCCAGTCGGTCCGTGGATATCTGTCGCTTCTTTCATCTCTGCTATAATTTGTTAAAATGGAAAATGCAAAGTCGCGCCGTGAGTCGGTAAGCTGCAGGTTCTCCTACAACCGGTTGGGTAAGTTAGTTCAGGTATCAGAGGAAATCAAAGCTATCTCCTGTCGACCTTGCCGAATAAAATACTGTGGTGTTCAAACCAACTTTCGGGTTGACGACGCATATATTTTTCTTTAAGCTCCAGCACCCATACCGAAGACCCTGACAACAAAATGAAAATGTTGTTGGACATTGTTAATTTGGAAAGCCACTAGGCGTTGAGCTACATAAAATAGCTGCCTGACAAAAATATTAAAGCACGAAGGAGGGGAGGAGAAAACGAAATGAAACTTCACTAGCTGAGAGGGTATGTGATATTTCATTTATTACAATATCGAATCAAATTTACAAAAAACTTGGCACTATGAACCCAGTTAGTGTGATGTTGCACTCGCTCTGGCCTGGATTCATGTACAGATTCGATTGGGAAGACTGTCATAAAGCCATTGTAACCTCTACTGACGCAAGTTGGCCCACAACTGTTCTAACTGGTCCTTGATATCCTCGATACTACACTACTGGCCATTAAAATTGCTACACCACGAAGATGACGTGCTACAGACGCGAAATTTAACCGACAGGGAGAAGATGCTGTGATATGCAAATGATTAGCTTTTCAGAGCATTCACACAAAGTTGGCGCCGGTGGCGACACCTACAATGTGCTGACATGAGGAAAGTTTCCAACCGACTTCTCATACACAAACAGCAGTTGACCAGCGTTGCCTGGAAAATGTTGTTGTCATGCCTCGTGTAACGAGGAGAAATGCGTACCATCAAGTTTCCGACTTTGATAAAGGTCGGATTGTAGCCCACCACGATTGCGGCTTATCGTATCGCGATATTGCTGCTCGCGTTGGACGAAATCCTATGACTGTTAGCAGAGTATGGAATCGGTGAGTTCAGGAGGGCAAAAACGGAACGCCGTGCTGGATCCCAACGGCCTCGTATCACTAGCAGTCGAGATGACAGGCATCTTATCCGCATGGCTGTAACGGATCGTGCAGCCACGACTCGATCCCTGAGTCAACAGATGGGGACGTTTGCAAGACAACAGTTCGACGACGTTTGCAGCAGCATGGACTATCAGCTCAGAGACCATGGCTGCGGTTACCCTTGACGCTGCATCACATACAGGAGCTCCTGCAATGGTGTACTCAACGACGAACCTGGGTGCACGAATAGCAAAACGTCATTTTTCGAATGAATCCAGATTCTGTTTACAACATAATGATGGTCGCATCCGTGTTTGGCGACATCGCGGAGAACGCACATTGGAAGCGTGTATTCGTCATCGCCATACTGGCGTATCACCCGCCGTGATGGTGTGGGGTGCCATTGGTTACACGTCTCGGTCACCTCTTGTTCGCATTGACGGCACTTTGAACAGTGGATGCTACATTTCAGATGTGTTACGACCCGTGGCTCTACCCTTCATTCGATCCCTGTGAAACCCTACATTTCAGCAGGGTAATGCACGACCACATGTTGCAGGTCCTGTACGGGCCTTTCTGTATACAGAAAATGTTCGACTGCTGCCCTGGCCAGCACATTCTCTCACCAATTGAAAACTTCTGGTCAATGGTGGCCAAGTAACTGGCTCGTCACAATACGCCAGTCACTACTCTTGATAAGCTGTGGTATCGTGTTGAAGCTGCATGGGCAGCTGTACCTGTACACGCCATCCAAGCTCTGTTTGACTCAATGCCCAGGCGTATCAAGGCCGTTGTTACGGCCAGAGGTGGTTGTTCTGGGTACTGATTTCTCAGGAGCTATGCACCCAAATTGCGTGAAAATGTAATGACATGTCAGTTCCAGTATAATATATTTTTCCAATGAATACCCGTTTATCATCTGCATTTCTTCTTGGTGTAGCAATTTTAATGGCCAGTAGTGTATTACTGGGACGGAGTTGACGTCCGATATGGTCCTGTACATGTTCTATCGGGGACGGATATGGGGGGTCTTACTAGCCATGGGAGTACATCAACAACACGCAGACTGTTCATAGTGATACGTGCCATGTGTGACGAGCATTGTCCTGTTGAAAAACTGAACCACTATACTGTCGCATGAGGAGTAACACATGAGAATGCAGGATGTCTGTGATAAACCATCACAGGATCCTCTCAGTCACTACCGGCTGTGACCTGAAGTCATACTAGATTGTTCGCCCACCATGACGTCAGGAGTAACGCCGCAGTGCCCGTCCAAAACATTGGGAAAAAGGTATCTCTCCCCCAGACATCCCCATACTCACCGACAATGGTTATCAAGGGTAGTGCAGAACCGTGTTTCATTGCTGAACATAATGCTACGTCATTCATCAGCATCCCGGTTATGGCATCACTCCAAACGTACCCGTTTGTGTTGTGTTAACAGCAGACTACGTATGGGATGGTAGTTCCCTAGTCCGGCTGTTGCTAATTTCCAATCAATGGCGTGGGATAGCACAGAGCCCACAGAGAATACAGAGAACAGGGAGCTCATTACTTGTTCCCGGCGGGGAGGCACAGATGTGAAGGAATTACTGTGTTTCTTGGTCCACAATACGGCGATCCTGCCTTGTGGTAGTCAGACGTGGTTGACTGGAAATTTGATGCCAAGTATGTCTGCCTCACTTTTCCGTGCATTCCAACATCAGGCCACTGTCACATCCGAATGTCCCACGAATCTGGATTTTGCACGATTCGACCAGCAGGCTTAATGGAGACTTAGAATGACGCTCCTTTTAAACTCTGTCATGTGCTGGTAATAATGTCTCACAAGTACATGTGGCGTTACCATGTCCATCACAGCGACCACTCAAAATCTGACGCTGTTCGTGCCCTTTATATACCAGGCTTGGTAACATTACTAAACATAAACTATACTAATGCACTCCGGTGGCTGTTCTACGGGCTACAGAAATTTGCAACTGTAAGTCATTTACATACCCGCATACGGTGTGTACGTGTACGAGATTTTGTTCTGGATAATTCACTTTTTTGTCAGCCAGCGTTGTTTATACTGTTTTGAGCGTAACTGTTTCGTGTAGATGACTGTGATGGATGCATGTAGAGTGTTTACGTTGTTGATGACAAAGTTAGAGAGAATGGGGAGGATAAAACCTGCTTCTGATTTCTCCGAGGCAACACCACTAGGGACATGGAGCTTGGAGTCCCATTCGACGACTAGATTACTGTTTAACCTTGACATAGGCGCCTGATGTGGTGAACACTTCTTCTCTATTTGGCGGTCAAGTAAAGCTGCTGAAAACTTCCTCCTCCATTGGAACCAGTTACCTCTGGGTAGACGCTACCGTGCAAGCGTGCCATTTAATATTAATTTGGTTGAAACAGAATAAGATTTTAAAAGACAATCCCATTGTTAAAATCGCTGAAGAGATACGACTCTAATCGTGTTGCTCACTCGTTAATTTCAGCCTACGAGAAACGATTTGTAGACTCGACGTAGCTTTTGTGTCGTTTCTCAGCCGGCCGGTGTGGCCGAGCGGTTCTAGGCGCTTCAGTCTGGAACCGCGCGACCGCTACGGTTGCAGGTTCGAATCCTGCATCCGGTATGGATGTGTGTGATGTCCTTAGGTTAGTTAGGTTTAAGTAGTTCTAAGTTATAGGGGGCTGGTGACATCAGATGTTAAGTCCTATAGTGCTCAAAGCCATTTGAACCGCTTTTTTGTCGTTTCTCACACCTCCAAAGAGATGCTGCGTTGGCATTAAGATTAAGGCGTTGACATTTTGTTTCTTCTAAATACTGTAATTCCATTCTACGCATCTATCTATCGCCTTCATGGCCGAGGCCAGTAATGGAAAAACTTGGTGGAGACACGACGTTTCATCAAGAAAGATTGTTAGGTGAATTTAACAACCGAAAATCGTTGCGTTCCATTACTTTCAAACCCAGGGGCCTAGGCGATGCTGCCGAACAACCGATGCTTCATCTTCTGCTTAGCGTGTCTGTAAGACAGCAGCACTGAAACGGCATGTAACTGACACAGCGCTGTGTCGGCCTTTAATGTTGGTTAACGAAATCGGAACTGCTATACTTACTTCGTGTAGCTCCTCAGTTATGCTCGCGAGGGTGGCTGGACAACGTTCCTGTCCTCATACTAAAAAATGGCTCTGAGCACTATGGGACTTAACTGCTGTGGTCATCAGTCCCCTAGAACTTAGAACTACTTAAACCTAACTAACCTAAAGACATCACACACATCCATGCCCGAAGCAGGATTCGAACCTGCGACCGTAACGGTCGCGCGGTTCCGGACTGTAGCGCCTAAAACCGCTCGGCCACTCCGGCCGGCTGTCCTCATACTAATGAAAACTCCTGGGCAGTCCAGGGATAGAGCTGAACGCTTAGCTGTCGACGTGATCTAGAACTGGGATTCTCAGGCTTTTTCTGTCGCCCCCCCCCCCTTCTGAATCATGAATTATTTTGCCACCATCCTATTTCTCTTCCGATCCTCAGTACTTATCCTTCTTGGCGTGAAAATGGCCCACTTTATCTATTTATTTCTGTCAAATTATTACAACTACTACTTAGAAGAACAACAACCACAGTAATAATATTTAGAGAGGGTCCCTCCAACACATCCGAGTTAATTTTTTTAAAATTATCATACGTCTGTATTATTCAAAGGTGGTCAAACTTAACAACTACAACTAGTTTATAGAGTAAATAACAATAGCTAAGTGTACAGTTATTGGAACTGAGCAAATATGTTTATTTCCCTGCATACTTTTTTAATAAATTAGTTCACAGGCTATCCCATCTATATTCCTTTTAAATCATTCAGAATGTTTTAATATTTGAATGATCACGACGTTCAAATGATGATAGAACAATAGTCAACATTTAAATGCCATTTTAAAAGCTGTTAGATTCAAACTCATCATTCAAAGAAATAATTAACAGGATAAAAAAGCACACGGTTCAAAATTAGGAAATTTTCTGAGATTTTCACATTTAATGTGATTTGTGTGATTGAATATACCAAGAAAGCAGATACAGTCTTGGTTGGATCTTTGAAACAGCAACTCACAGATGCATTCCAGCTGCAGTTCAGACCGATGTTTCGTCTTGATTAATGCCATTGCGGAAAATGTTAATTAATACGAACGGTTGTAACACGTCCAGTTCCCTTCTTGCTAAATTGGAATATTCATTCCCAGTATGCACCCAAAAGTTTTCAAGGGACTTCAATTTAAATTTATTTCGAAGTGTTCTATCACTTCAGTTCTATTAGACCCTCCTGTTCTACTGTTGTCGAGTGGTCTTTTGTGATCGCATCGAACGGACTGTGAATCCAGTCGTACTCAGATGAAGGTTTTGGAATTTTATCCTCGTATTGTTGACGAAGATTTTTGAGATGTGCTACGCCAATTCTACTAATTTTATTTACATCCAGCTCATTTTCCCACACGGAGCTACTCAGATTAGAAAACATCACGCAGTTTCCCTTCTTCATCTGGGTTTTCCAAAGTCCAATTTTTCTCTTAAACGCAACCACTTTCTCGATTAGGACGGTGGTACTACCATTTCGGCCTTGAAGTAATACGTTAAGCTAATTCAGTTTCTCAAAAGCGGCGGTCAAGTAGCACAATATTAGAAGCCATTTTTCATCCGGAAACAGAACCGCGAATGTAGGTCTGCTCTTCAATAGGAAATGACAAAGTTCATTCTTCAGTTTCACAACATGACGAAGAACTTGACCACGAGACAACCAACGTACATTCGTGTACTATAGAGGCGAATCATGAGTAGAACCCACCTCCTCGTAGAGAATGGGAAATAACCCACTGTTTATAACTCGCCTTTTCATGAAATTTACAGCACTGACTGCATCGTTCAGCACATTACTGACTTAACGGTTGTACTACTTGAGAATGCAGTGCCCCCATGTGTATCACACAATGTGTGAATTTTACGAAAGGATAAGCAGTAGACATTCTTGCCATGAACCCCTTTGTAGTTCCATTAGAGGTTGCCGCTCCAACGGTACATATACCAACATAATTTGTCCATTACAGATTGTTGTCAACAAAAAGAACTTCACGTCGTTGTTTGAGGCATCAGTCTTCCGACTGGTTTGACGCGGCCCGCCATGAATTCCTCTCCTGTGCCAATCTCTTCATCTCAGAGTAGCACTTGCAACCTACGTCTTCAGTTATTTGGTGGACTTATTCCAATCTCCATCTTTATATACAGTTTTTGTCCTCTACAGCTCCCTCTAGTACCATGGAAATCATACCCTGATGTCTTAACAGATGTCCTATCGTGATGTCCTTCTCCTTGTCAGCGTTTTCCACATATTCCTCTCCTCTCCGATTCTGTTCAGAACCTCCTCATTCCTTACTTTATCAGTCCACCTAATTTTCAACATTCGTCTGTTGCACCACATCTCAAATGCTTAGATTCTCTTCTGCTCCGGTTTTCCCACAGTCCATGTTTCACTGGCATACAATGCTGTGCTCCAAACGTCCATTCTCAGAAATTTCTTCCACAAATTAAGGCTTGTGTTTGGGACAAGTAGACTTCTCTTGGCCAGGAATGCCCTTTTTGCCACTGCTAGTCTGCTTTTGATGTCCTCCTTGCGCCGCCCTTCATCGGTTATTTTTCTGCCTAGGTACTAGAATTCCTTAACTTCATCTACTTCATGACCATCAATCTTGGTGTTAAATTTCTCGCTGTTTACGTTTCTGCTACTTCTCGTTACTTTCGCTTTTCTTCGATTTATTCTCAATCCATATTCTGTACTCATTAGACTGTTCATTCCATTCAGCATATCATATAATCCTTATTCACTTTCACGCAGGATAGCAATGTCATCAGCGAATTGTATCATTGATATCCTTACACCTTGAATTTTAATTCCACTCTTGCACATTTCTTTTATTTCCATCATTGCTTCTCCGTGTACACACTGAACAGTAGGGCTAAAGACTACATCCCTGCCTTGCACCCTTTTTAATCCTAGCACTTCGTTCTTGGTCGTCCACTCTAGTTATTCCCTCTTGGTTCTTCTTCACGTTGTATATTTCCCGCCTCTCCCTACTGCTTACGCCTATTTTTCTCAGAATTTATAACATCTTGCACCATTTTACATTGTCGAACGCTTTTTGCAGTTCGACAAATCCTATAAATGGGTGCTGATTTGTTTTTATCTGGCGTCCATTATCAAGCTCGCCGTCAGGGTTGCCTCTCTGGTGCCTTTACCTTTCCTAAAGCCAAACTGACCGTCATTTAACACATCCTCAATTTTCTTTTCATAAGAAATAAATTATCCTCGCCTGTATAGAAGCTATTTACTATTTCTAGAAAGTAGAAAGTACTTTTACATTTCATTTTCATAGCAGTAGCGTACAGATGTAGAGTACAAATACAAGAAGCAGGAAAAGATTTTCCGATGTCAGTAGTGTCGTCAAGTTACAGGCCCAATTTTGGGCTGTAATAAGGAAGCGGCAGCAATGCTTTTGCATGTCAGCGGCTGTTGCATCAATACGACGAGCAGCGGTGTCATCTGAGAGTGGTATCGACTTCAGTCTCGCCAAACCTTTCTTCACGCATGACCTCGAACATTTTGACGGCTGCGGGAAGAAGTGATTTCTCACCACTAATTTGTGATGATTTGGATTTTGCTATTAAACAGAAGCCGATAGGGATGCTCTTACTGTTTACTTATGAACTGGTATTTGTTTTTGAGGACTCTCACATTTCCTTTTAGTTTTTTCTCATGTCGTTTAAAAAATTCGACGGTTTTACTTACAAGGTTTGGACGTTTTGTGTGCAGGTGTCTCTCTAGTTTTATAGGCTTCAAGTTACCATTGGTCAAAATCTCCAAACAAAGAACACGTTTTGGTCGTTCCCCATTATTCAAAAGAATACTGCTAAAGCCTAACGTCAGATAACCAACTTCATATTTATGCACGTTGGTTTTGCATTTAAAACTAAGATTGGTGATAGGAACAGAGGAAGATGTAAAAGAAGAATGTACTTTGATTAAATTCGAATCTTTTTCCTTATTAGAACTGCATACTTTCGAAGGATAAGAGACACTCGCTGAATCACTTCCATGGAATCTCCTGTTGCCACTGCGAATCAGCCATTTATCCACGAGAATGGAAGAACTTAAATGGTTCAAATGGCCCTGAGCACTATGGGGCTTAACATCTGAGGTCATCAGCCCCCTAGAACTTAGAACTACTTAAACCTAACTAACCTAAGGACTTCACACACATCCATGACCGAGGCAGGATTCGAACCTGCGACCATAGCGGTCGCGTGGTTCCAGACTGAAGCGCCTAGAACCGCTCGACCACCCCGGCCGGCTGGCGCAACTTGTATGACTTTATTATAAATCCGGTTAGCTATTTTAACAGAATAGGCATTAGAATTCAACTTCTAGCTAACTCACTATCTTTTAACTGACTCCTGAAGTCTTGCTGGAATTGAGTGGACAGTCAGAATGACTGTGATTAACGATGCATTCTCGTAGTCGGTGTGACAAGGAAGTAGCGGCCACATCGTCTAGCGGCTTATTGTCATTAGAGGTTGTTAAGTTTGATAAGTGGCTATTCCTGCGGGTTATCCGTGACAGGGGCTTTATGATGGAACATTACTCGCTACTTTTCTTAGTATGGAAATGACAATCTGACGCTAGCAATATTTCCTCACCGGAAATTTTTTTCTTACGTAATATGAAATATAAGTATTTCAGTGAAAGCTGGCACCCTCTCTATTACTCTCCGCCCCCCCCCCTCCCTCGCCGTCCTCCCCCCTCTCTCTTTCAGGACGGCTGATCTAGAGAATCAATATTAGTAAATCAAGATTATAAGAAGATTCTATTGCATTAACAGCGTATTCCGCGGAAAGCCATGAAGACTAGAGAAGCAAAAATGCTTGTGGAGGTAGTCCTTCCTCGCAGATGATTTTGATTCAGACAGCACAATGGCCGTGCGGAGAATTTGGGTGGATGTAGAATTAAGATATCTCGGTGGCACTGGTCAGCGAGATAGTGGTTCCGTTGCTGGCAATGAAAAATATTTTAATCAATATAATTTTCACGACAACGGTTGGGGAAGTGTCAGTGACAATTCTTGATTGACAGATAATGTAAAAGAGTGCCGAGTTAGATTCCAAATCCCTTGGCTGTTCATACTGGAGTTACGGTTCAAGGAGAATGGAGGGAAGATTAAACTCTTGTTGTTCAAGACTATTAAAGATAAAGCAGTAGCTAAGGTGGAACAGGATTAGGGAAGGACTTGGCCGTTGCTTTATCAGATGAATCTCCTGGTATTCGCCGGAAGTACGTTATGTCAATTATACCACATCTAAATCAAGACAGCCGGACGGGGCTTTGAATTAATCGCTATCCCTGGCCATTCCTTGAGTGAAACCCTAGACGCACTTGATAGTGAAACTTACTCATTTATCCCATTTGGTGCTACTGAACAGGAACAAGCTATGCGCTTTGCCAGGATTCACAGTCTTCCTTTTCTTCATTCCATAATCGTCACAGTTAAGTTACACATTGTTGTTGTTGTTGTCTTCAGTCCTGAGACTGGTTTGATGCAGCTCTCCATGCTACTCTATCCTGTGCAAGCTTCTTCATC
Source organism: Schistocerca serialis cubense (assembly GCF_023864345.2). NCBI lineage: Eukaryota > Metazoa > Arthropoda > Insecta > Orthoptera > Acrididae > Schistocerca > Schistocerca serialis. The sequence goes on from NC_064640.1 coordinate 251,844,179, forward strand.
TCCCAGTAATTACTGCAACCTACAGCCTTCTGAATCTGCTTAGTGTATTCATCTCTTGGTCTCCCTCTACGATTTTACCCTCCACGCTGCCCTCCAATGCCAAATTTGTGATCCCTTGATGCCTCAGAACATGTCCTACCAACCGGTCCCTTCTTCTTGTCAAGTTGTGCCACAAACTCCTCTTCTCCCGAATTCTATTCAATACCTCCTCATTAGTTATGTGATCTACCCATCTAATTTTCAGCATTCTTCTGTAGCACCACATTTCGAAAGCTTCTATTCTCTTCTTGTCCAAACTATTTATCGTCCATGTTTCACTTCCATACATGGCTACACTGTATACAAATACATTCAGAAACGACTTCCTGACACTTAAATCTATACTCGATGTTAACAAATTTCTCTTCTTCAGAAACGCTTTCCTTGCCATTGCCAGTCTACATTTTATATCCTCTCTACTTCGACCATCATCAGTTATTTTGCTCCCCAAATAGCAAAACTCCTTTACTACTTTAAGTGTCTCATTTCCTAATCTAATTCCCTCAGCATCACCCGATTTAATTCGACTACATTCCATTATCCTCGTTTTGCTTTTGTTTATGTTCATCTTATATCCTCCTTTCAAGACACTGTCCATTCCGTTCAACAGCTCTTCCAAGTCCTTTGCTGTCTCTGACAGAATTACAATGTCATCGGCGAACCTCATAGTTTTTATTTCTTCTCCATGGACATTAATACCTACTCCGAATTTTTCTTTTGTTTCCTTTACTGCTTGCTCAATATACAGATTGAATAAAATCGGGGACAGGCTACAACCCTGTCTCACTCCCTTCCCAACCGCTGCTTCCCTTTCATGCCCCTCGACTCTTTTAACTGCCATCTGGTTTCTGTACAAATTGTAAATAGCTTTTCGCTCCCTGTATTTTACCCCTGCCACCTTTAGAATTTGAAAGAGAGTATTCCAGTCAACATTTTCAAAAGCTTCCTCTAAGTCTAGAAATGCCAGAAATGTAGGTTTGCCTTTCCTTAATCTAGCTTCTAAGATAAGTCGTAGGGTCAGTATTGCCTCACGTGTTCCAACACTTCTGCGGAATCCAAACTGATCTTCGCCGAGATCGGCTTCTACCAGTTTTTCCATTCGTCTGTAAAGAATTCGCGTTAGTATTTTGCAGCTGTGACTTATTAAACTGATAATTCGGTAATTTTCACATCTGTCAACATCTGCTTTCTTTGGGATTGGAATTATTGTATTCTTCTTGAAGTCTAAGGGTATTTCGCCTGTCTCATACATCTTGCTCAGCAGATGGCATAGTTTTGTCAGGATTGGCTCCCCCAAGGCCGTCAGTAGTTCTAATGGAATGTTGTCTACTCCCGGGGCCTTGTTTCGACTCGGGTCTTTCAGTGCTCTGTCAAACTCTTCACGCAGTATCGTATCTCCTATTTCATCTTCATCTACATCCTCTTCCATTTCCATAATATTGTCCTCAAGTACATCGCCCTTGTATAAACCCTCTATATACTCCTTCCACCTTTCTGCTTTCCCTTCTTTGCTTAGAACTGGGTTTCCATCTGAGCTCTTGATATTCATACATGTGGCTCTCTTTTCTCCAAACATTACACATTACACACATCATTTACAGTTTTAAAAAGTGTTTGGTAAACCACTTACTTTAAAGCCAGAACGGCAACGCGAGGATCGAAATCACGGTTTCTAATTTTACTATTATTCGTGCACTGTTACATTTAGACTGTCTCCGTCCATCAGACAAGGCCAGAACAATTAACCTACATTCATGAGTATCTGTAATAGAGCTGGTTATTGTGTCAATATGATCAAGCATGAGGCTTCTTATTTTCGCACCTCCCCCTGTCACTTGACACAGTCCTGTTAAGCAAATTGGGAAACTACCGAGTGAATGTGCGCATCTTGGTCCCAGTATCTGTGTGGCAGCGGTTGAGCAGTCGTGCGGCAGGATGGTTCCCCAACGAGTTCGATGTATGCCACCACGCGTCGCCGTCACGCTATCGCTAGTTGTCCTTTATTCTATTTGTCCTTGAGTACTTAATGAGAGAAAGTACTCTCCCATGAGAGAAGTGGAAAGTGTATATCGCCAAAAAAAAAAAAAAAAATCCGTTAGTGGCACATTATTTAACTGCCCAGCAACGCTGGTAGTGTTCATGCACTCGGTCGACGTTGTTCGGCTGCCAACAACGACTTTCCTTCTGAGGACCTTCGTGGTCTAGCGACGCAGACTTCTTTTTGCTACGCCTGTTTTTTACGCGCTATGCTTAGTTTCTCATCTGACATCCCTAGCCTTGTTTCCGTTGCGCTCTGTGAACAAGGTTCCGTGTCAAATCGCCGGTGTCTTACACTGGACTGAACAGCATGCTTGCAATTCTGATACAGTTCCATGGCGCTGATCATGTACCATGCAAAACTCTTGCACATCAGGCAGCAGTGGAAGATCCATCGCGCCAATCCATAGCGTGCGATCACTTTGAGTCATTTCAGTGGATTCAAAAGGCGGAAAGCTGTAATCATACAGCCAACCCCGAGGTCGTTACGGATGCAGAACAAGCTCGGAATAGGCTGGGAAAGGAAACTAACCGTAATGCTGTTAAGAAACCACATCAGCCCTCGTCCCAAGGGATTTAGGGTAACGATAGAGACCATGAATCATAATGGCCGGAGGGGGAGAGGTGAGGTGGGGTTGAATCCACTGCCTTAACTATCAAGCTACCTCGGCAGGACACTAATTCGAGATCAGTAAGTAGTACGCTATCGTCTAACAATTCGCAAATACCAGAACAGTCTTTCATCATACTATATGGAACTACTTCACTCCAGAAATAAATTTAACATCCCACATTCAAGTAACTAATGAGGGCTATTAGAAAGTTGATCCGCCTTCGTATGGCAAATCTTTTGTGAAAACGAACGGTTAATTTGCAATATTTGGATAGAAAACTAGGTCTCGATGCGCCGTTCAACCAAAAAAATGGCTCTGAGCACTATGGGACTTAACTTCTAAGGTCATCAGTCCCCTAGAACTTAGAACTAATTAAACCTAACCAACCTAAGGACATCACACACATCCATGACCGAGGCAGGATTCGAACCTGCGACCGTATCGGTCGCGCCGTTCCAGACTGTAGCGCCTAGACCCACTCGGCCACCGTTCAACCAGAAAATGAGTTTCGCGAAGTTCCGTATTCCATCCTCTGTTTCCTTTCCCACAATCACGATTCATCTGTAATTAAAAGCTCGTCTAACTTGAGGTAACAGTTAACACTAGTTCATATCACAGCTCGTACGTTTTGCTATAACACAATTTCATTATTTTGTAGGCTTGATCGTTTCCTTGTGTAACTATAGATCATAAGTGCATTGAATTTCATTCATTTGTGATCTGCGAAACGGCTAATCACTACTTTCTTAAATAATTAATGCATTTTGTGACACACAGAGTAAATGGGAGACGAGAAAATAATGTTAACAGGTCTGCCTCTGAGCTCAAATTTCAATTTAGCGGCAGAGAGAGAGTAGGATAGCAGAGAATATAAAAGCGTATATGGTACTGAAACGATACTGGATGGATACTTAGTAAACTGTACGTGGCCCGTTTGTTTGTGAAAATGTTATGCTATAACGAGTATCATAGCATTGATTGATCATAAAAGATCACAAACTTGGACTGATTCGAATACGAATACTATGGTACAAGAAGGTAGCTCACTGACATTCTTCCAGATGTATCCGCATGTTTTCGTAAATATGGGGTAAATGACCATACCAGGTCCGTCCTCCAGAGGAGTACACGACTATCTAAACTGGTGTACCCATGCAAAATCTGCTTGGAGTGCCATTCAAAGAGACTGCATACAGTTTGGCATCCTGTCAGGCTAATTTTTATGTCCACGTGGTGATCCCATTAGAGGCCCTCCATCTACTATGATCACACTGAGTAATTCGGCAGGTAATGGCTACAAACTAAAACCAAAGTTTCATTTACTATGCCGTCTGTAAAGGAAGTTACTGCTAAGCAGGATATTTGTTATAATGCTCTTTATTATTTAAGGACGTTACTGTCCTAAACTTTTAGACCCGCCAGGGTAGTCGAGAGCGCTAATGCGTTGCTTCCTGGACTCGGGTAGGGGCGCCGGCCCCGGATCGAATCCGCCCGGCGGATTAACGACGAGGGCCGGTGTGCCGGCCAGCCTGGATGTGGTTTTTAGGTGGTTTTCCACATCCCGCTAGGTAAATACCGGGCTGGTCCCCACGCTCCGCCTCAGTTACATGCGTCGCAGACATTTGCAACCCGTCCGAACTATTTCACGATTTACACTAGACGCAGGCCGTCGGGGTACACTGATTCCGTCCTGGGGGTGGCGGCAGGAAGGGCATCCGGCCTTCCCTAAAACACTGACATTGCCAAATCCGTTGTGGCTGGGCCGACTCTGCGATCGCTGCGGGACTATGGCGTAAGTGGAAGAAGAAGAAGACTGTCCTAAGCTTTTAGGTAGTTACCGTAAATTTGTAGCATCACTGTTAATGCGACCAAGAAGAATGAACGGCACTGGAGATATAATATAATGAGAGTATTAGCGTAAAAATTTAGCTTCTGTTTCGAAACATGGATCAAATTCACCCCCGCCCCCTCCCACCTCTGGAAACATCCTTCATTTAGCTTTTCCTTGACTGCCTTAAATCAATGACGGTGAATGCAACAATGGCTTCATAGAAAAGGCCTGGCTGCTTTCTTCCCTGAGCCTTTCCTAGTCTGAGTTATTTCCTCATCACTAATGATGTGTACTATATAATCGAAAGTATCTGGACACCCATTAGTGGACATTAATATGGCATGTACCCACCCTTCGCCTTTATAACGGCTTGAACTCTGTTGCGGACATTTTCAACGAAGCGTCTCAATATCTGTAGAGGAATGGCAGCCCATTCTTCCACAAGAACCGAAACCAGAGGAAGTAGCGATGTTTGACGCTGGGGTCTGGAGCGAAGTCGTTCTAACTCATCTTAAAGATGTAGCTTTGACTACAAAAATGTGTAGCTTATGAGGACCTGCTCAACCATTATGTCCCATTCCTTTCAGCTCCCTATACACAGTGACTGAGCTACCTGGACTGCTGGTAGCATTTCGGAACTCACGAATGATTCCTTCCGCTAATTTCATGAGAATTTTTATGACCACCCTCCGCAATGTTCGAGAGTCCCTGTCCGTCAGTACATGAGGTCTGCCTGGTATCAGTTTAGCTGTGGCTGTCCCTTCGTGTTTCCATTTCACAATCATCTCACCAACAGTCGACTTGGGCAGATTTAGAAGGGTAGAAAGATCCATAATGGATTTATTACTCAAGTGACATCCAATAACTTGTCCACGTTCGACGACAGTGACCTCTGCAGCCCGACCCATTGTCCTGCTACTGCATCTCACCGACAACACAATACTCCAAGCCTGCTTTTATATTAGCGGCCCCGCCACGCGTGACATCTAGTGGTCAATTCCGCATTACATATGGTTGGTTGGTTGTTTGGGGGAAAGAGACCAAACAGCGAGGTTATCGGTCTCATAGGATTAGGGAAGGATGGGGAAGGAAGTCAGCCGTGCCCTTTCAAAGGAACCATCCCGGAATTTGCCTGGAGCGATTTCCCTAAATCATGGAAAACCTAAATCAGGATGGCCGGACGCGGGATTGAACCGTCGTCCTTCTGAATGTGAGTCCAGTGCGCTAACCACGCATTACATATGGGTATCAGAATACTTTTGATCATATAGTGTACTAGGCGTCCTTGACTGTAGTCTTTAACCTGTAAATGTTGGGGTTGGGTTAGGTTGTTTGGGGAAGAGACCAAACAGCGAGGTCATCGGTCTCATTGGATTAGGGAAGGATGGGGAAGGAAGTCGGCCGTGCCCTTTCAAAGGAACCATCCCGGAATTTGCCTGGAGTGATTTAGGGAAATCGCGGAAAACCTAAATCAGGATGGCCGGACGCGGGATTGAACCGTCGTCCTACCGAATGCGAGTCCAGTGTGCTAACCACTGCGCCACCTCGCTCGGTGCAAGTGTTGCTTTACCGTCATTATTATTTGTTGTATGAATGCATAGCGTCCATGCGAAAACTGCAGCTGTGGTACATATTATGTAAATTGAAGATGGACGGAGGAAAAAGGGAAGGAAAGGGAAGAAACTAAATATGTAAGCAGCATGGAGACTTTATGCGAAATCTGCGGCGATGAGTGAAAATGTGTGCTGGACCGAGACTCGAAGCCGGGGTCTCCTGCTTACGAGGCAGTTGCATTAACCACTACGCCATCCGGACAGTGTTTATCACGGACTGTCTCGGCACGATCCCTGGCCGACTCACATTCACAGGCACCTAGCGCCACCTATCTGCAGTCACCGTCAATGCTTGCTAACTTGAGGTTCCCGCTGGAAGTCGACCGTATGTGCATCCGCACTAAAGGTTGTGGATTCATTGCCCATCGATGCGAATTAATCACATCAATGTGTGGTGTCTGTTCTGTCCGAAAGATCAGACTACACGAGTTCATACAACAGATTTGCCGCGATGGGCAATGAATCCACAACCTCCAGTGCTGGTGAACATTTTCGTCCGACCTCCAGTGGGAATCTAAATTAGAAGCATGAAGGTCATGGACAGGGACTGCGGATAGATGATCCTGGTCTAGCACAAAATTTCAATAGTCGCTGCTAACTCTGCATAAAGTCTCGTTGCAGTTGATATCATTAGTTCCTTCCTTTTCTCTGTTCTCCACCTTCAATTTACATAATTATTATGTAAATCTTCAGTAGCATTTCACCAAGTCCATACTTCTTGTCACCAGCTGGGAACATCAAAACTTTCCGTTCTTTAAGTCCTGATTTATTATGGTATTATGGCCTTTAGCCATATGTGGTAGTGACTGCTATCGTCACCCCCGTCTCTCCAGTTTCTCTCTCGAGCGACGAATTTCTGCATCACCCAACAACAATTCCGTGTGAAGTTTGCACATTGACACGCAGTCTGCAGACGGCTGTAGTGCAGGGATGGTATGACCGCCAGCCTCGCATACCAGACAAATGTCAGCATGCCAAGTGACGTAAAGCGTTGTGATTGTTGCACGTATCTAGTGGCTTTGTTGACATGTTTGAAGCTTATCCAGAAAATACTTCTCTGCAGCACTTCATTCCAAAAAAAAAAAAAAAAAAAAAAAAAAAAGGCAGTGGTTTGTCCATTCATACTCTCGGTTAGAAAGGCATGGGAGGAAACAATGTCGCTGACGAGGCCACAAAATTCGGTATTGTGCTCCCCACTTTAATCGTCGTTTCCTGTGCCAAGAGAATAAGATTTTTTGACATACCTGCGCTTTATGGACGTCCAGGGCTGGACAAAAATGTGGAAAGACCAGAAACACAACACATCGCCATGCTTAATACGGTATAGCAAAAACCGTTGGCATTCCAAACAGCTTTCAGTCGTCTCGGAATGGATAAGCACAGGTCCTGAATGATTTTCAAGGTAACATTCAGCATTCTTCGTGCAAAATAGTGGCAAGTTCAGCCAACGATGACGGAGGTTCATAGCGATTACGCACCTCTCTCTCTCCAAAGTATACCATAAAGGCTCAATAATGTAGACATCTGCTGACTGTAGGGGTCAGGGGAATGCAATAAGTCCTCCTTGTGCTCACAAATCCAGTCCTGGACAATGCGAGCTGTGTGAACGGGGGCCCTGTCGCCTGGGAACACAGCATCCCCATTGGTGAACTGACATTGTACCATGGTATGGACCCGATCAGCCAAAATGCTCACCCAATCCTTGGCAGTAATGCGATCTTGCAGAGTAACCATGGGGCCCATGGAATATCACGATATGGCTGCCCAAATCGTCAACGAATTCCCGCCATGTTTCACCCTTGGGTCTGTTGCAACGTATTGAGGACATTGCGGAGGTGCCGTTCGAGGTCAAACACAACAGAAACACACCTGCAGGCTTGTCTAGCCTCTGCGTTTATGTTCAAGCATTCACGCGGTGTTTCCGTCATTTTGTCCAACCCCTATACATTCTTTGTGGTTTTTCAATCTCTTCTTCAATCATATAAGCAAATGCTCATAGAATGTCCAATCTCTGTTCTCGAGATGTGTGTAAACACAAATTAAGTGTTGTGTATTTTAACCAAGATTTCACATCAATCCCCATGCTGCTGTGCTTGCATAAGGCAAGGTTTAATAAGTTACACGAATTTTCCGCTAAGGTAACTTTACTGGATTAGCTGTCGATGATATATCGCGTTTAATCTTGGAAGGAAGGAAGATTAGGCTTTAATGTCCAGTCGACGATGAGGTAATTAGAGACGCAGCAGAAGTTCGTATTGGGAAGCAAAGCGGCTGTTTACTCTTCAAAGGGACCAGGCATCCTTCTAGCAGTCCCTATATTGTCAATGATATAGTGCAGTAACTCGTATTTTGCAATATTACTGACGCTCTATGAACGAGATTTAATCTGCTGAAATTAGATTTTAGATTAGGCTATAGCCTCTGGCTAATATTGTACATCTTTGGCAGCTTATTCTCGTACAAAATGGTTCAAATGGCTCTGAGCACTATGCGACTCAACTGCTGAGGTCATCAGTCGCCTAGAACTTAGAACTAATTAAACCTAACTAACCTAAGGACAGCACACAACACCCAGCCATCACGAGGCAGAGAAAATCCCTGACCCCGCCGGGAATCGAACCCGGGAACCCGGGCGTGGGAAGCGAGAACGCTACCGCACGACCACGAGGTGCGGGCTATTCTCGTATACCAAATGGTTCAAACGGCCCTGAGCAACATCGGAGGTCATCAGTCCCCTAGAACTACTTAAACCTAACTAACCTAAGGACATCACACACATTCATGCCCGAGGCAGGATTCGAACCTGTGACCGTAGCAGTTGCGCGGTTCCCGACTGAAGCGCCTAGAACCGCTCGGCCACCGCGGCCGGCCCCGTACGCCAAACTGTATATTTTGCGCGATTTATTGTGTTGTGTAAACCGAATTGTGAAAATGGCTTCGAGATCAACGGAACGCTCGTCCATTATAGAATTATTGGAAGTATACAATATTGTACAATATTTTTACGCTTTATTGTTGATAGTCTAGTGACCGCCTTAAAATATTTGGGGAAACCAAGGAAAACTTAAATCTCGATGGCCAGACAGTGATTAAAACCAGCTTCCCGCTGGATGCGAGAATCTTACCACTACACCGCCTTAGTCTGTAGTAACCTAGGAGAGAAGCTGCAGTAACGCTATTGTGAAAGGAGCTTTGTCTTCTGGCACATGGCCTACTACTCGCGCAAGAGAAGATACCAATCCGTGGTGCTTGTGGCGTTCTAGTTCCCACGGCCACATTTTAACTGTAAGCTGGTTGTAGTTCGATAAGAGGGCAGCCATTTGCTTAGATGACAAACTACGCTCTGTTGCTCCAATCATTTTCACGTTATCTATTTTAACCACATTCTTCTCTGTATTAAATAACGTAATGATGTTAATGGTACAGTTGCAGTTTATCATAAGCCCAATTTGCGGCCATTCCAGCATAAGAAATAACAAGAGAAGGAAAAAATATTTTGTCCTAGTTCACATATAGGATAACACAACTGCACATAGTAAGGAAGTTGTGCTGTCGGATAATTGCTGGGATTCGTGTTCAGCATCCACCAGCGTCAAAGATCTTAGCGCTGCAACGTTCGACGTAATACCGGGGTTTGTAGAAGTGGGCGGTCGTGGCCTTTATGAAAGATTGGAGGAACCAGTATTGAGTGCTGCGATAGTTACGCAAGCGGCGGTGGTGTGACTCAGACGGCGTGCAACCGCCCAGCTGTCTAACTGTACTATACGCAACTACCTTCCATGCAATGCTGGATGCTATCGAAAATACGCCAAACAGCTGAGCGCACTGTGGACAACTACGAGAGACTCTTTTCACCTGAAATTTCACAATCTGTCACTATTGAAATATGAGCGCCAGTCATATGGAAACGAGACAGATCGAAAAAATAAGTAAACTGTTTATTATTTCAAAAGTTATCGCCATAACTGTTAATACATTTATCCGACTGTGAGTCAAGGCGGTCAGTGCCTTCATGGAAAAATATTTACTGTCGCCTGCGGAACCATGATTGTATCCAGTAGTGCATCTCTTCGTCTGAAGCAAACCGACGGCCACTAATGTCATTCTTTGGGGCTCCAAAAGTATGGAAGTCAAATGTGGAGAAATCAGGACTGAATAGAGGATGTGTAAGAGCTTCCCAGCGAAACTTTATTTATTTATTTACACGTCTAGTTCCTTAGGGCCAAATTGAGGAGCAAATCTCCAAGGTCATGGAACGTGTCAGTAAATGAAATTACAACATAAAAGTAACAACAGGTAAAAATAAAATGTTTATGAAGCCGAAAAAAGTCAACCCATAAGTTTAAGTAAACGCAATCAACAATACAACAAGAATCAGCTTAATTTTTCAAGGAAATCCTCGACAGAGTAGAAGGAGTGACCCATGAGGAAGCTCTTCAGTTTAGATTTGAAAGGACGTGGATTACTGCTAAGATTTTTGAATTCTTGTGGTAGTTTATTGAAAATGGATACAGCAAGTCCGATCAAAATGCAGGTTTGATTAACTGAGCGAAAGCGGCTTATTCTTGGGAATAAGCTAATATTGTTAACAAGAAATGACAGTAAGGAATAATATATATATATATATATATATATATATATATATATATATATATATATATATATAGTGTGCGTCACTATCTATTGCCACCTAGAATAATTCCGAAAGTATGATAGGAGCTGAAAAGTTTGTGGGGTAAAAGTTGTATGGGACAACGGGGGCCATAATATGACGATGGTTTTTTGTTGCTAGGGGAGGTCGCGTCAGAGATATGAAAGTCAAGTTTTTTCTTTTTTTTGTAAATGGGATGCTATAGTTTAGTACTCATTTCCTGATAGCGGCTATCGAGACGAATCCAATGAGGTGTAACAGTAAGGTCTCTGAAGGTCAATGAAGGTCAAAGGTGGTTCAAAAAATGGTTCAAATGACTCTGAGCACTATGGGACTTAACATCTGTGGTCATCAGTCCCCTAGAACTTAGAACTGCTTTAAAAATGGTTCAAATGGCTCTGAGCACTATGGGACTTAACATCTGTGGTCATCAGTCCCCTAGAACTTAGAACTACTTAAACCTAACTAACCTAAGGACATCACACACATCCATGCCCGAGGCAGGATTCGAACCTGCGACCGTAGCAGTCGCGCGGTTCCGGACTGCGAGAACTGCTGAAACCTAACTAACCTAAGGACATCACACACATCATCAATGCCGGAGGCAGGATTCGAACCTGCGACCGTAGCGGCCACGCGGTTCCAGACTGAAGCGCCTAGAACCGCACGGCCACACCGGCCGGCGTCATAGGTGGCATGAACGTCCATTTACGGAAGGTGTTCCAAGTGACGACCATTGGTATCAATGCAGTACTGCAATCTTATTATCATGGATTGAGTGGTATTCCTTATCACATCGGTCACTTATCGAAGCACATGCTTTGGCAATTCTCTCTCGTATATCGTGCAAATAGTAAATATTCGCCGAATACGGCGTATCCATCTAACGTGCCATTGACATGTAAACACCATTCGACGGTTTCGCAATACAGCACTAATAGGAAAGGTAAGACTAGTATCGTCGACTCAAGCGAATGCGAATCATATATTCCTTCGAAGAACAAGTTGCCAACGAAATTCAGTGAGAGCTAGAGACTTATACGCTGAAAGGTATCCTCAACGTACTCACCCTACACGTCGTACATTTAAATATATGTATTATAAATTGAGAACAACTGGATCTTTAACGCATTAGAAACGTATCCGGCAAAGGACAGTTACTAACGAGAAAACGGAAATTGGTACTCTTGCCATTGTGGTTCGAAATCCTTGTGTTAGTTCGCGTCAAATTGCAAGGGAATCTGGCATGAGCCAGAGTAGTATTGTTCGCATTTTGTATCGCCATAAATATCATCCTTACCATGTCAATCTCCACCAAGAATTTACTGGTACGGATTGCATGCGTCGCATTGGATTCTGCCGATGGACTCAACTTCAGATTCAGAGGGATGACACATTTATTAATTTGATTTTATTTACTGACTAGGCTACATTCACGAACCATGGAAATATTAATTTGCATAACGTGCATTATTGGGCAACTGAAACTCCATGTTGGCTGTGGCAAGTTGCACACCAAAAACCGTGGTCGGTGAATGTATGGTGTGGGATTCTGTAGGACAGAACTATAGGCCCCTATTTCATTGAAGTAAATCTAGGAAGTACACCACATTCCTGTAAGAAACATTAGGCCTGTTATTGGAACAAATACCTTTAGGAACAAGGAACAGAATGTGGTATCTACGCGATGGGTATCCGGCACATTTTTCACTGATGACCAGAAATGAGTTGCAGAGACAGTCCCCAAATCGTTGTATTGGACGCGGAGGAGATGTGCCGCGCGGGATTAGCCGAGCGGTCTTGGGGGCGCTGCAGTCCTGCACTGTGCGGCCGGTTCCGGCGGAGGTTCGAGTCCTCCCTCGGGTATGGGTGTGTGTGTTTGTCCTTAGGATAATTTAGGTTAAGTAGTGTGTAAGCATAGGGACTGATGACCTTAGCAGTTAAGTCCCATAAGATTTCATAAAACATTTGAACTTTTTTTTTTTTTTTGAGGAGATGTGTCGTGGCCGGCTCGTTCGTCAGACTTGACGCGTCATGATTTTTGTCTTGCGGAGATTCGTAAAAGACATTGTTTATAAAGACATTCATACTATACCTGAAAATATGAGGGAGAGAACTGTCAGAGCTTTAATATTCTGCTAGGCACTCCATCATGAGAGTCTTTAGTGATTTAAATATTGACTCAATCTCCTCCTTGCCTGTATCACAGAGGAGTATTTCAGACATCAATCTCGGAGAGGAACCTCCCAAGAGAGTTATACGATTCCCTGTAGAAACTAAATTTTTATTTGATTCGCCAGAAATGCTCAGAAAATGATTGTTAAATACTGTACATATATCTGATTTATCAGCAACAGAAATATTTTTACTACGAACTGACTTTATATCGTCGACCTTGTGCTGCTGACCTGACACTTCCTTCACAACTGACCATATGGTTTTAATTTTATCCTGTGAAATAGCTATTGTATTTGCGTACCACATACTCTTCACCTTCCTAATAACATTTTTAAGCAGCCTAGTCGAAACAACATACCAACAATATGCCCACCCAAAAATTGCCAAGGTTGTTTCATCTATGCTGCCGAGGTTTCGCTGGGAAACAATTACACATGCCCCATACAGTCCCGATCTCTCCCCCATGCCATTTCCATATTTTTTAGTTCCCGATGAAATATTTCGTGGCCGTCTATTTGTTTCGGGCGAGGAGTTGCACGCCTGTGTAACAACATGGTTCCGTAGGCAACTGAAATCTTTTTTCCATGCAGGCGTTCACCGTCTTGTCTCACAGTGGGAGAAATGTGTAAATCGTTATGGTGATTACTTTTGAAACAATAAACAGTTTACTTACTTTTTTCCATCTGTCTCGTTTTCATCTGATTGCCCTTAATAATTCAGTCACAGCTAGGCTGCTTACCCTAGCTCGAGCTCGTTTTGAGTAAAGCTCATCATTTTCTAATCCTTACTAGACAGAAGTGATAGAAGAGACAGAGTAGCTAAAAAAAATTGTAATACGTGTCGTCGACAGGTTCGTTTAATACGTTCATGAACGTCACGGACACGCACATCCAAATGCAGTGGCTGCAGTGCTACAAGTTGGGAGATTTGCAACGCAGAAAGGTTCATTGTCAAAATTCCGAAGAGCGTTGTAAGATGAGTGAAACAACATATTACTTCCTCCTCATACGTCTTGCGAAATGACCGTGACAGTAAACTGAGAGAAATTAGAGTTTATACGAGGGTTTGCTGACAGTCGTTCTGCCCACGTACAATTCAAGAATGTAATTGGATTTTCAGGAAAAAAATATGCTGGTACACGAATCACCCTACGCTACACAACAAAAGATGGTTTGAGGAAATTTGTGCCACAATAGGAGGATTCACAAATGAGTTTAATTCTTATGCGACGTATATTACACAATCAAAAGTACCTTGATACCAATTAGTGGACGTTAATATGAACTGTGTCCGCCCTTCGCTTTTATGATAGCTTCATCTCTGCTAGGAACACTTTCAGTGAGGTGTCTGAATGTTTGTCGAGGAATGGCAGCCCGTTCTTCCTCAAGAATCAAAATCAGAGAAGGCAGTTGATGTTGAGCACTGGGGGTCCGCAGCGAAGTCGAGGTTCTTATTCATCCCAAGGGAGTTCCATTGGGTTCAGATCGAGACTCAGGGTAGGCCAGTCCATATCAGGAACGCTAGTGTCCACAAACCATTGCCTCAGACCCTCCCGCCATAGGTTTGAGTCCTCCCTCGGGCATGGGTATGTTTGTTGTTTTTAGCATAAGTCACTTTAACTAGTGTGTAAGTGTAGGGACCGATGACCTCAGCAGTTTGGTCCCTTAGGAATTCACACACATTTGAACATTGCCTCAGAAATGCTGCTGTATCACAAGATGCACTGTCGTGCTGATACAAATAGTAATCGTCTCCGAACTGATCCTCTACTGTAGGCAGTACAGAAAGCTGCAAAATGTTTTCACATCCTTTTGAATTTAGCGTTTTCTTCAGCGCAATAATGGAATGACGCCCCAACCACGAAAAACACCCACATACTGTAACGCCATCTCCTACGTACTTCAACGCTGATGGCAGGTAGCGTTCTCCAGGCATTCCCAAACCCAAACTCTTCCAAATCACTCGTTTCCAGTCATCCACTGTCCAGTGGCGTTGCTCTTCACACCACCTCAAGCATCGTTTACGTCTGACTACAGAAGTGTGCTTATGAGGAGTTGCTCGGCCATTGTATCTCACTCTTTTTAGCTCCTTACGCACATAACTGTGCTAGCTGGCATGCTGGTAGAACTCTGAAACTCACGAGTGATTCCTTCCACTCGTTTCATGTGATTTTTACAACCAAGTTCCGCAATGCTGGTAATCCCTGTCCGTCAGTACGTGAGGTCTACCACGTCTTGGTTTAGCTGTGGTTGTTCCTGCGCGTTTCCATTTGACAATCACATCACCAACAGTCGAATTGGCCAGCTTTAGAAGGGTTGAATTGTCCCTGATGGATCTGTTACTCAGGTGACATGTAATGAGTAGTTCACGTTAGACGTCATTGAGCTCTGTAGACCGACTCATTCTGCGTCTACTGCTTCTCCACTTACAACACAGTACTCCCCGCCTATTTATATATTGGCGGGCCCGCCTCTCGTAACACGTAAACAGAGTAAGAGCCTACGGAATATCAGACCAGCTGTGTGGCTGGATTGAAGAGTTTTTTAGCAAACAGAACACAGCATGTTGTTCTCAATGAAGAGACGTCTACAGACGCTAAAGTGACCTCTGGCGTGCCACAGGGGAGGGTTATGGGCCCATTGCTTTTCACAATATATATAAATGACCTAGTAGATAGTGTCGGAAGTTCCATGTGGCTTTTCGCGGATGATGCTGTAGTATACAGAGAAGTTGCAGCATTAGAAAATTGCAGCGAAATGCAGGAAGATCTGCAGCCGATAGGCACTCGGTGCAGGGAGTGGCATCTGACCCTTAACATAGACAAATGTAATGTATTGCGAATACATAGAAAGAAGGATCCTTTATTGTATGATTATATGATAGCGGAAGAAACACTCGTAGCAGTTACTTTTGTAAAATATCTGGGAGTATGCGTGCCGAACGATTTGAAGTGGAATGATCATATAAAATTAATTGTTGGTAAGGCGGGTGCCAGGTTGAGATTCATTGGGAGAGTCCTTAGAAAATGTAGTCCATCAACAAAGGAGGTGGCTTACAAAACACTCGTTCGACCTATACTTGAGTATTGCTCATCAGTGTGGGATCTGTACCAGGTGGGGTTGACAGAGGAGATAGAGAAGATCCAAAGAAGAGCGGCGCGTTTCGTCACAGGGTTATTTGGTAAGCGTGATAGCGTTACGGAGATGTTTGGCAAACTCAAGTGGCAGACTCTGCAAGAGAGGCGCTCAGCATCGCGGTGTAGCTTGCTGTCCAGGCTTCGAGAGGGTGCGTTTCTGGATGAGGTATCAAATATATTGCTTCCCCCTACTTATACCTCCCGAGGAGATCACGAATGTAAAATTAGAGAGATTCGAGCGCGCAGTCGTTCTTCCTGCGAACCATACGCGACTGGAACAGGAAAGGGAGGTAATGACAGTGGCACGTAAAGTGCCCTCCGCCACACACCGTTGGGTGGCTTGCGGAGTATAAATGTAGATGCAGATGTAGACGTAGTGGTCGGTTCCGCATTACGAGTACGTAGGTACGTCCGGATACTCAGCGTACATCCCCACTCTCGAAAAGTGACACGCAACGCGTTACATTATCCAGACAAATCGTAAAATCAAATTTCAATCTCAGTAATTTTTTTCCGTTTGTATAGACGGTCCACTGTCTTTCAATGTTACAACAGAACTGCTATCCATCTTTCTGCCTTTCATAATATACAAGTTGGGGTCTTCCGTTTGGAGATACTATTCATAAAGGACATTGGCTGTCTGGAAAATTCCCAGCGACTGAATAATCTAGTTTATTGTCTGCACCACTTGTGTTGTGATACAAACAAAAAACAGGACCTGAAGCTCTCAGCATTTAGCATTTGGTCAATAGGAAGGTAATCAGCATCCCATTGACTTCTCGGTTCAATCCGCAACGAAAGAATTTGGCTACGGTTTCTGCTACGGAGGCATACAGCTTTTGTGCTGGTCTGATGCTGGCTGGAGAAAGCGTGCGAGCTGGGAGTCAGCTTGTTGGTTGTTGAATTGTCTAGGCACTGCGGATGTCAGCTTTGTGTGCATTTGTCCGCGTTTTCGTTTGTCTTTTGCATCCGAACATTTGCTAGGTTCGCACGGCGACTCGTTGTGTACTAGCATACTTGTGAGGTACACGTCTAAACACGATATGCATCGAAGAGCAGGGAGAGACGACTGTGACATCCGCACCTCTGAAGTGATTCGTGGTCCACCCGTTAACCACTGAAATTAGACATCTCTCCCTTACATCACCCAGTGTTAGCATGATTCTTCGCTCTGTGTCCCTGATCGGTAGCAGCCTGTGGTGAACAACTGTGGTTGATCGAGTCGAAATTCAATAATGTGATCCTCTGAGACAGTAGTATTTAGTACAGGGATGGCATATCCTTTATACAGGGTGTCAGATATATGGGACGTTCAGCACACAAGGGAGTCAAGTCGCAGTAAGAAAGTTCTGAGAAAAATAGACATACAGATTTTGCTGAATAAGTAATTACAGGAAAAAGTTTACACCATTTTAAAACGTTTGAATGAAAGAAGATACTTTGTATAATGTATTCTTATATTGAAGAAAGCTAAATTTAAGTGCTATTACATGCTAATATGTATAGAAAAGTAAGCTTTTGGACTTGATTTTTTTGCACTGAATGTGTTGTATTTCAGTCTTATGTTTTGTTAAGGAAAACAGTAAAGAAAACACATTTTTTGAATATGTAGTTATAATTTAATTTCCTGTGTTCGCTTGTAACAGTATTTCCAAAGAGAAAGCTATGCAGTATAGATTTAAAGGAAAATATATTCTCTGTTACTGGTCGACTTTTTGTATAAAGAGGGCCCTGGATATTACAAAAGCATGTCACAGGGTAGTTAGGCTTCTTTCTTAAGTCAATTTTGTCAAATTACACATTAGCGTTCAGAGTCTGCTTGAACGACAGGGTAAAAGGAGATTCTGTTTCATAATGTAATCACCTCATAGTCAGCCAGTTGTTACCATAATCATCAACCACTTTTCTCTGTTAGCTACTGAAGTCTCAAAGTTTGCGGAGGATAAGTAGTATGAGAATTTCAATCCTCAAATCCGGAGGATGTTTTATTTGCTTGTCTAACCATACCGATAGAATCATTTGGTGCACAAATGTGCGAGATTTTCCTGCTGGCTTTCTCTACTATCATTAGGTAAGTAAGAATGTCCAGATACCGAGAATTTGTGGTCAATGCCTGAGACTTCACGCTCGTGTACTGAGATAAATTCAAGAGAGACAGTGACATCTTAATGTTCCTGTTTCGGACAGTACAAAAGAATGAAAGTAAGATTACTTCATTATGTGTAGGTGTTACACACGCCGTAGATGTCACCCTAGTACTTAAGAAATATCTGAAGCTAACGCCTTCAGAATTTCCGGAAAGAACTCTTTTTCCGAGACCTCGTAATTGTACCTGACTGAACAAGTCCCCGAAGGTACACATTTTGGCGACTTTAGTTCTAAGTTTCCAAAAGGAATGAAATGTGTTTTCTCTCTTCGTCTTTAAGCTGGTTGTGGCATTGCAGCTTGCAACAGGAGGTGTTAGCAGGAGAGCGTTTAGCTGGAACTCTTAAGGCCTTTCTTGTAACACACTCCTGCACATAGTTCCGCTGCCGATGCTTAACACTCCTCTTCCATTTCTCAGGACATCGAGAACGTCTTCTTCCTCTGCTCTGTGTTCTATCGTGATTGTGAACATTGTGAGCTGGTGCAGAAGCACCTTCGTCCTCAGAAGCTGTGTATGCTCCTGCATCAAAAGAAAAATGTGACACTATAACATACAAATGAAATATTGTTATCATACATTTAAGCTCAACGGCCCAGTCTAGTTATTAATCCGTTAGTTAATTCTCACTTATCAAATTTACAAAGTAATTAGTAGCTTGCCTGAACTGGAATGTTGATATTTCGATACGTTATCTTCCATATCGGCAGACGAATCATTCATAATCGCCAGACCGCTTCAATTAGACCAAAAAAGACTGTTTCCCTCCACGTTCAACAGTGTTGCCAATCCTATAGCAGTTATTTATAATATCTGGTCATGAGACTTTTATGCTCTGAAAGCAGCTTCATAAATAGTACTTAAAAGTGGCACCAATCCCAAATGACCAAAAAGAGACTTGATTCCCTTGTGCCCTGAAGGCCACATATAATGGTGTACACAAACTTCGAGCAGAAAAGCATATGTAAACATGCGACCTAAAGTCTTTCTGTTTTGGTATAACAGTCCTTGATATGTTTCAAACATGCTATTTCCATACATCTTTCATGTTCACCAATTCGAGATGTCATTTCGAAATGCATTGCATCCATTTCAAAACAAGCTTTGCTATGACATCACAATATCTGACGTACTATTACTAGCGCATTGCATATTTTGTCAAGAACACAATTAGCTCTCTTTTATGTGCTCATACGCGCTGTTAATTGCAGAAGCACAAACCAAACATTTCGTACGTCACCACAGTGCTTTGTCTGCTACAGTCTAAGGATGCATTACGAAGAAAGTGGTCTCCTGCCTCTTCATGCACTGAATCACATCTTCTAGCTACTATGGCATTGTAACACACAAGAACTTTGGACACACTCACCCTGTTTACCTGTTACATGATGTGTGGCCCCCTTAATTGGTCCCCAGGTCCACTCATAAACAGCAAATGTGCATGAACACTATTGTATCCGACCATGCATGGTTGTTTTAAAGATAATCATCTCCTCACAGCTGAATCCTTCCTCGTCAGTAAATCACACATTCTCAAGAAACCTATGCTCAGATTGGACTGGACACGCTATCACAATTGTCATTCGGCGCACGATACAGTATTCATTGTGTCCATTACACATTATTCGTACATCGAGACTGAGAATACCCGTGGAACGTAATCAATGTGGGCTGATGTAATGCCTTAGAAAGCTTCTTAGTTCTCTGAAGCGATGGTCGTCTTAAGATACGATGAAAGTAAGCAATCTCCTATGAAGAAATCGTTTATCGTAAATCTAGTACGCTATTATTGCTCTCCTGTCAGCCATGTCAGAATTTCTGCATCCTGCCATGTTTATGAACAGGGTACATAATTCACTTTATTTACTGCAGGAATGTCTGTGCAACTGCTAAAGTGCTTCCTTTCTTCACCACATTTCTTTGCTTTTATTAAATACTCCCCTTTAACATCTTTTATAACCAAAAAGAGGTAGACATCAAGATACAGATAGCGGAAAAATGACTAAAAGCAAATACTTTGGGAGAAACTTAAGAGAAAAGAAAACAGGGTCACAAGAATCAAAAGAAAACCAACTAAATCCAACAACACTGAGGTAGACATTCAGACAAACAAGAAGCACAGACATGGAAGATGAAAGAAACAAAGCAAGCATTTCACCACAATCAAATGGTATATTAGGGCATACTTCAATAAACACAGCTAAACAATTAATTCCATGTAGAAATCCATAAAAATTGCCGAAATAAAAAAGAAAGATCGAGATCAACAATTATGTATATACCAAATTAATTGCATCTGCGATGAAACAGAGTGAACCCGAATTCAACCAACGAAATTTCCGAGGTTCTTCAGGGAAACGTTCTAAGTATTTTTGAATGAGGGACCCGTGGTCTCCGGTGGCTCGTTACTGAGTAATTACATTTCGTTCAATTTCTTACCACTCATTTTGGCATCTGTACTGAACCGGAAATATATACACAACAGCGTAAATCTCTTTTTAGGAGGAAAATATGATGCATAACCAGAACCTGTCTGGTGCGGGTATTGGTAGCCGACCGTTAAATAGCAGCAAAATATATAACTGTATAGCTCCGCAAAAATATAGGGTATTGCTCTTTGAGCGCAGCTCGTTTACGCTACATTTCTCTTCTCTACCGCTACGAAGCGTGCCAGCAGTTACTTTTTAATTTTTCGCTTGGTTGTTGTCAATCACTTACACACTCGCCGATGGTGTGTATGTGTACGACGCCGCACTGACATCCGACCATTCCTTCTGGGTGCATCACTTTTATTGTCAGACAGTGTGTTTAATAGTTATTGTTATCAAAGTAATGGGCGTATGTGTCACGTCAAAAGAAAGAGTGACTGCCAGTTATGCACTGCTCAAAAGAATTAGGGGAACATGAATCTGGGCATTTGCCACACTTCAGTGAGCAATAATTGAGGACTGGGAATGTTACCAAATTATACCTTTATTTTTCACAAATTAAGTACACTACAAAACTTCATTACATCCTCGATCTTTTACATAAAAAGAACTGAAACGTTCGATAGGTGTCGGAAACAAAGTGGAAACAATCATTCAACCCGCCATCATGGGTGCTTTTCACTGGACTTTGAGAGCTTCAGTAACATGTATGCCCTCCGTCAGCGTTTATCACGGCGTGGCACCAACGTGGCATACTCCGCACATGTCTACGGTGGTCACCCTGTGGTATCCGTTCCCATTCTTCAATGAGGCCCCAGGAGAATTCTCGGGGAGTCTGTGAGGGAACAAGACGACCACGAGCACGTCTGTGAAACATGTCCCACATTTGCACGATGGGATTTAGGTCGGGATTCATCGCCGGCTATTCCATTACTTCAGTGTTCAGCCTTCCAAAGACAGCCCCGCTGACGCCCGCCACATGGGCCCTAGCGTTAAAGAAATCCAGCGTCACTACCGTATCCAGCACCCAATACATGGTCACAATATACATAAATGACCTTGTGGATGACATCGGAAGTTCACTGAGGCTTTTTGCGGGTGATGCTGTGGTATATCGAGAGGTTGTAACAATGGAAAATTGTAGTGAAATGCAGGAGGATCTGCAGCGAATTGACGCATGGTGCAGGGAATGGCAATTGAATCTCAATGTAGACAAGTGTAATGTGCTACGAGTACATAGTGGCCTCGCGGTTCTAGGCGCTGTTAGTCCGGAACCGCGCGACTGCTACGGTCGCAGGTTCGAATCCTGCCTCGTGCATGGATGTGTGCGATGTCCTTAGGTTAGTTAGGTTTAAGTAGTTCTATGTTCTAGGGGACTGATGACCTCAGAAGTTAAGCCCCATAGTGCACAGAGCCATTTTTAACTACAATGCATGACACAGCGAATAGATGGCGAATGATTTTAATTGTTGCATATACTGATGGCTGAGATCTCAAACCATGCCGTAAGACCACGGGTACCGCCTGTATGAAAACTGATTTAACATATCGGACGTTCATTCAAGTGCTCCCCTAATTCCGTTGAACAATGTATTCGGGCAGAGGTTGTGGTGAGGGGGGTTGGGGGGGGGGGGGCAGTAGCGTCGCGGGCGGACAGATAGGAAATGTGACCTTCTCAGAACCGAATCCTAGATCCACGTCTGATACTTAGTCATATCAGCAGTCATTCTTCACACATTCTACCAACCTCTACCTCTACATGATTACTCTGCAATTCACATTTAAGTGCTTGGCAGAGGGTTCATCGAACCACAATCATACTATCTCTCTACCATTCCATTCTTCCACTCCCGAACAGCGCGCGGGAAAAACGAACACCTAAACCTTTCTGTTCGAGCTCTGATTTCTCTTATTTCATTTTGATGTTCATTCCTACCTATGTAGGTTGTGCTGAACAAAATATTTTCGCATTCGGAAGAGAAAGTTGGTGACTGAAATTTCGTAAATAGATCTCGCCGCGACGAAAAACGTCTTTGCCTTTATGACTTCCATCCCAACTCGCGTATCATATCTGCCACACTCTCTCCCCTATTACGTGATAATACAAAACGAGCTGCCCTTTTTTGCACCCTTTCGATGTCCTCCGTCAATCCCACCTGGTAAGGATCCCACACCGCGCAGCAATATTCTAACAGAGGACGAGCGAGTGTAGTGTAAGCTGTCTCTTTAGTGGACTTGTTGCATCTTTTCAGTGTCCTGCCAATGAAACGCAACCTTTGGCTCGCCTTTCCCACAATATTTTCTATGTGGTCTTTCCAACTGAAGTTGTTCGTAATTTTAACACCCAGGTACTTAGTTGAATTGACAGCCTTGAGACTTGTACTGTTTATCGAGTAATCGAATTCCAACGGATTTCTTTTGCAACTCATGTGGATCACCTCACACTTTTCGTTATTTAGCGTCAACTGCCACCTGCCACACCAAACAGCAATCTTTTCTAAATTGCTTTGCAACTGATACTGGTCTTCGGATGACCTTACTAGACGGTAAATTACAGCATCATCTGCGAACAACCTAAGAGAACTGCTCAGATTGTCACCCAGGTCATTTATATAGATCAGGAACAGCAGAGGTCCTAGGACGCTTCCCTGGGGAACACCTGATATTACTTCAGTTTTACTCGATGATTTGCCGTCTATTTCTACGAACTGCGACCTTCCTGACAGGAAATCACGAATCCAGTCGCACAACTGAGACGATACTCCATAGGCCCGCAGCTTGATTGGAAGTCGCTTGTGAGGAAGAAGCTTTCCGGAAATCCAGGAATACGGAATCAACTTGAGATCCCTTGTCGATAGCGGCCATTACTTCGTGCGAATAAAGAGCTAGCTGCGTTGCACAAGAAGGATGTTTTCTGAAACCATGCTGATTACGTATCAATAGATCGTTCCCTTCGAGGTGATTCATAATGTTTGAATACAGTATATGCTCCAAAACCCTACTGCAAACCGACGTCAATGATATAGGTCTGTAGTTCGATGGATTACTCCTACTACCCTTCTTAAACACTGGTGCGACCTGCGCAATTTCCCAATCTGTAGGTACAGATCTATCGGTGAGCGAGCGGTTGTTAATGATTGTTAAGTAGGGAGCTATTGTATCAGCGTAATCTGAAAGCAACCTAATCGGTATACAATCTGGACCTGAAGACTTGCCCGTATCAAGCGATTTGAGTTGCTTCGCAACCCCTAAGGTATCTACTTCTAAGAAACTCATGCTAGCATGCCGAAGTGGAAAAAATTCTTAATAGTATGGTACTATGAAAAACATCCTCAAACCTTTTGCGAAGACAGCCATACATGAACGAAGATTTTATTTTACGCTTTCCGGTATCGCAGATTTCCGCTACATACGTCAACGTTGGAGGAAAGAGATTGTTCTTTTGCTCCGAATGCAATCTCGGCCGTTGAGGGCATCGTAAATTGCGCGGTGGCTGTCCGCAGCGGCGATTGCGGCAACCGACCCGCCGCGCAGCGCCAGCCAAGGCCTCGCCGCGCCTCGCCAGCAAACCGGTTTCTCCCTTTCTCCGGACAAAGACTCGCACGAATAACGGTGATACGTGAACGCCGTACACTGAGCCGTGCAGCGCAGCCAATAAAACTCCCACATATCGCCTTCCCTTCTGCTGATCACCCGACCACGCATTCGAGCTCTTCTGCATATAATCGCTCACGCTGCGGTATGTCGCCCCCTCGGCGTTGCCGAAAGAGGCGAGCCGAAGGATTACGGTTCTGGTCGTAAGGACGAGAGAACTGCTGCAGACAACGCTGAAAGCTGCTTAGTGTCGATGACACTTCGCGAATAGTGCATATCCTAAGAAATAGGCTGAGCTCAAATCGTAATTTTTATTACTATTGTTTGATTAGTATCCCATCGAGGGCAAGTTTGCCAGGGAGTCTCCAGTTGACGCCTGAGAAAAGGAAACGACTCTAGTGTTTACATGGCACTATTCGAGTGCGTGTCCCGCCGGAGGTCCGGGTCGTCCCTCGGGCATGGGCCTGTGTGTTGGTCTTAGTATTTCTTACTTTAAGTTAGTTTAAGGAGTGTGTAATTCTAGGGACTGATGACATCAGCAGTTTGATCCCTTAGGAATGCACACATTCGGGCACTTGTCTAGGATATTTCACGAGCAGTTTGTGGTTTAAATCATGTCAGGCAGATTCTGGGATGGGCCTGCCAACAGACTCGTGGCCTCTTTCATTCCCCATTTTTTTCCCAATATAACTAGAGTCTCGACTTTCATGACATCGACATCCACGAGACGATATACCCTTTCCTTCTCTGTGTCTTTTTGACGAAAAATGTGGATATACAGGGCTGGTATTTCAATCACAGCATTGCCAATGACGGGTCCAACTTTCTTCCGTTGCATCTCTTTGCCAGGATTAAAATTGCGGAATCGGTCGAGTCGAAGGCTGGTTTGAACATTGCAATGCTTTAGTGTGGAGAAAGTAACTACAGTGTAAAACTTTGAACATAGCTGCTAAGGTTCAGCGACCGTGTCAGAATTATATTGGAACAAATAAGCTCTCGGTCACAAATATTAAGTCAAAATTGACCTGGTTTCGACTCTACTATGAGCGTCGTCTTCAGAATTAGACTAACTGTTCTAAAACATATTAGGTATATACTTCATTAATAAAATTAAAGTTTGTACTGACTGGAAAAGATACAGTACTTACAAGTCACTTATTAAAAAAGATCTGAGCTGGAAAGGCGACGTCATGAACAGTTGTGAGATGGCGAGCCGCTAAGGGCTCAATTTTGACTTAATATTTGTGACCGAGGGCTTATTTGTTCCAATATAACTACAGTGTTTTGCTAAGCTCACACAGCAGTTATCATAATACACACAGTTTAACAGGGTATCCAAACCACAGTTCCAACTTCATTTCTATACACACGGCATTGTTACAGGTGTAAATCACGTAAACAGCCACAAAATGTCCTAAGAATAAAAAAACCTCAGGTTAAAGGACTACAAACATTTGCCAGATGGAAATTTCGGGTGATTGGGGAGGGGGGGAGGGGTTACTTACTCTCAATAACGAGATCAGTACAATGGATCACTAGTACACTTGAAGCAGGACGTGCCAGAGGAAGCGACAATGGCTTGAATGAGGGCAAAACATATTCACATTAGCTTGAAGCGTTTTGAGGCAAATCGAAATTGTGCTTGCTTGGCTTCTTCCCACTGCGTCCGCCTCCGTAGCTAAGTGGTCAGCGAGGCAGACTATCACGCGGAGGACCCGGGTTCGATTTCTAGTACTGCCAGGGACTTCTTCTTTGTTGGGAATGGTATGGGGTGCACTCAGCCTCGTGAGAACAACTGAGGGGCTACTTCATCGATTAGTAGCTGTTCTAATGTCTTGAAAACCGACAACGACCGGGAGAGCGGTGTGCTGACCAAATGCCCCTCCATACCGCATCCAATAACGCCATTGGCAGAGGAGGACACTGGGCCCAGAACACGGAACTTTACCTTTACCTTCCCACTGTATTATTGTTCTGTCCCCGTCAGTGACTACGGTACAAAATATCGTAGCCTCTAGAAATATCTCATTAACGCCCTGTTTTTGGGCCCGCATCTCGTGGTCGTGCGGTAGCGTTCTCGCTTCCCACGCCCAGGTTCCCGGGTTCGATTCCCGGCGGGGTCAGGGATTTTCTCTGCCTCGTGATGGCTGGGTGTTGTGTGATGTCCTTAGGTTAGTTAGGTTTAAGTAGTTCTAAGTTCTAGGGGACTGATGACCATAGATGTTAAGTCCCGTAGTGCTCAGAGGCATTTTTGAACCTGTGTTTGGCGCTGAACATGCCACGGCGAAGTGCAACTGGACCAAACGGATTTTCTTCTCTGAACTGAAGTAGTACTGTGTAAGTTATAGTGTATCAGCAAGATGAAAACAGAGACAAGATAAAGTTCTCCATTTACATAATCAACCTGTGAATCTAAACCGTCAGTTTGTAGGCTGCTGTTGTCTTTCAAAACAGAAACACCTGCTATAAGCTTTGGTGGTAGTACAAGACAAAGGAGCGGCGCGTCGGCGCTGCGTGGACGTATGCAGATGGCGGCAGGTTTCCTTAGCGGTTGGTCCTGCTGGAGGCCGCGTGTGGGATCCGGCTGGAGCCGCCCTGCTGGACTCCAGCCAGCCGAGCCTCAAGGCCCTCCAACATCCAGCAGTCTGCAAGAAACAGAGCGGACCTAGGCGCAGTCGATTACTTCTCACGACTGGGTATGAGGAGAAAATTTCTGAGCTGGATGTTTTACTGTACCAGTACCGCTTAACTCCGCCCTTCACCGTCTGGGAAGACTTTGCGTTTATGTCTGCAGGCACTGACTTCCATTACTTCTGCAACATAGTGATTTGCATTCTTCTTTTCTTTTCCAAATCACTCCGGGTTGGGCTGACTCATAACAATTATATGAGGTTGAAACTGCAATCGACAAAAGGAAAGTCAAAATATTAAATTCACCATTTTAAGTGCATTCACACGCGAGTATCTTTCTACCGTACCAATGTTCGACTGCCACATGCACTCACAAGTGACTGATATTGAAATAAATGTTCGCAGTAATCAAAATTTAGTCTACTACTAGCGAGCATTTCCTTTAGATCTTACACTTAATATACTGCAGAATCATTACCTTTCGTAGCTCATTTCTGAAGCCAGCGCTGATAAAATACAAGGATGAAAGGTTATTTGTAACTTTTACGGACAAGATCGTAGAACATGTTCTAATATCGAACGTTGTGCTATTCCTGGAGGAAAAGTAACGTTTATTAAACAAGCATCTCGGATTCAGGAAGGAACGCTACTGATAAACACAGGTCGCTTTATCTACACAAGTAAAACAGTAGATGTAATTCAACAGGAAGATTCCGTCATTCTAGATTTTCAAAAGCCGTTTGACACTGTACCACAATGTCCACTATATTTTTACCTGATTGTTCACAATACGTGCTTTGCTTGTTTCTGTAGCTCCTTCAATAAGGACGACAGCTCCAATTTTTTTTTCGGAACAATGATATTTGGTCCATTTCGTTAGCTTAACCTGTGTTTTTGTACGGTCAGCACACACACACACACACAGGTATATATATATATATATATATATATATATATATATATATATATATATATATATATATATGTGTGTGTGTGTGTGTGTGAAAATCTACATTTGCAGTTGTAGTGGTTGGTTTGTCTTTGTAGTACAGCCCGTCAGTGTTTCCTTGTTTGATGTAATATGTTGACTATTTGATTGTCTATGTTGAGATACAGTCAGTAGCGATGTAGGCAGTCATTTCCGATACGCCATTGCATCTCCAGCTATTGTCGCTTTAGAGGGATCGATTTTGCACACAACTTTAATTTCTTGTCGGGATTATGTCGCACTCAATTGCTGAATCCCATGTAAGTTACATTTCGATATTCAGACATCTGACAATTCTTTGCACAGCTTGTTACAACTTTTCTTGCGACGGTTTTTAAATCTATCGCTACATAGTTACAATTGGTTCGATCTCATGAACTTCGATACGAGTGGCCAGGTCCATAACTGTAGTCTGCTTCTTAATTATATTTTGATTTGACTTTTCATCAGATTTTAGTCGTCTCACTTGCTTTTTCCGTTTTATACAAAGGATTTTATATTTACTATAGCCTAGCCCCTTTCAGCTGTTATCTGAAGAATATTTGACGTTATATTGGAGTTCATTTAAGAGTTGCCTTGAAGATGCATAGTTTCAAGTCGTCTACGTAGAATATGAATAGAGTGAGCACCGTATTGATCTTTGACCTGTGGCGGTGTTTCAAGTATAGAGTTGACAAGGATCATAGCAGAGTTGAAACAAAGGTGAGCGTGTGTGAAACGTGTAGATTGAAGATGGTCGCACACAGTGAAGAAAATGTAGCATTCCACGGAACGTGACTGCGTGCATCCTGTGAACGTGTTGCTAATGGATAATGTCTGACGTGTCATCCATCGAACATGTCTGGAATACTGGCATTTGGCAACTTGTTTGATATAATATTCCAACAAACATTATTGAGCCATTGTGGACTTGCATATAAACAGCGTGGCGGGAGGGTTTCCAGGAACGTATTCAGGCCGTCTTTGATTCCATGGCACTGTTTATAGGGCCATAACACCGTACTCCAAACTGAACAAAGAAGAGTTCCAGATCATGTAAAATTCTGTAATCGCAATCATTTGTGTTTTGTTATGTACCTAATGTGTGATATAAATTTTAGGTCTCTCATATGTATCCGTCATGGTGTTGGAACTTTTACAGACAGTAGTAGTGTATAGCTGTAACCGACAAACGTGTATAAAACCAAGCGAGTACGGAATAAAACAGTTTCCGTTTTCTTAACTTACTCGCGATGCAGCGCTTACACAAAGTCCAAGGTTGTGCCAATGCTGCAAATACTTCAATTTCTTTTTATTTTTTCCCATGTTGCATACAAATGTCGTCATTTATTAAGTTACTGAAATTAGTATCCTTTTTATTTTCCTTTATTGCGTACAAATGTCGTCATTTCTTAAAGTTACAGAAATTAGTACCTTTATAACATATTAATTTATCAAAATCCATGATCAGCTTTGCAGCCATCATCAAATTAAACTCGTTGGACCTCATGATTGCTGCACAGCCGAAACCGGTCATGAATTTTAATGAGCTAATATGAGACCAAGATATTGATTTCTATGATTTAGTCCTTTACAGAGATCACCAGTCTCCTCCGCAGGTCCAAGCAGCCTCATTTCGTCGTCACTCCTATTCAACACCTTGTTTATGGTGGGTCAAACATATACAGGGTGCCCATAAAGTCCGTCTACCATTTCAAAAAATTGTAACTTGGAAACTATTAGAGATGGGGCATCCTAGATTTTTTTCTGTAATGGCAGAATTTCAGTGTGTGCCTCATTAGTCGCTCGTAGAACATCAAGGCGATGTTCGAGCTCTGCCCATGTACGGAACAGCGTTGCAACATCAACAGTTCCGATTGCTTCACTCATTCGCGGACGAAGGTTGGCAATGTCATTCACTGACGCTGTGTACACGCGATCCTTGACGTAATCCTCTCAGAAAGGTCTAATGGTGTGACACAAGGATAGCGATGGGGCTACGCATTAGGACCATTACGACCCATCCACTTCTGAGGAAATCTGTCATTCAGCACGTCCTGCTCCTTGTCCAAACTCCAAAGTCGGAATGCACCATCATGTTGAAAGACGATGGACGGCTTGAGACACAGAGGGGCATCCATTTCGAGGAAGGTCTTTGACACTGCCTGTCTCTTTAAAGTAAAGTTTTTGAAACACATCATTATGCTTCTTTTTGCAGGTGGTCCCCCCACCCCCACCCTTACCCCCACCCCTCACCCCCCTAAGGCGCCAATAATTCCGCAGTACAAGTGTCACGGATTTGGATTCTGCATACCAAAAGACACACTGCGCCTTCTCCTGGGGTGTCGTCACTTTCATGCACTCCAAACAAAATCTACAATAAAGTACAAAGAAAAAAAATGGATACTTGCTAAACTTATTACAACAAACCACGATTCCCTCTCCCTAATACTTTCCAAGCTGAGTTTTTTTAAATGATGGTTGGACTTTATCGACACCCTGTACTTCCGAATGGTATAAATACATTTGACAGGCACGATCTTCACTCTTTTCTGAGGAAAAGATACTCTCCCGTGCTCGAGGTAGCTAACGAACGCCCATGTGGTGGCGCTCGACTTCGAGATAGCCAATTCGAATACTGGTGAAGGAATACATTGTCACCGACAGTATTTGACCGTTGAGGGCAGGTAAGTTAGTGATGCGAACTTCCTGATCACCTGTCTTTGTGCCAATGGCCTAGATTAAATTCCAAATCTCTCCGCTGAGGCTCATAAAGTGAGGTCATGTGACACTTGATGGTGATTTGCCCGAGTGTGTGAGGATGAGAGGGCGGGGGGACAATTTCGCCGGTCCCCTTGCTGCAATTCGATGGCAGTAGGCTAAGTGCCGGCACCAGGTTTCACCTTCCTCTCCTCTCATCAACACACAACACAAACATCACTTTATACAATCGCTCATTACAGTCACTTACACTCTTTGTTTATGAAAGATATTATTAAGTGCGGATTGGAGCGAAATGTTCGTGACGAATATCTTAAGAAAAACTTATATCTAATCCAGCACATATAGACAAGAACAAAACGGGCCTGTACTTGCTTTTATAAACCAAAGGCCGTCTGACACTAAGAGGATCACGACGATTTACATACTGATACGTGAAGTATTCATACACAGTTTGAAAAGGTCCTGCATATCAGGAAATTGTAGCTGCTGGTTTACCACAGAAGTGCAACTTTTGATTCACGACATCGTCATTGTCATGAGCGTACACACTCCAATTTTCCTCTAATGAGTAGATTATGTGAGCATTTTAAATTTTTAAATTCGGTCACTATTTGTGTGAAATATCGAAAATCAAAATTTTATTGCTCCTGGAAGCCGTTAGGTAGGCAACCTGTAAGTGTGGCCCGGTCCCGGGATAGTCGTTTGCTAATATAAATTTGCTGTGCCGCGATCCCAGATCAGGTACGCAGGTACTTGTTCTCGGAACAGTATGTCAGGATCTATGGTGCAAACTTTATCGGAGTAGCTTGATCAGAAATCTGACTCGGTACAAAATTACCTGTTTTATTACGGCCCTTGTTTACTAGGCTGTGCTTTACAACAAGAGATACTCCAAATACGATCCAAGCACTAATTTAGTTTTATTGTGCTGCATAGTCTGATGACATACGAACTCTTCAGCTTTTCGGAACCAAAATCACTTGTACAATACGGTATTCAGAAATTCTGATTATAAACCTTCAATACCGGGTCAGTGCCAGCGGCAGGAATTATTCGTGAAGTTCTAAGCAAAAATAACTGTTACTTAATCTATGAAGTGGCGTTGCATTCTAAACAGACTAAGAAGCGGGCCACGCCAAAGGACAAGTCTGGGAAGCGAGACGACTGTTGCTCACTATGGCTTTGTCTAACCAGCGATGCTGAGGAAGAGGCTGTGTGAATGGATAATGACTTTTCATCTGTTCAGCTGTCTTGGGCGTGGAACGACAACTATGTTTTCACAGGTGACTGTTGTTCTTCAGAAGCCCCCTGTGTACAACCAAGAGAAAGGAAGCAGGCAGGTCCAGAACGGGGCAGTGGACAAAGAGGACAGTACTTCCTGTGAGTCAGGCGCCAAGGACGCGTGGGAAGACTGCGTGTGTAACGAACATTCTAGCAGGCACGAGCGGATAACACAGATCAACAATATTCTTACTTTAAGAATATGGCGGAATGACGCCTAAATTTAAACAAAAATTCTCTGAAGACTGACTGTTTTTAAGAAGAAATGAACGTCAGAGTTTAGAGTCTCGTCGAATTCGTATTTATTAGAAACGGAGCACTGTATAAACTAAACGAGTATGTGGGAAGGTATCCGCATTGCCTTTAAAAAAAAAAAAAATAATACCGGCATTGGCCTTAGGGGATTTAGAGAAATTACAGGAAACGTGAAAGAAACTATGCGAACAAAGATTTCATGCCCGCTCCTTCCGGATACACGGTACTCTCGTAATTACTTGGCTGCCTGTTTTCGTTCAGCCCTCTACTCAAGCAATCGGTATAGCAAACACGAGGAAATTACTGAAGGAGATAATGAATGTTACTACGTTGATATCAAATTCAGGCATTCCGCTGAATGGTCTTCTCCTGTTCTCCCTGAATTACTTCAGTATTAGACTAATCATCTCCTTGAAGAAAGTGGCGACGAAGTGTAATTTTTCCCTTCCAAGAGGGAATGTTTTTACTCGCGTAATTTCTGGACCAGGTTGAGCTTAATTCAGAGCCACTTCATAACTACTGTTGTAATAAGAAGTTATTCTTACGATTATAGATAGTTCGTCAAAAACATATGTCAATCTTTTTTTATCGACGATTGCCCAAACCCAGAAAGTTATATCAACTGACAACCAGGATCCTTTTTTTCTTACTACAGATCGTTTCCCAAGTGGATGATAGACAGTATGTTATAAGCGGGTGCTCCAAATTACTGGTCACTTTGTTGCTTAACTATTCTTGGCACAGATTTGAGTTCGAACTACACATGCACGATTCAACCGTTCGAGGCGCAAAACATTCTTGAAATACAAAATTTTCGTCATCTCAGAAAACGTCCCACTAAATGGATCGTCAGCGCTTGAATGCCATGTATAATTTAGTCCCCAGTAGTTTCGGAGTGCGCTCGTTCTATGATTTGTGAATGCGGTCTTGATTGAACTGCGCTAGACTGTATGTACCGGGTGATTTGAAACCCTTTTTTTTACGCAAACTCACTGCCTGGGAGGCCCTCAAGGCAGCTTTGTTGAAAGATGCACTCAGTGTGAATTCTCGGATAGCATACTGCGGCACATCCAAGAGTGAAACACATGGTACCTTGTTTGCTTATCACAGTTGAGCACCTTTTTCAAGCAAACAGACCACAACGACAATGAAATGACCGACATTTCGTCTGCTAATTTTACGGTTTATGTTTAACCTAATTAGTTGAATCGTTCAAATCACATATCACACCGCTACGGCTCTATTCTGTTAAGTTCGTCGGTGAATCTGGGAAACACACTATAGAATGTTGTGCTGATACAGAACAGATGCTGTAACTGCACTCATCATAAATCATTATTTTAGAATTTGTAACAGTTGAATTTAGTGTGTTACAGATCCCACCGATCAATTGTAAGTCCATATACAAGAATTACAAATTTCTCTTTACTGAAATCAGAATTATGTGTTAACACGCCCAAACCGTTTCTAAGACTATTCCCTAAATTTCAGTTTCTTGTAGCGTTTAGTTTCCTCAACGTGTTTTTTTTCATGCATCCGTTGTGAATATATTAGTACAGTTACAGTGACTTCTAACGGAGCTCAACTTCCTTCTATTTACTGAAATCTCAGAATGAATAAGTCAGATAAATAAATAGCAGTAACTTCAGTATGTATTGTCATTATACCGAGCAGCGGTGTACAATGACGTTAATGACGGTATCAATAGGAAATTCTTCTTCTATTGCTACTCTCAACGTACGTAATCCAGAGAAGAGAACTTGTAACACCCCTCCTCCCCTCCAATATGTAGACCAAGGTCAGAGTGTGTCACAGCAAGATGATTTTTAGTGCCTGTCACGTAAAATTTGAAGAATTATCCGTTATTAACAACAAAAGTGCTGCGATACAACTACACTTATATTTATAATACTTTTTCGTCACGTAATTCCATATTATGTGCCACTTAACAACTGCTTAAGAGCGAAACAACTTTTCTACGAATATTTACTAGGAGAACGCTACAAAGAGTTGTTCTGACATTAGGAAAAGCGTGCCAGGCCAAGGCAACTGTCACCGAAGGTTCACACAAGCCAACTAGAATAGAAGTGTCACTGCCGCGCAGCGTCAATTGTTGTTGTTTTTGTTGTTGTTGTTGTTGTGGTCTTCAGTCCTCAGACTGGTTTGATGCAGCTCTCCATGCTACTCTATCCTGTGCAAGCTGCTTCATCTCCCAGTACCTACTACAACCTACATCTTTCTGAATCTGCTTAGTGTATTCATCTCTTGGTCTCCCTCTACGATTTTTTCCCTCCACGGTGCCCTCCAATACCAAACTGGTGATCCCTTGATGCCTCAGAACATGTCCTACCAACCGATCCCTTCTTCCAGTCAAGTTGTACCACAAACCCCTCCCCAATTCTATTCAATACTCCATCATTAGTTATGTGATCTACCCATCTAATCTTCAGCATTCTTCTGTAGCACCACATTTCGAAAGCTTCTATTCTCTTCTTGCCCAAACTATTTATCGTCCAAGTTTCACTTCCATACATTGCTACACTCCTTACAAATACTTTCAGAAACGACTTACTGACACTTAAATCTACGTCAGTTACCATCCGTATATTCCTTCACTGTTGACACAGCAGAAGGTCCTTCTTACATTGTTGATACACATTCATGTACTCCCCTCAGCAATATTACTATTATGGAATTAAGTTACGTATCTTACAAATTTTGAGTAGCAACACACCTCCAAGGAGCGTTACAAACAAGGAACTATGGGATTAAAGTGAGAAGATGGAGTTGGTTCTTCCTTACGCTGAGTTGCTTCCTGTTGAATATGATCGGCCACGAGATGAGTTAGTCGCAGTATAGCGCCGTCGTCTTGGAGAATGTTTCATCGGTGTTAGCATCCTGTTCCAGTCGCGAATGGTTAACGGTAAGAATGAGTGCCGGTTAGCCTCCCTGTAAGTTCGAATCCTTCTAATATTTCCTTCGTCTGTTCGCGTGAGATACGTACGAGGAAACAATGTATTGGTGGACTCTTCTAGGAATGTACGCTCTCGGAATTTAAACAGTAAACCGCAGCGTGATGCAGAACGCCTGTTTTGCAGTGTCTGCCACTGCAGTTGGCTGAGCATCTCCGTGACGCTTTCGCGCTTACTAAACGCACCTGTGACGAAGTGCACTGCTCCTCTTAGGATATTCTCTAATTTCTCTACCAGTCCTATCTGGTGCGGACCCCAGACTGACGAGAAATATTCACTTATTGGTGGAAAGAGAGTTTTATAAGCTATCTCCTTTGTGGGTGGGCTACACTACCCGAGTGTCCTTCCAATAAATCTCAGCCTTACTTGCAATTAGTTTTATGCGGTTGCTCCAAGCATACTACTAGATATTTAATGGATGTGACGGCTTCCATCGATTGTTCTGTAGTCCTTAATAGTACAACAATGGGTCTTCCTGCCTTTTTACACGTAATGCGTTACATCTGTTTAGCTCGAGGCTCAATTGATAATCCCTGCTCCAAGCGTCGCTCCTCTGCAAGTCTTCCTGCATTTCCCTACAATTTTATATTTTGCGACTTCTACGTGGGCGATCCCCCCCCATGAACCATGGACCTTGCCGTTGGTGGGGAGGCTTGCGTGCCTCAGCGATACAGATAGCCGTACCGTAGGTGCAACCACAACGGAGGGGTATCTGTTGAGAGGCCAGACAAACGTGTGGTTCCTGAAGAGGGGCAGCAGCCTTTTCAGTAGTTGCAAGGGCAACAGTCTGGATGATTGACTGATCTGGCCTTGTAACAATAACCAAAACGGCCTTGCTGTGCTGGTACTGCGAACGGCTGAAAGCAAGGGGAAACTACAGCCGTAATTTTTCCCGAGGGCATGCAGCTTTACTGTATGATTACATGATGACTTGGAAGAGCAGTTGAATGGAATGGACAGTGTCTTGAAAGGAGGATATAAGATGTACATCAACAAAAGCAAAACGAATATAATGGAATGTAGTCGAGTTAACTCGGGTGATGCTGAGGGAATTAGATTAGGAAATGAGGCACTTAAAGTAGTAAAGGAGTTTTGCTATTTGGGGAGCAAAATAACTGATGATGGTCGAAGTAGAGAGGATATAAAATGTAGGCTGGCAATGGCAAGGAAAGCGTTTCTGAAGAAGAGAAATTTGTTAACATCCAGTATTGATTTAAGTGTCAGGAAGTCATTTCTGAAAGTATTCGTATGGAGTGTAGCCATGTATGGAAGTGAAACATGGACGATAAATAGTTTGGACAAGAAGAGAATAGAAGCTTTCGAAATGTGGTGCTACAGAAGAATGCTGAAGATTAGATGGGTAGATCACATAACTAATGAGGAAGTATTGAATAGGATTGGGGAGAAGAGAAGTTTGTGGCACAACTTGACCAGAAGAAGGGATCGGTTGGTAGGACATGTTCTGAGGCATCAAGGGATCACCAATTTAGTATTGGAGGGCAGCGTGGAGGGTAAAAATCGTAGAGGGAGACCAAGAGATGAATACACTAAGCAGATTCAGAAGGATGTAGGTTGCAGTAGGTACTGGGAGATGAAAAAGCTTGCACAGGATAGAGTAGCATGGAGAGCTGCATCAAACCAGTCTCAGGACTGAAGACCACAACAACAACAACGTGGGCGATAACTCTGAACAGGATAGAAATGTTACGTCCATTTATTCACGCAAAGTGGTATTTACGAAGCTACCGCGACTCTTCTGTTTGCTACAAATTGGCTGACGCAAGAATTCCCATTTAAAAGTAAAATGATCAAATTATAAAAATTGCATGGAGTTGCTTTGTCTAAAAGAACACGTTGGTCCTAAAATACCTACTCGAAAAGTTGCATCAGTGAACCAGTCGGAAGAGGGTTGTAACTTTGGAAACACTGTACTTGCTCCGTGCTTTGCTGGCAGCGCTCCTTGCGAATGTCGTCAAGCAGTTGTGGCATGATTTTCCTTGCAATTATCCGCCGCACGCAAACCGGGAAGTCACCCACGCAACTGCACGTTCTGACATCTGCGCTCGGCTACTTGTTCTGTCAACAGGCATTTTCCAAAATCGTTACTACAAACAAAAGACTTAGACGTTACTTATTGATTAAGCCCTTGACTAGACAAAAAGTGGAACAGAAATTTTCGTTGGTGGTGTAATGGTAAAGCAGGCGAGTGGGAAACGAAAGGTCGTGGGATCGACTTTCGCTCGGCCCATAGAATTTTCTTTCTGCCTTCACCTCTGAACGATGTGAAGATTTGTCAGGAACGACACCTGTTTCGGATTCCACATTAAACTGTAGGTCCCTTTTCCCCGGCAGGGTTACTGGGACATGTTACAGAGACGCAAGTCACCGAACTAGCGTCCAATTGAAAGACTTGTGTTGCGACCAGGCGAAACCACTTTCGTCCGGCCATAACTGTGGGTTCTTTGATCGTTCTGGGAGAAGGCTCACCAAGCTAGAACACATAAAATATTAGCTCACTTTCTTACAGAAATGAGTAGAAGATTTTCGTAACTTTGCCACAGGAGTAGTGGGTAATCTACAGCTGTCACTGACTATGAAAGCACAACTTGCTGTACAGATTAACAAACTATTTTCTCGCAGTACCAAATGCAAAATTTACGAAAGGACATTTCATGAGAAACTTTAACTGTCACTGACATACACTATGATGTTGACTACTGTAGCCAAGGTCTCGAACTAGGCTGAGCTCTTGCGTGCTCAATACTATATTGACCTCTGATGCGAGGGTATTGTGTGCCGAGAGGGAAGCGTGGTCTTCAAGAGCACCTCCCAAACGTCGTTGGGGATTGCAGCGTGCCCTCGCTAATGACTTTGCTATCGATTCGCGTTGCCGACTTTGGTATGGCACCGCGATCTCAGGACGACACCACACTTGAGCCACACGAAATTATTATTATCTGCATATTATCTTTTATTTGTGCAGGCGACATTTTGATACACATCTAACTATCGCCCTATTTTCCAATCCATGGCTGTCAAAACTATAAATTGTAGGGAATCCTAAGCTGAGTATTTTTAGATGGGGAATCCGTGATCGAAAACCCATATTTCGGTTACTTCGAGGTCTTGAAAGAGTAGTGCACGTTTGGTCCATGTTTGTAAACTTCTTACATATGTTTAACACCAAAAAAACTGCTTGTTACAATACGGAGAGTGCTGATAGAGCAACAGTTACACTCCTATCACATAAAAATGGGGTCAAATGATTTTACAGGATGTTTCAAAGTCTTTGCAAGAAACATCTAGGAGTGATAGATCTCGCCATGGGGAACAACTTTTGTTAGAGTCAAAATGTTCACTGATGCTTCCGATGAACCAAAGGTATCCGTTAGTATTCCCCGGTCCTGGGGCAACGAGATTTCACCGAAGTAGCAGGGTCTACTAACCAGGTATGCAGCATACTACCTACCCCAGTAAACTGATAGAGTGATTTTCAACAAGAAAAGCGTAAGAATGAGTACCTCTAAGCATAGAAAGATATTTTAGAAGCGAATAAGGAACTTCAATTTTTCTCAGCCTATCACCTTTCACACGGAGAAAATGATTGGATGATAGACAACACATACTGCATATGAACGCCACGAGCTGCCACCGTTCAAGGGCATAACCAATCTTGACACCTAGCGTCCCTGGGAAGCATCAGCGGACTTAAGCATCTAACAGAAGCTGTTCCCCCCGACGTGATGTATCAACCCTAGACGTTTCTCGCAAAGAGCTTGAATCACCTGTCTATATATTAACGGCGACTATGCCTCGGCGCCATTCACACAAGCTGGCTTTTCCAGGTATATTTTTCTCCTGCCTCTCCCCGTTCCCTAGCACAGCTCCGTCTCCCTTCGCATTTTCAATCATGCAGATGTCTGTTACATGCACGTGACGTTAGCACATTACAGTGTTGCTGTTCTGCATGTGTCAGCATTACCGTGATAACAATATACTCAATGTTCGTGTTAATTTCCATCAATTTTCTGGTTTCTTTCCAATTTATGGGAACTAATGTGCAAGTGCCTCTACAGTATGCTTCTCGGTACTAGTTCCGTATAGATTAATGTCTTGTCTTAAGATCTTTTTGTTTATCAGGAGCACTGCAATCATAATTTACATGTACCTGATGTGGTATTGTTACATTGTTCATGTGTATCCTGTTTGACAGTTAAACGCAGAGATTTCCTAGTGCAGTACGTATTCGTGCGAGATCGATTTCGTTTCCTTTTAAGACAGTCTACTAACATTCCGTTAGTAACCATCCCACCTACCAGAGGCAGGCCAATTACATATCTGTCTTAGCAAAAATATTTCTGGAGAATACTGTCTACACGTATTAATATAACCTTATGCATTTCATTAATATTGACGGAGGTTTTATTCCTGTGCTCTCCTTTGTTGCTGCCTAAAAATAAAATTTGAAAACTGGAAAATACTGTGTGACTAATGTAAAGTGTTCTGATTATCATTAGCTGCAAAATTTGATACCAGAAACTATTCGATAAATTATGAGTTTCTGTTATAACTGCAAAATTTCAGTTCAGAAATAATGATGGTCAGATGACGTTAGTAACCCCTCCCCCCCCCCCCCCCACCGCCCCCCCCCCAACCGCCACCCCCCAAAAAAAGCTTTTTGTATATTGTTGTCATCGTTTGCCTTTGATTAATTTATAAAATGCAAAAATTTTATTCCTTGCTTTTTGGTGAATACATCCTTCTGTTTCTCAAAACTCGGTAACTAGACTATCTTCAAGTGAGATTTTTCAGGTCGCTTCCTTCCATTGAGACAAAATATTGCAGAGAACAGTAGAGCACCGTATTTCCCAAAACTCTGAAGTCGCTTGTCTGTCCGATAAGCTGTGAAATGACTGTGGCCTTATCCTTAGCAACTAATCAGACGCAAAAGTCCTTAAAGTCTTTTCTTCTCCTTTCTCTTCTAAAACTTGTAACACCTCAGTTCGATGTATACTCTCACTCTTATATGAGTGAGGAAATATATACGTCAAGTTGATTCTGTTCTTATGTAGAGTTTATAGCACTGTCGTATTAGACTGTAGAGTTTTAGCAGTAACATAAGGTTCACGTCAGTAATCATGGTCCTTGCAGTTTACTTATAAAGTAATTGTTTACATTGTTTAAAATCGTTCTGAGGCATAATTACGGTTAAATGGACAGTTTCTCACATGTGTTTTGGTAGTAGGTAGTGGTGACTACCCCAAGGAATTTTCACTGTATGGGGGAATAAAAAGTGAAAATCAATATAAACTACAACAAAAATATATCTTATTGTGAACAAGCCATACGATGATGAACCTGATGGTTCGAAACCAGTGACGGCGCTATTTATGTGAATAAACAGTATTATAAAAAGTTGCTGATTGATGTTATCTTCTCTGCAAGAATCAACATGTAATACTTCTAGAATTCCATTATATCTACTTTTCCAAGCCTATTTTTCTATCTCCTCAATATTCGTAAAACAGACACGACTCTACAAGTACAGGCTGACGATGGATTTAATTTCTCCAACTATAACTGCAACATTCGGAGAATCTCTTCATGCTTATGCAAGTCAATTTGCAGCATATTTCAGTTTTAGCAAAATCTCATATGTCAGGATTATTTATTTCTGTTTATATAGATCGACTAGTCGCTTCTGAAGCAAGAGCATGAGATTCCAGGTCCTTGGCATTTTTAATCAATTTCGAACGACTCTGAATCGTTTCATTAACAAAGATATGAATAATTCTATGACAAAAAAAGTTTTCAATATACTAAAAATGTCGTCCTCGATAAGCATCGTTTCAGTTAGACATTAAAAAACACCTAACTGTACCTTCTCGTGTTTATGATTATACTCGTAAACGCTTCCAGAGTTCTGATTGCGTCACCCCACAAGACCATTAATTGCCTTCTACAAAACAGTTAACATCAGGTTATTACGAGATGTAATAACTTGCAGTTTCTGTTGTCAGGGGCTACTGGCTGTGGGACTTCACACTATCTTGCGTCTGGATCTAGTCTAGTAACGCGTCCATCATGGAAACGTTAATTATTTCACACTGAAAGTCTGAATAGATCTCTGTTTATTTTAAAAAGAAGCAAAACTACAATGTCCCTTTGGGAAGTATTTAACGAAATCGTCTCTCGCAGTATCATTGGACAATGTCATATAATGGAGTTTCCTGGATATTGGCGTATAACTTTCAAATGATGCATTAACTCACATACAGTAAGGAAAGAAAACCAGGAAAGTTTCTGCCGTTGCTTTTCAGTTGAAGGGAAATAGTAGGTACGCATGAAGAACTTAGGGGATTTTACCGGTAGACATGTTATTTATGCATACCTGGTAATGCTTCATCATTGCATTAAAAATAGTGTAAATAAACGACGATTACCAATATTTCATAAACGAAAATTTGAACCTCATGTTATTGGCTGTACGAGAAACGCGCAGCAAACCTGTTGAGAACCGTAAAGGTTCTGTAACAGAATGTAGGCTATGTGGAAATGACAAGGTGCGTTACATAAAAGTCACCGTTTGAGCAAATATTATTATTATTATTTCTTTCCTTTCTCAGACGTTATGTCTGGTTAAAAATGGAAAGTGACGCGGACCTTGATCAAGCGAACTTCCTTTTAACTGTACGGTATATGTTACATTGCATTTAGGAACTTTCGGGTAATTGAACATGTATCAATAATTACGGATTTCTGTAGTTGTATATATTCGTTTGGATGTAGCTGTATTGTGTTGATGTACTGGTGGATATTGTGTGGTGTGACTCCTGTAGTTGATAGTATAATTGGTATAATGTCAACTTTATCCTGATGCCACATGTCTTTGACTTCCTCAGCCAGTTGGATGTATTTTTCAATTTTTTCTCCTGTTTTCTTCTGTATATTTGTTGTATTGGGTATGGATATTTCGATTAGTTGTGTTAATTTCTTCTTTTTATTGGTGAGTATGATGTCAGGATTGTTATGTGGTGTTGTTTTATCTGTTATAATGGTTCTGTTCCAGTATAATTTGTATTCATCATTCTCCAGTACATTTTGTGGTGCATACTTGTATGTGGGAACGTGTTGTTTTATTAATTTATGTTGTAT
Source organism: Schistocerca serialis cubense (assembly GCF_023864345.2). NCBI lineage: Eukaryota > Metazoa > Arthropoda > Insecta > Orthoptera > Acrididae > Schistocerca > Schistocerca serialis. The sequence continues at coordinate 251,886,429 of NC_064640.1, forward strand.
GGAAATTTGTTGATATATTATTTTTGCTACATTGTCATGTCTTCTGGGGTATTCTGTATTTGCTAGTATTGTACATCCGCGTGTGATGTGATCTACTGTTTCTATTTGTTGTTTGCAAAGTCTGCATTTATCTGTTGTGGTATTGGGATCTTTAATAATATGCTTGCTGTAATATCTGGTGTTTATTGTTTGATCCTGTATTGCAAATCATGAACCCTTCCGTCTCACTGTATATATTGCCTTTTCTTAGCCATGTGTTGGATGCGTCTTGATCGATGTGTGGCTGTGTTAGATGATACGGGTGCTTGCCATGTAGTGTTTTCTTTTTCCAATTTACTTTCTTCGTATCTGTTGATGTTATGTGATCTAAAGGGTTGTAGAAGTGGTTATGAAATTGCAATGGTGTAGCCGATGTATTTATATGAGTGAGTGCTTTGTGTATTTTGCTAGTTTCTGCTCGTTCTAGAAAGAATTTTCTTAAATTGTCTACCTGTCCATAATTTAGGTTTTTTATGTAGATAAATCCCCTTCCTCCTTCCTTTCTGCTTAATGTGAATCTTTCTGTTGCTGAATGTATGTGATGTAGTTTATATTTGTGGCATTGTGATCGTGTAAGTGTATTGAGTGCTTCTAGGTCTGTGTTACTCCATTTCACTACTCCAAATGAGTAGGTCAATATTGGTATAGCATAGGTATTTATTATTATTATTATTATTATTATTTATCAGAGGACTGCTCGAAACTTGTTATTTACTTTCGTAGATCTACTATCCGTCGCAATTAGATAAGACTGAATGTAAATTCAGGAGAAGTAGCAGTAGAATGGAGGGAAGAATAAGCATAAAATAAAGATGAGGGCGCGCATCACTACATGTGCGGCCGGATTTCCAGTCTAGTTCCTGCCGCCTCCCTCCTACAATATTAAGGCTTGACAGCACATCCGACAAAGTAAGTCATGTGGAACTGCCCAGGACACCTGCAAAGTGAATAGTCCCTTGATCTTGCAAACCTCTCAAATGTCGTCTTCAGTTCAACTTCCGGCACTAGCCACAACGTCCGCTCTCTCCACCCACAACGTAATATGTGTAGAACGATGAAATGAAAAACCCGTATTCTAATACTGTACGCAAAGTAGAATTTTCACATAATCAAAAGCTGTGGGAACGCTATTACCGTTTAACGGTTCGCTGCAACCCTTTCGGTATGAAACTTTCCCAGCAACGACTGGATAAATTATTCAACTATGCAACACCAATGATTACTGACTACTCGCAGTTGCACAGAAAGGAAATGCAAGCAGTAAATTTTAAGGAAGTATTTCTAGAAATACCTACTTGCCAACGAAATCCGATTGACAATGGCCGCGGGTGGCTACGCAGTCTAGTAACATTTGGTCTTCGGAAATCTTCCGGGCAGCAGAGGCACTAGCGGAAGTACCATCCTCGCAATTTAAAGAAGGCAGAGGCGGTGAAAAAGTTATGGCACTGTGCTCGTATTGATCTAACCAAACTGATTTAAGTTGCATTTCATTTACATAAATCATTTCAGGGATGATAGAACGGTTCCTCCAGCAGGTCAGAGCCGATGTTTTCCTCCACCTACAATTCACCCTCACCTAAATAAATCACACCCTGTCAGTCTCCTTTTGTATTAAGGCTACATTAAATTCCAACCGTCCTTCAAACTATTTGTCAGTAAACGCACACGAAATAAGCACTGATAAAGTATATGCAGATCCGTATGACAGGCAAACAAAGAAAAACTAAGCAGCAACTTCCTTGAAAACTGACGGCACTGAGAAAAACCTGCACAAATTCAAGTTTACCGAAAAGAGTGAGGAAACACAATTCAGTTACCACTCTATAACTCGAGACAACAAAATAAAGAAAGGAAAGAAGAGCAGGATTTAACGTCCTGTCGACGACGTCATTAAGGACGGAGCTTAAAATCGAATAGCGAAGGGATGGGAAAGGAAACTGGCCATGTTCATTTCAAAGGAACCCTTCCGGCATTTGATTTACACGATTTTGAGTCTGGGAGGCGAAAGGGGCTTTGAACCACCACCTTTCCGGACATGAGCCCAGTTTCTTAACGCTGCACCACCTCTCTTGCTTTGACGAAACAACACTAGCAATTAGCTATCCAGGAAATACGTATTAAAATAGTCTTTATAGTCTCTTTGTGTGGCTTAACGTTCCTCTGACAGTTGGATTACTGAAGGTGGGTATCTTTTTCGGATTTCGTAAGAATGTGGCTGTTGGGAGAAGTACAGGGTTATCCATAAGTACCGTTGGGATTTCAGAAGGCAACTGCACGAAAACGACAAGACATACCGAAAAAGACACACATTAGTGGATAGAACATATCTCCAAGTTTCGATTCGTGATATGCGCAGTGGTATTGTTGCAGATTACACCACGAGGGGCAAGCGTGTCAGAACATGGAGATAAATTATACGCTCCATGTTGTAGCATCGAACGACGCGCCTGCAGATAAGCAACCCAATCAACTGCTTTGCGCCTTCCTGCCACAGCGACGGTAATGACTTGCACACACACACACACACACACACACACACACACACACACACACACACATTGACGTATTAAAACAGAATTAGAGCTCTCATCATCACGATGACACAAGTAAGGGCATTGTATTGCGTAATATTGTAAAAAACTGTCACCAGTAGACCCAGAATGTAACAGTAGCCTGAACTCCAGTAACAGTTTTTTTTTTAACGGTATGATGCGGTACCATACCCAAAAAACTATTATGTCAACTGGCTCTGGCCCCTGAAGCCTGTATTAGTTTATATTGAGAAGTGAATATTTTCGTTCGTAATTAAATTTCCTTTAGTGTCTGTAGGACGATCACAACAAAATCAAATCGGTTTGATCGAGGGACTGCAAGATGCTACGCTCTTTTTAGAGAAATCTTCAGTCATCTCCGATAACCTCGATATGAATCTTCACTCTTCACTTCTAAGAAACCATAGGCGGTGTAGACTGGTCATATCGAGGTATTCTTCCCCAGAATTTTAACACCTCACACGCAGGTGCTCTGGGCGTGGTTTCTGTCGATATAGCACTAGGCAAAAACTCCAACTAATATCAATACAATACTTGTAATACAGCAGTTATATATCTTCACTTTAATACACCAATCGTTTCAATTGTTCAAACTGCTGCCGGCCGAAGTGGCCGTGCGGTTAAAGGCGCTGCAGTCTGGAACCGCAAGACCGCTACGATCGCAGGTTCGAATCCTGCCTCGGGCATGGATGTTTGTGATGTCCTTAGGTTAGTTAGGTTTAACTAGTTCTAAGTTCTAGGGGGCTAATGACCTCAGCAGTTGAGTCCCATAGTGCTCAGAGCCATTTTTTCAAACTGCTAGATCGATCGCCCGTAGAACATTTGACAAGAGCGATTCTATTGCACCAGTCTTAAAGAGAAATACGGGGTGATTATAATTAAAGTTAAACTTTCAAACCGCTGTAGAAATAACACCACTCGTCAGAAGACGTCATGTTTTTATTTACGTATTCTGACACATACAGCGCCATCTATTGATCAATTTTCACACAATTTTTTTTCTTCTGCCATACGTTTCCACGCTCCTGCGACAATATTCCGTTGCAATTTGACGTCATTCTGACCAGTGGTGTTATTTCTACAGCGTTTTGAGTGTTTAACTTTAATTATAATCACGCTGTATATGACGCTATTTAAGAGAGTTACGGAAATGTTTATTTGCCCACTGCCAGTCAATTTTACATAAACTTTCGCTTTATTTTCTAGTTTTATTTGCTTATTTTATATCTTCAGCGCGTTGAACGCTTGTTACAACAGACTACACAGATACAGGTGCCGCAGTAATTAAAAATACTGGACTCGTAGTCTGGAGGATCAGGGTTGAAATCCACCTCCGGCCATAGGAATGTACCGGGTGATCAAAAAGTCAGTATAAATTTGAAAACTGAATAAATCACGGAATAATGCAGATAGAGAGGTACAAATTGACACATATGCTTGGAATGACATGAGGTTTTATTAGAATCAAAAAAATACAAACGTTCAAAAAATGTCCAACAGATGGCGCTTCATCTGATCAGAAAAGCAATAATTAGCATAACAAAGTAAGACAAAGCAAAGATGATGTTCTTTACAGGAAATACTCAATATGTCCACCATCATTCCTCAACAATAGCTGTAGTCGAGGAATAATGTTGTGAACAGCACTGTAAAGCATGTCCGGAGTTATGGTGAGGCATTGGCGTCGGTGTTGTCTTTCAGCATCCCTAGAGATGTCGGTCGATCACGATACACCTGTGACTTCAGGTAAACCCAAAGCCAAAAATCGCACGGACTGAGGTCTGGGGACCTGGGAGGCCAAGCATGACGAAAGTGGCGGCTGAGCACACGATCATCACCAAACGACGCGCGCAAGAGATCTTTCACGCGTCTAGCAATATGGGGTAGAGCGCCATCCTGCATAAACATCGTACGTTCCAGCAGGTGTTTATCAGCCAGGCTGGGGATGATTCGATTCTGTAACATATCGGCGTACCTCTCACCTGTCCAGTGCCATCTGTCGGACATTTTGTGAACTTTTTTTTGTTCTAATAAAACCCCATGTCATTCCAAGCATGTGTGACAATTTTTACCTCTGTATCTACGTTATTCCGTGGTTTATTAAGTTTTCAAATTTATACTGACTTTTTGATCACCCTGTATATTTTTCTTAGTTACCACAAATCATATGAGAGAAGTACTATGATGATTCTTTGAACCCCGTCCTATATTCCTTCCCACTTTTGTCCAAAGAAGCTATTGTTCCGTATCTAATAAACTCTACGTCCACAGAAAGTTTAACTTTGTCGTTCGTCTTACACCATATTAGACTGTTTTGATTATCAAAACGAATATCAAAGAGACTAAGGCACGATACCGCATTTTATCAGCGATCTATATCGATTTTCACTGTTCACCACCTCCATAACTACCTCCAGTAAAAAGGAAGTCTAGTGAAACAACCCGGTGTCAGTTTTTGGAGCAGCCGTTGCTATGTGAGGTGACAACGAATCATCACCTACGAAGAATTGTGAATAACACAACCAATTACATACAGGTAACGATTCCAAAAAGAAAGACGACTGGAACTGCGTGTCGTTAGGTAGGAAGTTAATGCAGGTGATGCATGATGCATTAGTCGGCGCAGCTGTGAATAAAAAACCAGGGCTGCGAGCAGAGCTGGCTGGCAAGTCGCCGGCGACCTCGCTGCAGAGTGCCGCTCCCAAGGCCGAAGGCCGGCAATCGAAAGCGTGCGACGTGCAACCAAGCAAGCAGTGTGGCCAGTGCAACGTGGCAGGTCGGCTCGCACGTGCCGAGGCGCTGCAGATGTGCGGCGCCTGACGTCGCCGACTGGCGCCGGCTGCCATCCAGCGAGAGTGTAACCTACTGCCATTCAGCGCCACAGGCTCCAGTGTGGTAACGCGCAGTCCCTTACTCGCTTCTCAACTAACAGTCTATTGTCATCGTAACCGTTAAGTCTCGTTAACAGACGAGGAAACTGCGTTTTTCAGTAACCGATGATTTAGCAACTATGCTTTGAATAAATTAACAATCAGCCCCATAATATGAATCTTTGTATAAGGTTTCCTTACTGGCCATTCCAGAAAACATGGCCTCTAAAATTCATGTTGTTGTTGTTGTGGTTTTCAGTCCTAAGACTGGTTTGATGCAACTCTCCATGCTACTCTATCCTGTGCAAGCTTCTTCGTCTCCCAGTACCTACTGCAGCCTACATCCTTCTGAATCTGCTTAGTGTATTCATCTCTTGGTCCCCCTCTACGATTTTTACCCTCCACGCTGCCCTCCAATACTAAATTGGTGATCCCTCGATGTCTCAGAACATGTCCTACCAACCGATCCCTTCTTCTAGTCAAGTTGTGCCACAAGCTCCTCTTCTCCCCAGTTCTACTCAATACCTCCTCATTAGTTATGTGATGTACCCATCTAATCTTCAGCATTCTTCTATAGCACCACATTTCGAAAGCTTCTATTCTCTTCTTGTCCAAACTAGTCATTGTCCATGTTTCACTTCCATACATGGCTACTTTCAGGAACGACTTCCTGACATTTAAATCTATACTCGATGTTAACAAATTTTTCTTCTTCAGAAACGCTTTCCTTGCCATTGACAGTCTACATTTTATATCCTCTCTACTTCGACCATCATCAGTTATTTTGCTCCTCAAATAGCAAAACTCCTTTACTACTTTAAGTGTCCCATTTCCGAATCTAATTCCCTCAGCATCACCCGACTTAATTCGACTACATTCCATTGTGCTCGTTTTGCTTTTGTTGATGTTCATCTTAGACACTCCTTTCAAGACACTGTCCATTCCGTTCAACTACTCTTCCAAGTCCTTTGCTCTGTCTGACAGAATTACAATGTCATCGGCGAACCTCAAAGTTTTTATTTCTTCTCCATGGATTTTAATGCCTACTCCGAACTTTTCTTTTGTTTCCTTTATTGCTTGCTCAATATACAGATTGAATAAAATCGGGGACAGGCTACAACCCTGTCTTCCTCCCTTCCCAGTCACTGCTTCCCTTTCATGCCTCTCGACTCTTATAACTGCCATTTGGTTTCTGTACAAATTGTAAATAGCCTTTCGCTCCCTGTATTTTACCCCTGCCACCTTCAGAGTTTGAAAGAGAGCATTCCAATTAACATTGTCAAAAGCTTTCTCCAAGTCTACAAATGCGAGAAAAGTAGGTTTGCCTTTCCTTAATCTTTCTTCTAAGATAAGTCGTAGGGTCAGTATTGCCTCACGTGTTCCAACATTTCTACGGAATCCAAACTGATCTTCCCCGATGTCGGCTTCTCTCAGTTTTTCCATTCGTCTGTAAAGAATTCGCGTTAGTATTTTGCAGCTGTGACTTATTAAACTGATAGTTCGGTAATTTTCACATCTGTCAACACCTGCTTTCTTTGGGATTTGAATTATTATATTCTTCTTGAAGTCTGAGGGTATTTCGCCTGTCTCATACATCTTACTCACCATATGGTAGAGTTTTGTCAGGACTGGCTCTCCCAAGGCTGTCAGTAGTTCTAATGGAATGTTGTCTACTCCGGGGGCCTTGTTTCGACTCAGGTCTTTCAGTGCTCTGTCAAACTCTTCACGCAGTATCGTATCTCCCATTTCATCTTCATCTACATCCTCTTCCATTTCCATAATACTGTCTTCTAGTACATCGCCCTTGTATAAACCCTCTGTATACTCCTTCCACCTTTCTGCTTTCCCTTCTTTGCTTAGAACTGGGTTTCTATCAAAGCTCTTGATATTCATGCAAGTGGTTCTCCTTTCTCCAAAGGTCTCTTTAATTTTCCTGTAGGCAGTATCTATCTTACCCCTCGTGAGATAAGCCTCTACATCCTTACATTTGTCCTCTACCCATCCCTGCTTAGCCATTTTGCACTGCCTGTCGATATCATTTTTGAGACGTTTGTATTCCTTTTTGCCTGCTTCATTTACTGCATTTTTATATTTTCTCCTTTCATCAATTAAATTCAATATTTCTTCTGTTACCCAAGGGTTTCTACTAGCTCTCGTCTTTTTACCTATTGATCCTCTGCTGCCTTCACTATTTCATCCCACAAAGCTACCCATTCTTCTTCTACTGTATTTCTTTCCCTCATTCCTGTCAATTGTTCCCTTATGCTCTCCCTGAAACTCTCTACAACCTCTGGTTCTTTCAGTTTATCCAGGTTCCATCTCCTTAAATTCCCGCCTTAAGATATTCGTGCACTTTGTCATCTTCGCTACTGTGAAACACATCTCTTCTACCGCAAGCTCTTTGCTATTCCGAATCACCTACAGAATCCAACAAACAAATGAAGACACATTCCTCTGTTATTTCCCATGAATATAACATGCCGTAAACATCTTTTAGCGTTGTTACTCGTCGGGCTGACAGGAAATGAGGCTGCTGACCCTGTTGCCAAGGCTGCATTTCACCTACCCCGGCCTGATAGCTCTTCCGTTCCTTCGGATAATCTCCGCGTTGCCGTCCGTCGGCAGATGGCGTCACTTTGGCATCGCCACAGCTCTTCTCTTCATGGGAACAAGATCCAAGTAATTACCCCTCTCCCAACGGCTTGGCCGCCCTCGTCTCGGCCTGCTCGTCGTGAGGTTTCGTACTGGGCACTGTCATTTTAGCCATCGTCATTTGTTAAGTGGTGATAATCATAGTAATTCTCGATTTCCAGGACGGATGAACGATCTATATACATAATTAAGTTTGTGTAGAACCCTCGGTGCCCAAGTCCCTCTCTCACTTATCCCCATATTTTCCATTCATTGCATCTACCATTTGGCGTTGGATGCCTCTGTAACTGTCTAACGAAAAACTAGAAATACGGAGGAATTTGGTTGTCCTGTACAAGGTAAAGCTGTCGTCAGATCGAAAGTTGGTTGAATACCGTGGTGTTTTACTAGGCATGGTACTATTGGACGTGGTATCCCTTTGTCTTTCTCCCATCTTTGAACTGATCGACCGGTCAGTTATAGGATAACACACAGCTTACTGTGTTTTCAGAACTGGGGAATGTTCTAGCAACTTTGTTAATAATACGATGCGGCTGGCGCCTTAAATCAATACTCACTGTGCGTCATCACAAAGAAAATAAATTAACCGAGGACTCTCAGACTATAGATAACTTTTTTATGATAAATGTTACGAAGTAAAAGTAAAACTGTCAATTTTTTGCTTTTTGTTATTCATATCCTCGTCTCAGTACCATCAAAAATACACAAATAAATAGTATATAGTAATTAAAATGCCATATATTTACGCCAACATTTTGCTACGTAACTGCGTTTCCGTTGCATAAAGGAGTTTATCTTGTGTACTGGAAGTTTGGTGCAGTGTGTGCTGGAGCATACGTTTCGTTGTGCTTTGATGTCCTCCACGTTTGCATTTTGTAATATTTTCCGGTGTTACTAGCTTTATTCGATTTAAAACAGCAGAATGTGCGTGAGACATATCTTACAAAGCACAATTTTACATTTTTATACAATGTATGTACACATTTCTTTGAGTTATACTTATCCGTTTTTGAAAAGCATTCTTCCTACTCATTTTACTGATAGCAAGTAGCGCTACCATGCATAAATGTGTCTTTGAGTCTGGTATTAAATCTGTTATAATTTTTCCCTGAGCGTACCCTCCACAGATCAGATGTTCCACTTAATTGTGAATCTATATTTTCATCTTACGTCATCATACAACGCGTAGCAGAGGGTGAATTATCTCCCCGCTTCATTTTACCGGATTCCTGTTCCATTCGAAGTTGACGCATGGGAAAAACAGCTTTTGTCGCTTACTTATATAGAGTCGAATTTTTCCAGTATACTGTCACAGCCATTACGCGAGATGTGTACTGGAGGAAGTAATATATACCTCTATGCGTCTTGAAATGCACGTTCCAGTAACTAAAGAGAAAACCTTTATATAACGCACTAGTCATTCCTTTGACATCTTCACCCGTGTATTACTGAGCCTTTCTATGACGTTAACTATACAAACAACTCACGGATCAAAATGCTCTTCTTTGAATCGTCTCTGTATTTTGTTATTTTGAACTTTTGTTGCACGTGTGAAGACTTCAGCAACTTCATTTTTTTGACGATAAAATATAGATAGGTAAATTATATGTGGTACATTACGTACTAAAGAGTGTACTCTCAGCGTTTATATGCGTTGGTTAAAGATGAAGTACAAGCGATGAAAAGGAAGACGTACAACTTTGACGGAGAACTTAATGAATCGTTGTTAATTTTTCCATGATTCTGATTTTTTTCTCGGATTTTAATGATATTTGCAGGACTTATTTAGTGGCGCAGGAACGAAAATTAATACCTATGTTTTGAAATTTTGCAAATTGAAGTTTTGGCGATAATTCTCCAGGAAATTATTACACGGAGATAAAATAACTTCCACATCTGTTGAAAAACAGTAGTTTTCATACGTGAATCAAATAGAAATTCTGTTGATGTTTGGAGAATTTTAATTAAATATTTGTGTCTTTTTTTCCGGACACGAGTTAGTCTATATTGGTTTCATTTGACACTTTGGTTTATAATTGCCAGATAATTCTTGTTTTATACAAAAATGGAAAAGCGGAGGGCAGAATTTTAAAAATGATGTCTTTCAATCGTTAGGATAACCAATTGATGGTTCCTAAATCTGCAGCACACTGCAGTCATTGGTCACAGCGTGATTAAATAACGAACTTTACTTTTCTCCTACTTAACCATGTATATACTGTATTTGTGCAGAAAATGAGGTGCAAGTACGCAGACAACTATCCTTTTCTGGTAAGCAACTCAGTTAACTAATATGGTGTTCCTACAATCTTAGGTACAAAGAATCATTCAGTAAAAATTGAAATTTCGAACGAAAGCTTCACTGTCATAGCGTTTGTGGACTTGTCGATGAAACTTGAACTTTTGTGTACGAATTTAATTTCTTTGAGGTTACTATTTTATGGAGTCATAATTTATTATAAGAACGAAAAAACTCGGATAGCATGATTGAGTGGTTACTATAGTAAAAATGTCACTCTGTTCACGGATAAAAATCCTAAGCCTCCTAAGCGTTCCGAGTGGGTGCCCCCTTGAACGTTTCCATGTCACGCCCTGTTTCCTATATCATTTCGCATGTTTTTGAAACATAGCACTCATCAATAACAACAATCACTCTTGCCGAAGACCGCCTTTAAAAGTAAATAAATTAATAAAACCATACTTGGCATTAGCACCGTGACACAAAGGGTTCCACTCTGTGGAGAAGCTGAAAGTTAGGTGGTGCAACATGGAGCGATCGGCCAGCGAATGCAATGCGATAGGGTGCACAATAAACTGTGATACGTCAAAACTCTCAAGAAGTTGGAAGCACGCCTTCAGCGAGTTCTCCCATCTAACGTTACAGCGGATGTTGTTCTTTTGCGCGATAGTGCAAAACCACACGCCAGTCGCTTCAATACTGGCCAAATTGTAAACATTGGGTAGAGAGGCCTGTCTCTTCCAACATACAGCACTGACCTTGTGTCATCAAACTTCCAACTGTTCGGTCCGCTCAGAGAAGTTCATCGGGGCATCACTTTACAGATGCAGAGTCCTAGTAAAATTCTGTCCACCTTTGGCTGAGGAAGCAGAACCATAATTTTTACCGCGCAGGCATACAGCCTCTTATTTCAAGGCGGAAAAAAAACTATGGATTTAGATGGTAAAATAAAAAGTAGGAGACTTTACTTTCTGACTGACCCTCCTAGTATTTGTTGTTCGGAATGTCAACAGTTCGTATTAGCTAACATTGGTAATGATCAGGACACACCACACCATCACACCATCCATCTGTATTGTATGGCTATCCAAAGAGTATGAGGGAAATACGTGCATATGACCGTCACTGCAACCAATAATAAGCGGATCTTGTCAGTCAACGCGACCAACGCCGACGTGTATTATATTGGTTGTACTCGTGTGCTTATGGTACCCTGACACGTCTAAGATTTAGTGTTATCTTTCACCATTGCCTTTGGAACGTTATAGGTCTGCGCGACGGACAATGAACTTGATGTGAGTAGTGCCATAGGTTAATTAGGGGTGCCATAGGTTATCTTCGGCGATCGCGATCCATGCCGATTGCTTACCTCTCTACAGCGACCAACACTCTTACCATTCATCCAACAGTCTTATGATACTACATCCCAAGAAGATAACGCCGACTACGTGATGCTTAAAACGTTCAAGACTTGTTCGTAGCGCAGCAATATAACCCTTTCCTTGGCATACTCGTTCGGAAGATTGTCGCCATGGAAACGTAGTTTCTGGTCACTTGTCAACTGGCTCCTCAATATCCCTGGCCCTTGAGTCGAAGCAGTATCCCAGAAACACCTCAAAACAGCCCTTGAGTTCGCTTAAACTTTTTATTTCCGCTCATGGCAGCTTTAGAACATATTGATTTCGTTCACTCACGCAAATTTACCCTTCGATCACTTTGCATGGAAAGGAAGAAAGGTTAAGATTTCACGTCCTACTGACGCCGAGGTAAGTAGAGAGCGAGCACGGGTTCAGTTGCACAATCACGGGGAAGAAAAAGACAATGACTCCCTTAAGGAACCACCCCAGCATTTGCCTAAAGTGATCTGGGAAAATCATGGAAAACCTATATAGGATGGCCGGCCTGTAATTCCAAGACGTTCAAAATACGAATTCAGTTTCAAACTATAAGCCATTTCACTCTCTCTACCTTTGTGGTGTGGCAGGGATTCGACCATCGATGTCCAACTGTGCACTCATCAATGTCTGCGTCACACACTGCCCACGACAAAATCACACTAAGTGTGGTTGGAAGAACATCAGCTCCCACGCTTCTCTAAACCAGAGTAGGAGATGAGTCTGGTTATGACATCCTGAATACAGAATCAAGCTTTCATAAACATGCGCAACACGATGAACAGCCAGCATGAATTTTTCAGGTACTTAGTGTGATATGAGTCTATATCTCCAGCGACGTCAGTAAATAGCAACGTGTGTCATAGTATACCCTTCATCCTATCCGCAACCGTCCTCTGTAAATCATTCATATTTCAGTTCTGAATTTGTCACTAAATCAAAAACTACATCATTAAAGACAGGAAAAATGTTCAGTTTCTCAAGGACGACACACAAACCGGCCTCACTCTTGCGTAAGGGATCATTCCTCATTTCTGTTGGAATAGTCTGTGTAAACAGCTGAAAGTCTGCAGAAAGATAACGAGACTGAGACTTGTTTTAGGCGCTTCTAGGCCATAGTATTACAGCTGGAGTTACTCGCTTGACACAGTAAGCGAGATGAATCATTGACACGCCGGCACGGTATCTGGAACCCAGTGAGCTGCTCGAGTTCGGAAGAAGTAGGATACGGATCCCAATACGGGCACCACGATTTAAATTTTCGGCAGTCACCTTAGGTGACTGCCGATGTGTTTTTTCAGGTAATTCACGGACAATTTATTTCGGCATCTTTGCCACATTGAGCTTATTTGCCGTCTGTAATGACCTCGATATTGACTGTGGAATCTTCTACACTCGACATCAATAAAGAATTAAATTCTGATGCCCCTTCTATTACGCCACAAATCTATACAATGTACTGATGAATTGCTGGCCGGTGTGGCCGTGCGGTTCTAAGCGCGTCAGTTTGGAACCGCGTGACCGCTACGGTCGCAGGTTCGAATCCTGCCTCGGGCATGGACGGGTGTGATGTCCTTAGGTTAGTTAGGTTTAAGTAGTTCTAAGTTCTAGGGGACTGATGACCTCAGTAGTTAAGTCCCATAGTGCTCAGAGCCATTCCTGATGAATTAATTAATCCGGCTGCAGTCCATACCAAAAGCTTCTCCCAGGGTTCACTTGTGCTAGGACTGTGCTCCATGTACTAAGCACTATGTCAAAACACGTCTCCATATAATTGCTTTTATTATGTTAACACTGTTTAGATACACAGTTTACAATATCAACAGGCTTCGACATGTTTTCCCAGCGGTGCCAACCTAGCTTTGGAAGGATATCACAAAAATACGGGTATTGTCGTTCGCAATGATCTACCTCAACATTAACCCACACTGCTCTTCTTGTGGCGTCTCTTAAAAATCTGCACATAATCATACCTCTCCCCATCAGTTTAATGGATGTGAAGTCACAAAAATGAAGTTTAAATGTGTTCCTCGTTGCAGAAATAAGTTGCTTGATGGCTATCACTACTTTAATTTATTTATTTTTTTAAATAAAAGAATCTGACCTTTATGTATTAAGTTAATCGTAATGTATATTAATGTGGTAGCACAACATATGAGTCAACTAGTCGTTCCACCCTTCTTTCTGCCATCTTAGCAAAAAAACGGAAAATAATTTTTACTACGGTGAAATGATAAATAAAATGTCTCATCTTAAAAAAATTTTTTTGCTGATTCCAGAACCGGTCTTAAATTTAGCCAGTCTGTAACATTTACGAAGTTATGGAGAATTTAACACCATCATTAATTTTTTATTAGGCCTAATATTGTATAAGATATTCTCGGATTTCTTGGCAAGAAGTCCGAGAATTTTTTATACAACAGTGTCGTCGCGAAAGACTTCGTTCTCATAAGCCTTATATTAATTCACCTGGTGCATTTGAGCTACAGTTGTATGTGTGAAACATGCTCTTTTGTTCAAAAAAATGGTTCAAATGGCTCTGAGCACTAGGGGACTTAACTTCTGAGGTTATCAGTCCCCTAGAACTTAGAACTACTTAAACCTAACTAACCTAAGGACATCACACACATCCATGCCCGAGGCAGAATTCGAACCTGCGTCCGTAGCGGTCGCGCGGTTCCAGACTGTAGCGCCTAGAACCGCTCGGCCACTTCGGCCGGCCATGCTCTTTTGTTGTCTAGCGTCAGTTGAATGAAAGTTACTTTTGAAACCAGCCATTTAATGCAATTTCAATACTGCATCATAAATTATCTTGTTGATACTCCACATATCTGCGGAATTAGCCAGATGAATAGGTACCCCATGAAACCTATTATCCTATTATGATACTTAGTTTTTAAAGATCCGCAGCTCATGGTAGCAAAATGTGGGGTGATGAATTTAACTGGTTTCAACATTCGAAATATAGACTTCTTACACGAAACCTAAAACATAATTTCAGAATGATTGTATGGTACCGATGGAATCAGCAATCTAGTGATGTTATAAACATGTTTTACGAATATAAAAATTGGAGTTATGTAATATCAATTCTGCTAGTGTCAAAGAGTGTCTTGCTACTGGCCGTGATCGACATTGCTTTAATAATCGATAGCCGACAATGAGAATATATCACAAGAAGAGGTGCGAATCATGAAATTTACTTTCTACTTTTTATGTCCACTCTTCAAGAAATAGCTGAAGTGTTTGTAGTCCATTAGATCTCCGTCGCGACATTTTCAGTTACATGGCACTACGTTAATGTCACACACGGGAACAGCTGCACGGCATACGGGCGCTTTTCCCTCTGGGTAGTGTGTATGATGTCTGAGCAATGCAGTGAACTCGTGCCACACGTTTGTTCAGAAACGGCGGCCAACGACTCGGAAACGCTCAGCAGGACTAAGCTAATATTCACTTGCCCTCAGCTTGCAGTGCTTCGTCACGACGCGAAGTGGGCCCCGTAACTTCAGGCAGTGTGACCAACTGTGTACAGCTAATATTGAACGAGATCGTCATGAACTCACACGGCAGATCCCAAATTTACAAACAGCTCGGCGCTAAAAATATACAGATCGAAACTTACCAACTATCAGTTTTATTTGTTGTTTCCGGTTGGGGAAAGGACAAGGCAGGTGGAAGATAGTCAGACTTGCAGATAATCAGCGCTTGGTGCAACAAGTTGTTGACCATTGTTTGTTAGAAACCTTTTTTAAATCTTCAAACGCTGTAAATTTGTTTAACTCTGTCCTAGTTTTCTCTCCGCATGACTTACAGTAATTCTCCTTACTTGGTTATCATTCTTTCCCGTCGTGACATTGCACAATTTTAAATATTGGTTTGTACGGCGTTCATGTTCTTTACATACCTTTATGAGAGTCTTTTATTTAAATATGTTAGTACAACACGAAGTCATATACCACCGAATCTTACAACTTTCCTCGCCATACAGGATTTCCAGTAGGAAACTCAGGTAATGACTTTAACTGAAGAGCCGGCCGCGGTGGTCTCGCGGTTCTAGGCGCTCAGTCCGGAACCGCGCGACTGCTACGGTCGCAGGTTCGAATCCTGCCTCGGGCATGGATGTGTGTGATGTCCTTAGATTAGTTAGGTTTAAGTAGTTCTAAGTCATAGGGGGCTGATGGCCACAGATGTTAAGTCCCATAGTGCTCAGAGCCATTTGAACCACTTTGTAACTGAAGAGTTTCATATCAAAACATCGTTTGTTTTATGACAGGGGCATAAACTACCCTTACGGGTTATGGTAATCACTAAATTGGAGGTCAGCGTGATGTGGATTAGAAAACAGATTTCCGGATGTCATGGCCAATTTTCTTAAATGTGAAATTAATAGTTATCCCCTCAGCGTTGAAACATCGCATCGTACTGCGAGTAATGAGCGTTAATGACTTCATTTTCTTCCACGCTAAATGTACCTTCCACGTCAACATTATTCACAGCGTTTCTCAACTTAATCGTTTTCGTCGTGCTCTTTGTTTTTCAGTATAAAGCCTCCTGTGATCTTAGAACTGCTCTTAGAATGAAGCTCCGAGATTAACGTCCCGAATACATCGAGATTATTACATACAAAATTCAAACTCAGCTTGACAAGGACGAAAAACGAAGTCCACCACTGTCTTGTAAAGTATCCATTTCGCACTGTTATCGGAGGTTCAGGCAGCTCGGGACGGGTGAATCCGATACGGGCGTTTGTCGTTTGCAGTGTTTGAATTAGGTGAACTGGACCCGTACACTGCCAAATGCCTTATTTAAGACCTTTCTGTGAGAGTCGTTCATTTCTGAGTTCTTTTTGATTGCAATTACATTACAAACATAGTTTCCAACAATGCATCAGTCGGCTGTGAAATGCTGCATAAGACAAGGCGCTTTCACACCAATAAGCCTCCCTTAAGACAGCTAACGAGGTTGCGTAGATTCAAGCTACAGTTAACAACATATATCACGAAGCAGCTGCAGGACTCTATTACAGCCAAAATTTGCGTCACGCGGTATCCGATGGCAGAGAACATTTTCGCGAAGGTAACTTGTTAGTCTTCAAAACCTCCATCTTAGATTGCAATAGTCTTGTGGATGGTACAACTGATTTTTGTACAACATCGAACACTTTCGGGTTTCTACTTTCTGATTCGTTTTAACAGCAGAAGATATTTTCCAGTGAAGAAGAATTGAATTCTTCTGACCGTGATGAACCAGCGGCTAAGATACTGCACTCGTACTCAAGAGGAGCAGAACCAGTTCGGTTTTTCAGCTTAATGCTTTTCGTGGTTTCCCTAAATCGCTTCAAATTAATTCATTTCTGACGGACCATTCATTTCTGACGGACAATATCAAAGGAAAGAACTGAGATAAGTGCTTAACGCCCCGTCGATGTCGAGGTCACGAGAGAATCATAGAAGCAACCTAACTCGGCCGCGAGCTTTTTAAAAGAGCAATACCGAAAGCCGTATGAAGAGATATAAGGAAACCGTGGAAAATCCAAAACAGATTGGTCGGTTGGGGACAGGAATCCACGCTTCCAGAATGCGAATCTTCACAACTGTCCAGCAACGTGGCACAATGGGTAACACAATGGACTACGTTCGGATGGATGGCAGTTACAATCCTCCATAGGCCAGCTGGATTTAGGTTTTCCGAAATGAATTAACACGTATATACTTTGAAAAGGACTCGACCGATTTCTTTCTCCATTCTCCTCCTATCCGAACCTGCGTTCCGTCTCTAATGGCCTCGTCATTGAACCTTAATATTCCTTCCTTCACCACTACGCCACCTTAGGGGACCAAAAATAGAGTGTTTATGTACGTCTTCCAGACATCCTCACATTGGGTTTCGGTTATTTTTCTACATCGCTGACGCCAATGCCGTAATAATTCCCTAAACAAATCTTTAATACTTTTAATACTCTACCTGATCAAACGGTCCTCAGTTGGAACTTCTCGAATTCCGTATTTACTGTATTTGACACACACTGGGAGTAATCATAGCTATTCACGGTTACGATAAAGTGTAATAATAAATAATTTTCTTTCTTTTCTTCTCTCGAGAAAGCAAGAACATAAAAATATTCTTTGGCAGACTTCTTTAAGTGAGCATAACGGATACGAACCCAGATAGTTTGTTTGTTCACAGTGCAGTGTTCCTCACAGCAATGTGAGATATAACCCTAACTTTATTGACTGCCTGCTCGGAAGAAAGAATGAAAAGTGAGAAGCTGAAAGATCCATTCCATTCCGACATCTGCCTGGAAAAATGTATGGAAAACACGAAATTCAAAATCCTAATTCGCGTATCGGTATTTGAATCAGGTTGCTACCGATACGTATCCAGTTTTCTGACGACCGGTTCAGTAATCTGACACGTCAGCATTTAACGAAATACTTCAGTATTTCTGGCTTGTTGCACGTTTCTATGGTCTATGCCATTCTCACCGAGTGCATTAGGTGCTCCGTACTGTACTGTGAGGGTTCTGGCGAGAGTACGGCACCTTGCTGTAGTTCACGCTTCTTTAGATACGTAATTAGAACCGAGGCTGCCGCCAATCACGACCGCTTAACCTGGAGTTTCGAAGGCAAGCTGTAGGAGTGTTGTGTCACGTTGTTAGTTCTGTATGTAGCTCCTCAGGCTTCGCGAGTGCTGCCGCTGAGGTAAGGGAGTCACGAACCGCTAGCCAGTAGCACAGCTGCTCAGCTGTTACTCCCAACGTGCCGACCGCGTCCTTCGGCCAGTATTCAAGCGGCCTAGATTTCCGTCTCTCCTTTTCCAGCCTCATAACGCTGTTTTCTGTGATTAGCTCTGGCTCCGGTACTACATAACACGCAACGTGCTGAAACGGTAGGCGTAATACATGAAGAGAAAACTACCCCTGCGACTAAATTCTGCAACTTCGATGCGGAGCGGGGCGCTAAGTGCAGCACAGACAGTGTATGCGAAATGCCTTGACGTGCTTCTTCCAGTATGTGTTTCAGCTTGTGACAGTGTACGCTGCATAATAAAAAAGTGAAGCATCCGCAAGACATGGTCGGAAGTCAATGTAACTTCGTGCACGTTGAAACGTCCCCTTAGAAAAATTATGAATGACTGTGCTAGTAAGCTTCTATGTTATTTGATACAAAGACAGCTGAGTAAAACTGAACGTACTCAAACACTTCTCTCTTTAGTTATTCTGATCATCACTAAACTGACACACAATATTTTTAGCGCAACGCAGTCTGACTTTCAATAATCCCTACAAAAGAATGGCCCTGACTAACAATAACCTATACCTTTCATGAATCACTTACCTCACAAAAATCTTCGTTACTCCAACTACTGAAATACAGCGAACGCCAATACTGCCAGCTAAATAAAAGATTCTAACTACTGAAGGCACTAACTACGGATAGGCATAGTTAGCAAATGAAAGATTTTGATAGAGAACAAACAATTTATTTACCTTAATAATGTTCAAAAGTCATCATATATATCTATCAATTAATGACAACCGTCTTTACAAATTTCCTTTTTCTGGCGGACACACGTCCAGATCCTCTCTCTCCACATCTACCACAGCTGGCGGCTCACCTCCAACTGCCCAACACTACACAAGCGAATACTCCAACAATGAGTCCAACCAGCCACAGACTGCACACAGCACAGTCAGTGATTTTCATACAGAGCGCTACGTGGCGTTACCAACATAAAAACCTAAACAGCCTACTTACAACGTATACACCATCGGGTGGGATGTACATTATTACAGTTGCAATTCTCTGTGACAGGTAGAACGCCCACCAGAGTGCATTAGTGTTGGTCGTGTTTAGTGTTGTTACCAATTCTGGTACGGTAAATAAGGGGCGTGAACAGCGACAGAAGTGTGATCGCTGTGAAGGTCACTGAGATGGTGCATATGTGTGTGAGACAGCGTTATCAGCACCTGACAGAGTTTGAGTTACGTCCCATAGTGATCAGAGCAATTTGAACCATTTTTGAGAGTTTGAGAGGGGTCTCCTTGTGGGTCACCATTTGGCCAGCTGGTCGAATCGTGCAATATTCATGTTTGTGCGACATTCGAATAAGACAGTGGTCCGGGGTTGTACTGTTCGGGAATGTGGGGGCTGGCATACTCGTCGTCGGCCATGCGGTTCTAGGCGTTACAGTCTGGAACCGAGCGACCGCTACGGTCGCAGGTTCGAATCCTGCCTCGGGCATGGATGTGTGTGATGTCCTTAGGTTAGTTAGGTTTAATTGGTTCTAAGTTCTAGTGCTCAGAGCCATTTGAACCATACTCGTCGTCAAGGTTCCAGTCCACCACCACATGGGAGGATCGCCGTATAGTGCACCAAGCACATCGTAACTCCTTCACATCTGCGCCTGCCATCCGAGGACAAGTAATGAGCTTCCTACATCATTCTGTGTTATCCTGTACCATTGTTCGGAGACTAGTAACAGCCGGATTGGGGAATTACCGTCCCGTGCGTAGGCTGCCTTTAACACAACAACTCAGACGCCTGTGTTTGGTGTGGTGCCGTGACTGGGAAGCATGGACTGCCGATCAGTGACATCGCATTGTGTCCAGTGATGAATCGCAGTTCTGCACTACCCCGGATGACCATTGTCGGCGAGTATGACAGCGATCTGGGGGCAGGTTCCATTCTCCCAATGTTTTAGAAAGGCACAGCGGTGTTACTCCTGGCGTTATGGTGTGGGGCCCATTTGGTATGGCTTCAGGTCACGTCTAGTAGTGACTGACGGCACAACGGTACGTCACGGACATCGTGCATCCTCATGTGTAACCTCCAATGCCATAGTATCATGGTGCAATTTTTCAAAGGTACAATGCTCCTTCACGCATGGCTCGTGTCTCTATGAGCTATCTACATGATGTTGAGGTACTCCCGTGGCAAGATCCGCAGATCTGTCCTACATATAACATGTGTGGGACCAGCTCGACGTGAATTTAATGCCAGAGGCTGTATCCAAAGTATCAAGGACTAGTCATAAGGCGCTGCATTCATGGACTGTGCATCTGATCCCGGAGGAGGTTCGAGTCCTCCCTTGGGCATGGGTGTGTGTGTTTGTCCTTAGGATAATTTAGGTTAAGTAGTGTGTAAGCTTAGTGACTGATGACCTTAGCAGCTAAGTCCCATAAGATTTCATACACATTTGAACATTTGAACTAGTTATAACAGTTGTGCGCCTCAGGAAAGGAAACAGCGGCCTTATGACACCGTTCCCAATCGAATCAGTGCGTGCACCAAGGCCGGAGAAGATGCAACGTCATTCTGATAAGTGGGTTCATACTGCCAAGTTCTTTGCATATCTGACTCGATCTGCGAGTCCAACTTTCCTCGGTTTGTCCTATCTGAGCTTGTTTCCTGCCTCCAATGATGTTTGATTATTTTTTGCAATTCCTTGATTTTAATTTTCACAGGTCAGTAGCATAAGCATTCATGCCCACGAATGGTCCCTTAGTAATTCACACACATTTGAACATTCCCAGTGCAATAAAAATAGTTTGTTGGAAACGTCTGTTTTAAACTAGCTTTTTCATCATTAATAAAACGTTTCTAGGTATATGGGGATGTGATTGCGTCATCGTGATGTTTTACTGATTCATATTTCGCCTCCTGTTGTAAGTGGTGTTAATCAGCGCGTCTTGTTTACCGATGGAATAGTGCCATGTTCAGGAAACATATAGTGTTAACAGGATGAATACCACCAATTAAAATAGCCCAGAAGAAATATGTACCATTCTGATGGAAGCCGTTTTTAACAGTGATCGTAACGTTGCTCTATAAAACAACATGACGGCGTGGTCACAAATCAGGAAAAGCTTTACTGAAGATGACAACTGCCGCGGGGGAGTGCTCTAGCACCAAGGTTTTTTTTCTAAGCGTTTGTCCGTGTCACAACAGATTCAAATGGTTCAAATGGCTCTGAGCACTATGCGACTTAACTTCTGAGGTCATCAGTCGCCTAGAACTTAGAACTAATTAAACCTAACTAACCTAAGGACATCACACACATCCATGCCCGAGGCAGGATTCGAACCTGCGACCGTAGCGGTCACACGGTTCCAGACTGAAGCGCCTAGAACCGCACGGCCACACCCGGCCGGCACAACAGATTCCAAGGAAGCTACAGATTAATGTAAACCATCAATCAATGTATCAAACTTTACGGTCGATTATGTTTATCTACGAACATAATATTTATTATAATTCACCGTTCTAAAACAATTCTAATGCGCTCTCAAGGAATTGCAGTTATGGTTTGAAAGAGTTTTGATTGCTCTTTGATTTCAGTAATACACAGGGTGTTTCTTAGCATTTTGCAATAATCGTCGCGGTGAGGCTGTTTCCAAGTATCAACAGAAGAACCATTATTCTTACGAACGTATGTTCAACATAATAAGTTGGTAGTGAAGCATAGGCGCTGCACAAAAAGTGCCACCTTGTATCTATTCCGTAAGATACTACGATGATGCATTGGCTGTGAAGGCTATTGTACCACTGTACACATCACACAGAGCAAATATGCCTCTATGTGTAATACACAGATGGCATCTGTCGTCTATTCACGTTCACCACATGCGAAGTGCAGCGGCAATGACACAGCTCTGAAAGGGCAAGAGTAGGGTACGTTCAACAAGACAGGTAGCTGGTAGCGTGTGAATGGTGCTGAGTTAGTCGAGTCGAGAACAAAGCGACATCCTTTTCGTGCAAGAGACTTGACTGTAGAAGATGTATTTGATGTACAAAAAATAAACAAGGCGAGGAACGTAGCCAACTCTCAAAACATGACTGAGTTGGAGAGCGATACAAATCTAAGGCTGCCGAAGAGATACGAGGATGGAAAAATCAAATTATGGGTAGTAACAGATTGCATCACAAGGAGCGGTCATAACCTTATAGTCCCGGAAGTATGAGATACAATCGCTGTATGAGAACGCGAATCCAATGGAAAACTCATGTATAAGAAACCTAACTGGGAAGTATTACGAGTAGAGCTAGGGTTACCAGCCGTGCAAGGAACAGGATTTGATGTGCACTTAAAGCTGTTGAACTAGCGAGAGTAATATAGCATGCTCAAAAAAAGCAATACCTGCAAAAAAAAATTGTGAGAACGAAAACACCTTGAAGTAGCTCATTACATGCCTTGCAAAGAAGAATACGGCAAGTCAGAAAATTCTATCAGAGCGCGTTGAGAGAGGATGCACAAGTTAGGCGTCTGGAAAATGAAGCCACTGTAAAATATTTTGCAAAGAACAACTTGGGATCTTACATTTAGGGTACACCACGCTAAATACTGACGGAGAAACTTAAGTCGCCAAGGTCGTTACAACTTCGAGAAAAGGCGACGGCTCCATGACACTGGGCAGATAGGCGTCGCTAATGAAAATATTCCGCCTGATTACTGCAATGGCATTGAAACGTATAACATTAAGAAACTATACGAAGCATCTGCAATAAAATGACAGTGTCGTAACGCCATCTGCGTAAGAGAAATTGAGATTAGTCATCACACAGTTCAGAAAAAGAGAAAAAAGGAAGAAGAAAAAAAAAAACAACCGGGAGAAACGAAATAAAACCGGACATATTAGAGATTGAAATGCTCGTAAATCACGTTTGTCTGGGGTGAACAATATAAAACCATGTCCTGCACTCATATATATCAAAGAGCACAGGAAGCATGGCTGCTTTCCATGCACGGGTTCTTTCACATGGCCACTTCGTTTCTACCGTTTTTGTAGCCCGTTTTATTCACCGACTACGCCGTATCTGAATGAAACTGCTTTATAATCTTACATGTCATTCACACAAGGTGGTGGTGGGTAGTGTTTAACGTCTCGTCGACAACGAGGTCATTAGAGACGGAGCGCAAGCTCGGGTTAGGGAAGGATTGGGAAGGAAATCGGCCGTGCCCTTTCAAAGGAACCATCCCGGCATTTGCCTGAAACGATTTAGGGAAATCACGGAAAACCTAAATCAGGATGGCCGGAGACGGGATTGAACCGTCGTCCTCCCGAATGCGAGTCCAGTGTGCTAACCACTGCGCCACCTCGCTCGGTGATTCACACAAGGGAAGGTGTTAATCCCCATGGTGTGGTTGTCACGAAACGTCAAACTATTATCCACATTCACCTGATCAACCAATGCATGCTTCTAGGTCGACAGAAAGAACTGGCATATCTGACATTGTTGGTGGAGAAACTATGAGCAGTAGTGCGAAGTATGACCCTCGTAGTTCGACCCACCATATGTTACATGCCTCAGAGCACTTTACTTTCTATAGACATTGCTTTTTGGACATTTACTCAAGACAGAAGCTCGGCGTCGATGTCCAGTACTCTGGCGTGTCTGGTTTCCTGACCTTAACACATTGCACTTTCAGTCGCACGGGCACATCAAACATTTGACTTATGATACTCTTTTTAATGACACAAACAGCGTGGAACAGTGTACCCAAAACGCTCGTTCAGCTGTTCGACAAGGTCAGGTAACATCAGACGGCTCTGACGCTCCATTGCTGCTTATGGACGTACTTCGAGCATTCCATGTCATGTGGCTACTATATACCCTCTAACCATTTAACGTGCAATTTAGTAACAACGCTTCCTTTGACGCGTGTTTACAGGAACCTTTCGTCTATAGGACTTATCATTCCTGAAGTTTGTCGTAGATATTTTGAAACTTCCTGCAGCATCAGGCGTTCTAGCCAAGATCACAAAGCAGTACAATCACTCATGTCCATTATAGCGTTGTAATAAACAGTTCTAGCAATTAACATTCGAGGACAGTAAATTCATTAAATACAGAGCCTTTGACACCTTAGTGTGGCCTTATACAGAAAACTTTCCAGGACTCATATAATAAAATTATAAACACCGAAAAAAGCATATTATTATCAGTCGCGGTAAATTGCAAGGTACGCTGGGCATGTTTTGGAACATCTTTCAATTCAGTTAAGGTTTAGCGATTGAATCGATGATGTAGGAATGCTAGCTGGAACATATAATCTCCAGGAATCCGGATTACAGTAATCGGGGCGAACGGACCGGATAACAACAACGCAGATTCGAGATGGCAGGCAACGCAAGGAAAGAGATGCGAAGAGACATAGCGGTGGACTGAAAATATTTATTTTATGCTGATTGATTTCTAACATATCGACAGAAGACACAGATACCGTCATTCTGGTAGAATGTAAAGTGTGCGTATATATCAAAAGAAAGGAAGATGCTGTTGCAGTCAAAGGACAGATGAAGTTTAACTAGGAAGTAGACACGGGAAGAACACTAGTTCAGTTGGATAATGGTGTAGGAAGGAATCAGCAGTTTCTCTGTGAAGATATCATCGCTATTATTGGCTGGAGTGCTTTAGAAAAAATGTCAACAATGATTGGCCTGGAGCGGAGTTTGATCCCGTTCCTCTCAGAACGAGTTTAGCATCCTTATTTATATAAATGATATGCCTCCTAGTATTACAGGTGATTCAAAAATATTTCTGTTTGCAGATGACACCAGCTTGGCAGTGAAGGATCTTGTGTGTAATATTGAAACAGTATCAAATAATGTAGTTCATGAAATAAGTTCGTGGCTTGTGATGGCTCACTCCTTCTATTCTGCCGAGGTGCTCCTGGAAGAGCTGAAAAATTAAGCAAATTCCAATGTTACGTTGTTGATTTTCTTTATTTAAACTGACGACTTGTCGCCTGAATATGTTTATTATATTTCATTTTATGTGTTTCTACTATCGTGTTATAATTTCATGTATTGACTCGTTCCATGACCATGGAGACTTCTCCCTAATTTGGTCCCACGGAACAATAACTAAATAAATAAAAATAAATAAATAAATAAATCCTAACTAACGGTAGTGGTGCAGCTGTAACAGCAGAATGGGGCAAGAAGCAAGGATATTCTGGAAGATTTTTCAAGACACAGCACAGATCGGAAGACGGCCCAAAATTTAGGGAGATCGTTGAGTTTTATTAGTTGATGTACGATATACGTGGGGCGTTCAATAAGTAAGGCAACACTTTTTTTCCTCGGCCAATTCCGGTCGGAAAAATGCGGAATTTGTTGTGGACACCGTGGAATATTCCCACTTCAGCCCCTATAGTTTCATGAAGTTCCGATGGGTGGCAGCACTACACATAACTGTTGATAATTATTCCGGGTTATATGGCCGTGGTCCATGGAATTCTTCTATTCCTAACGTTTCGTCCAATACTACGTTGGACATCCTCAGAGGTATGGCTGGACCTGCTGAGTCCTGCCGACTGACGAGTCGGACGTCGGAGAGCGGCCTAAATACCGAGGAAAGTGGGCGTGGTCTAGCTTGCACATAGTAGCAGAGAGAAAAATAGTCAAAGTTTACCATTGAAGTGGAAAAAGACCAGGTTATTTCGTTTCTCGATGTGTTAGTCATGAGGCAGACCGATGGCAGTCTAAAACATAAAGTGTTTCGGAAGAGCACACATACTGATAGATACTTACATAAGAACTCCAATCATCACCCACAACAAAAAAGAGGTGTAATCAAAAGTTTAGTGGACAGGGCAAAACGGATGTGTACGCCGGAACATCTGGATACGGAACTGAATCATCTGAAACAGGCCTTCGAAAAGAATGGGTACTCAAACAAAGAAATTAATAGAGTTTTAAGACCTAATTACAGCAGGCCAAAGGACAAAGATGGTACACAGCAATGGAAGAACACGGTGTCTTTACCTTTCATTAGTAAGGTTACAGATCGAATCGGCAAAACTTTGCTGAAACACAAAGTGTAACCGGTATTCAAACCTACCAGAAAAATAGGACAAGTACTTCGTTCTGTTAAAGATAGAAGGCCGCCATTATCATCTAGTGGTGTGTATAAAATTCCATGTACCTGTGGCAAGGTCTATATTGGTACTACGAAAAGAAGTGTGAATACGAGGGTAAAGGAGCATAAAAGTCTTTGCCGACTGGGGAAAAATAGATAAATCGGCCGTTGCGGAACATGCACTTCAGTCAGGTGACCATGTAGTTAAGTTTTCTGAAACTACAGTTTTAAGTGCTACCACGAACTATTATCCACGACTGTACAGGGAGGCTATTGGAATTTATAAACATGAAGATAATTTTAATAGAAAAGAAGAGGCCTTGAAATTAAGCGAGATATGGACAGTGGCGTTACAGAATCGATAAGTGATTTTTATCTATGACGGACTATTATCGATAGTTACATTTTATCTTTGACTAGTTTTCTCTCTGCTATGTGCAAGCTAGACCACGCCCACTTTCCTCGGTATTTAGGCCGCTCTCCGACTCCCGACTCGTCAGTCGGCAGGACTCAGAAGGACCAGCCATACCTCTGAGGATGTCCAACGTAGTATTGGACGAAACGTTAGAAATAGAAGAATTCCATGGACCACGGCCATATAACCCGGAAGAATTATCAACAACTGTACCATCCGGTCGTGAAAGCCTTCATTGTATGACTGCACATAGTCCTCAAAATGGCATCTGTAACGGAGGTGCGTCCAAAGCACAGAGCTGTCATTGAGTTTCTTTTGGCGAAAAATCAAAGCATCGCAGATATTCGTAGGCGCTTGCAGAATGTCAACGGCGGCCTGGCAGTGAACAAGAGCACGGTGAGTCGTTGGGCGACGCGTCTGTCGTCATCGCAACAAGGACGCACAAACCTGTCCGATCTCCTGTGTGCCGGTCGGACGCACACAATTGTGACTCCTGCAATGCTGGAACGTGCGGACACACGCATTCGAGGTGATCAATGGATCGCAATCAATCACCTCGCTGCTCAGCTGGCCGTCTCTGTTGGTAGTGCTGACACGCGAGTCTACCAGTTGGGGTACTCAACGGTGTGTGCCCGCTGGGTTCCTCGCCGCCTAACACAAGACCATAAAGAGCAACGAAGGATCATCTATACGGAATCGCCTGCGCGTTACGAGACTGATCGTGAGGTTATTGATGCAGCGAGACGTTGGCTCCTTCGACCATAAATATAATAGACTGGCCCTGACGTCATTTTCGTGGCTCCAACATCTCTGTGCTAAAGTCACGTGAATGTTGGCAAAACAT
The DNA here is from genome assembly GCF_023864345.2 of Schistocerca serialis cubense. NCBI lineage: Eukaryota > Metazoa > Arthropoda > Insecta > Orthoptera > Acrididae > Schistocerca > Schistocerca serialis. The sequence continues at coordinate 251,914,301 of NC_064640.1, forward strand.
GGTTGTTTCGTGTTGCGCTTATGGCTGTACTCAGCGTTTTGTCGGGGGAAATGGCATTACATTTCACGTGTGTTTCTATGATAGTGCAGATACGTTTATTGAAATATGCTGACGTGACTTTTATATGTTTTTTACACTTGAAATAGAGTATCGCGTAAATTAAATTGTTGAAAGTGATGCCTGTAAAGTCAGACTCATATTACATTTTGGAAAGTATCTGTGATAATTCGGTTACAGAAGTAAGTATAGCTGTTTCTCGTTCCTACTCGTAGGTTCCCTAAGGATGAAAATCGAAGGCAGCTTTGGATACAGGCCCCGAAACGGAAAAACTTTAAGCCATCTGCGCATACGCGCCTTTTTGTATATACAAATGAAATTATAATAAGGTAAGAGCACCTATAGTCGATACATGGAGAGAATTTTTTTTCTATCTTCTAATACAGGGTGTCCGAAAAGTCTTTCGCTGATTACATAAATTGATAACTCAGGCTAGAAGTCAGATACAAATATGAAATTGGTGTCTAATTGTAGATGTGATGGTAGCCTCAGCGAAGAAGAATGGCCCGATAATTCGATCGTGCAATAGCGCGCACCAAATATTCACCTTTGGACTGCCTCTGGTGCACTCCACGACCTCGCCAGGGGGTTGTGAACCCCAAATGCGTACATTATGGCGATTCACTATTCCACTGACAAAAAAGGTCGCTTCGTCGGAAAAGGCAATTCGTCTGAGATAACCATCATCGTCCTCAATATGTGATAGCATTTCGACTGCAAAGTCATATCGACGTGTACCGTCATTGGGCAAGAATGGAAGTGCAAGTTTACTGATGTGTGAAAAAAACTATGAGAGTTTGTAAACAATTAGACACCAGTTTCATATTTGTATCTTACTTCTAGCCTGAGTTATCAATTTATGTAATCATGGAAAGACTTTTCGGACACCCTGTACTATTAAATAAATGTAGGCTGCAAAATCATTTTCTGAAACTTCAAAGTCTCACCTTTCATCTAAAATATCATTTTTTTAACTGGTAGTTTAAACTTTTGTAAAAATAGTAGGAACTGAACGTTTGAAGTGCACCTAAAATTGATACTCAAAAATGGACCTGCTCCTAAAGTCGACAATTTTGGCACCTATAGTTGACATAATTCCCATATCCCATTTTCTTTTATAAGTGACTAGAGCTCAAAACGCGGCGAATCCAATGTTTAAAGTTTTGACACGAGCCCACTCTTACTGTTTTAAAGAATTTTAACGACATTTTACTTTAATTGGTAGTTTATAGTAATTTCGTCCCGCTGCCCACCAGAGGGGCGTTCGATGTATTTGTTAGATTTTATAAATGGTACTGTGAACAAATCCAGGTCAAATGTAGTTATGACATAATTTTTCGCAAATAAAAACGTAATTTTTGTTGGAAGCGTTTGGCAGCCAATACAATACAAACATAGGATGGCAGACCGCTGATTTGAAATCCCGCCACGTTTTGCCAACAGTCACGTGGTTTATGTTGGAGCCACACCAGCCCTATAGCTTCTGCACAGCAAGGCCAGTCTACCAGTATCTACGGTCGAAGGTTGGCTCCGACGTCAACCAGTAGAGTAGTACCACGCAACCGTACATGCCATCCCAGTAGGGTGGCGTAGCCTGCCCGGTTAGCCGTGCGGTCTAACTCACGGCTTTCCGGATTGGGAAAGAGCGCCTGGTTCTCGGCACGTATCCGCCCGGCGGACTTCTGTCGAGGTCCGGTGAGCCGGCCAGTTTATGGATGGTTTTTAGGCGGTTTTCCATTTGCCTCGACGAATGCGGGCTGGTTCCCCTTATCCCGCCTCAGCTACACTATGTCGGCGATTGCTGCGCCAACAAGTTCTCCATGTACGCGTACACCACCATTACTCTACCACGCCAACATAGTGGTTACACTCGTCTTGTGTGAGACGTTCCCTTGGGGGGGGGGGGGGGGGGAAGGGGGGGTCAACTGGGGGCCTAACCGCACAATAACCCTGAAAGAGTGGTTCGGCGTGGGGCGGCAGAGGGGTGAAGTGGACCACTGCGGCTGCGGCGAAGACGGAGCCTCTCCGTCGTTTCTAGGTCCCCGGTTAACATACAATACAATACAATACAAGATGGCGTAAGGGCGTCACACTGAACGAAGATTATATTGAAAAATAGGATTTTGGAGCCGAAAGAGTGGGGAATAGTGTGGTGTACTGGAGTCCGGATTAAAAGCAACCTGCTTGCAGAAAAAAAAGTGTAGCATTATTTATTGAACGCCCCTCGTAAATCAGCGAGGTATCTCGTATGCAGTGAACTTCGTAGAATGTAAGACATCTGTTAAATAATCATTAGTCTTAGAATTTCGATGGCAGACGTTAGATATTCAGATAATAGTGATTTAAGTAACAGTGGAATCATTTAAGTTATTAAAGGCGTGTAGGTGTGAGAATTGAAGTTTTGAGGCGTAATACCAAGCACAAAGTTGCCAAATTTCCAGTGACTTACAGAGAGTACATTCACACACTGGAGTGTGATGGATGCTTAATTACTCAGTTCGTGGATGTCACTGTTTTCACAATACTGTGAAATCTCTTTTTGTGTCATAGTCCTCATTCTAATCTAGTTTTTTAGTACCGTTTCTCGATATTGCAGTGTCTGCGATAGGACTAAAGGCTGTTACTACAGGTGTGCTTGTGCGTGTGTTGCAGATGTCTCGAGTGGTGTGTGCTGTGGCGCTGGTGCTGGCGGTGCAGCTGGCTGACGCGCAGTCCAACTACGACAGCCAGGCCAACAATGTGGAGTACATCGGCAACGGGCTGCCGCCCTCCGCCACGCTGGACGGAAAGGTCAGTATCCCAGAAACACAACGCAACGAGGGGACGCCATCCCGCTGACAGAGATTGGAACTACCTCAACATTCGTCCAAAAGGAGATCCGACGTCTTCAACACGAGGAGCGTGATGATTCTCTCAGGGTTAGAATCAAGGAGCTGTAATCAAACATAACGTGAATAAGTAAACTAACTGCCCTTGCTGTGGCCTATCGCTTGCCTACATGTCGTTTCCCGTACTGTGGAATCTGAATGGAGGCTTTTATATTCCACTGCTCCTTCCGACTCCTTGCAGGCACTACAGGGTGAAAAGTATTTAAACTGACAAACTCCGGGAGGTTTTAGGGGACATCAAAACAAATATTTTTCCCTACTGTCATTATTCCCTATGAGGAGTATTTAAACTGGTAGAGGAAGATTTCTTTGGCGGCAAATTAATTAAACCAACAAACACTTTTCCATTTTTTATGACCAAGAGACAACACATTGTTGTTGTTGTTGTGGTCTGGTTTGATGCAGCTCTTCATGCTACTCTATCCTGTGCAAGCTTCTTCATCTCCCAGTACCTACTGTAACCTACATTCTTTTGAATCTGCTTAGTGTATTCATCTCTTGGTCTCCCTCTACGACTTTTACCCTCCACGCTGCCCTCCAATACTAAGTTGGTGATCCCTTGATGCCTCAGAACATGTCCTACCAACCGATCCCTTCTTCTAGTCAAGTTGTGCCACAAACTTCTCTTCTCCCCAATCCTATTCAATACCTCCTCATCAGTGATGTGATCTACCCATCTAATCTTCAGCATTCTTCTGTAGCACCACGTTTCGAAAGCTTCTATTCTGTTCTTGTCCAAACTATTTATCGTCCACCTTTCACTTTCATACATGGCTACACTCCGTACAAATACTTTCAGAAACGACTTCCTACATTTAAATCTATACTCGATGTTAACAAATTTTTCTTCTTCAGAAACGCTTTCCTTGCCATTGCTAGTCTACGTCTTATATCCTCTCTACTTCTACCATCATCAGTTATTTTGCTCCCCAAATAGCAAAACTCCTTTACTACTTTAAGTGTCTCATTTCCTAATCTAATTCCCTCAGCATCACCCGACTTAATTCGACTACATTCCATTTTACTCGTTTTGCTTTTGTTGATGTTCATCTTATATCCTTCTTTCAAGAAACTATCAATTCCGTTAAACTGCTCTTCCAAGTCCTTAACACAAGCCAATTTCAATTACAGTAGATTTTCAAAAATGGCTCCATTGACACGTAAACAAAGGTTACACCGTCGGATCATGCTCTGTCTGACACGGGCAAAAACCGCAGGAGTACCCTGAATTGTTCCTGCTGCTACTGCTGCTACTATCCAGGCAACCAGATCCTCTTCTGATGCAACAGGAGTTGCGTAAACAAGGTTGCACATCTCTCCCCACACAAAAAGTCCAGAGGGGACACGTCTGGGAATCGAACAGGCCATGGTACAGGACCACCTCTGCCAATCCACGTTTCTGGGAAACGTCGGCCCAGGAATCGACGCACACGACGACTGAAATGTGTCGGCGCCCAGTCATGTTCGAACCACATGCGTTGTCTTGTAGGGAGCGGGACGTCTTCCAGCAATTCTGGCAATACTCTGGCGAGAAAATTGTAATAGTGCCTGCCATTTAATGGCCTAGGTAGCGGATACGGCCCAACTAAACAGTCCCCAACAACACCGACCCACACATTAACGAAGAACCGCACTTGATGATCGCTAGTAACTGTGGCATGTGGGTTATCCTCACTCCAAACATGCGAATTGTGCATGTTGAAGACTCCATCACGCCCGAACGTTGCTTCATCGGTAAACAACACAGAGGATGGAAATGTAGGACGCATTTCACACTGTTCCAGGTACCACTGCGAAAACTGTGCACTGGGTGGATAATCAATTGGTTCCAGGTTGTGGACACGCTGTATGTGAAATGGACGTAACAATTGCTCTCGAAGGACTGTTCTTACATTCGTCTGATTCGTCCCCATGTTACGTGCAATTGCACGAGTGCTGATTGATGGATACCGCTCCACATGCTGCAAGACATCTTTCTCAAATTGCAGCGTTCTTACCGTGCGACGGCGTCCCTGTCCAGGTAATCTGCAAAATAACCCGGTCTCACGCAGACGTTGGTAGACAGCAGCAAAGGTCGTATGATGCGGGATACGGCGATTAGGATATTGTTGTTGATAAACCGCAGCTCGTCTGTTGCGGTGCGCTACGTAGTACGCACCAACCATATCAGTGTACACACTCCAGGTGTATCGCTCCATTAGTAAACACAGACAATCCACTACTACTCTGGTGGACAGCAGTTGCCTACAACTGAGGAGCGTAATACGCCCTCTAACAACTGAAGTTCGTAATACGGCCTCTAACAACTGAAGAGCGTAATACGGCCTCTACCGGTTTAAATAATGCTCATAGGAAAAAGTGACATTAGGGAAAACTATTTGTTTTGATGTCCCGTACAACCTCCCAGAGTTTGTCGGTTTAAATGCTTTTCACCCTGTATATTGGTGAAAAGTTTGAGCGGAACCAAAACATGACTCCCTAGATATTACACAAAGGATTTTTGGCCAAATTTTCATAGCGAAACGAAGAGTGCGGAATGGACAAACGGGGTATCAAAATGGCTCTGAGCACTATGGGACTTAACTTCTGAGGTCATCAGTCCCCTAGAACTTAGAACTACTTAAACCTAACTAACCTAAGGACATCACACACATCCATGCCTGAGGCAGGATTCGAACCTGCGATCGTAGCAGTCGCGCGGTTCCAGACTGAAGCGCCTAGAACCGCTCGGTCACTCCGGCCGGCAAACGGGGTATCAAACTGACTAGTGTGAAGTATAGTTTTGAAAAAAGTATTTAATTGCTTCAAAATAATCAGTGTAATTAGGGAAAACTTCGTGATCTGAGGGAAAATTGAAATATTTAATGAACAGCAGCAGCGTCAAAAGATGTCAATTCGCAGCATAAACTGAAACTGTTTACCTTTTTATTGATCAGTATTCTCTTAATAATAGTAGAATACCGACCCAAATTTAAATATGTTATTGAAAAAAAAGAGGAAAATTGAAAAAAAGTGATCGAATATAATGTGAAATGATTTGTTTAAAGGCAAGAAAGAAATCAAGTTAGAGAAATATTTGGCGCGCCTTTCGATCATGTACGGCAATTGAGGTGCCGATTGAGAATTGAAAGTTCAATGTTTGACTTACAGCCTTAGAATTTTAAATAGTACTAGAGGGCATTTATGTGGTGGAGTTTCACTGAGTGATCTCCTTACGTCACTAATCTGCGAGCATCTCAGCAGCTGTACACGATTCCCTGGAACGTTCAAAGGCGCGTCAAGTGTTTCTCTGTTCTATTTTGTTTCTTACTTTTTAACAAATCATTTCACAATATGCTTGACCGTTTTTATCTTACATCAAGGTTCAGAGCGACTTTTCATAGCCTCCAGCACGCGTTTTGTACTTGAAATGTAAGTTTGTCCCACTCGCGGCGGATTCTTGAGGAAAATACAGGATGGTCGGAAAATCGCGTTACAAACCTTTAGGACTTGTAAAGGGGAGGAGTACATAATATTTTGAATAGGAATCCATTTCCGGTAACGCACCGTTTCCGTTCTACGACGGTTTTGTTTCAGACGTGGAACGTATCCACGTCTACTTCTACTCAAGCTAACTAGTCGTGCATAGTTGACCTTCCTACAAAACGTGCTGGACCCGTTCTTTGAAGCTGTGCCACTGAATATCCGTAATGAAATGTGGTTCCAGCATGGTTGTGCACCCCCTCACGTCTCACGTTCGGCCCGGAGACATCTCAACAGACGATATCGTGAAAGATGGATATCGCCGGATTTAACTCCTATGGACTACTTCTTGTGGCGTCGTAAGCAAAGTTTAATTTACGAGACTCCTGTAGAGATAGGGGAAGATCTGCTGACACGAGTTCTGGACACTGAACTAGAAACTGAAGAGACATCAGGTGGGATGGAGAGTATGTACCAGAACATGCTTGTAGATACGATGTCTGTAAACAACGTTGGTGGTCGCCACAACGAACCGTTGTTGTAATACATCAGTACTGTTCTGTACGTACAGTATGTTGGGTTCTTTTTTGTTCTGGAATAATGTGAACACGTAATGTTTAAGTGTTAATAGAAACAAATGTGCCCAAGCTATAAATGGATGTTTCGTTATTTTCTTTTCGAATTGTTAGTCTACCTAATAATTATACTACGTCACGCTTAAATGCATTTCCGTCAAGCAGAAGTGGATGAGTTAAACATCTGAACTGAAATCGTCGTAGAACGTTTCCGGACATAGGTTCCTATTCAAAATGTTATGTGCTCACTCTCCTCTGCAAGTCCTAGAAGTTTGTAACGGTAATTTCCGAACACCATGCACAAGGAGTGTACTTATTTCCCCGTTCCCAGTATGCCCCCTGAGAAGTGCTAAAGTACTTTGCACCCAAAGCACGTCTTTGGTTTACTTTTTTGCTCCCTCATATTTTCTACCTGGCTCTTTTTCATGATGAAGAAGCTGTTAATAAGTTCTCAAACGAACAAATTCATGCTAAGGCATGCAATCATGCAATGTCCTTTCGTTCAGGGGTGCTAGTTCTGCAAGGCTCGCAGAAGAGATTTGTGAAGTTTGAAAGGTAGGAGACGAGGTACTGGTAGAATTGAAGCTGTGAGGAGGGGTCGTGAGTCGTGCTTGGGTAGCTCGGTTGGTAGAGGACTTGCCCGCGAGAGACAAAGGTCCCGAGTTCGAGCCTCGGCCCGGCACACAGTTATAATCTGCTAGGAAGTTTCATATCAGCGCACACTTCGCTGCAGAGTGAAAATCTCATTCTGCTTTATAACTTCTTTCATGCGTTCGCTAATACTCAGTTAAGAATGTAAATACATAAAACTGCAAACAGCCACTTTATTGAATAACTATTTATTATCCCATGAACCGGTTTTCAAACCTTTTCAGGTTGATCTTACTCTTGAGATGAAGATGAACCTGAAAAGATTCGAAAACCGGTTTATGGAATAATAAATAACTATTCAAAGAAGTAACTGGTCGCAGTTTCATGTGTTTACATTCAGTTAACAGTCACAGGTTCTAAAATATCCGTAATGGGTAAGCTCAATCAATTAAGAATGTATGGACCGGGATTCGAATCCCACTACTTCCAAATTCTAGTCTAGAGTCTTAACCAGGAGACCAACGAGCTTGATATGATGCAGAGAAGTTCCAGATATCCAGCTGTGATTCCTACTTTGCCTGCGATGATGAAACATCCAGTTGATATCTGATTATTTATTTTTAGATTTCTAGGGGGAAAAAAGGCATACAGGCTGTCAGCTTGGACCCCGCCTATTTCTCAGACGCTGTGAACATATGCACATGTTTGCACATAGATCCTCCACAGGGAGAAACTTTCGTGTTTGAAAATTCAGTACAATTTCAGTACAATTTTCCATTGTTACAACCGCTCGATATACTACAGCACCATCCGCAAAAAGCCTCAGTGAACTTCCGATGTTATCCACAAGGTCATTTATTGTGAATAGCAACGGTCCTACGACACTCCCCTGCGGCACACCTGAAATCACTCTTACTTCGGAAGACTTCTCTCCATTGAGAATGACATGCTGCGTTCTGTTATCTAGGAACTCTTCAATCCAATCACACAATTGGTCTGATAGTCTATATGCTCTTACTTTGTTCATTAAACGACTGTGGGGAACTATATCAAACGCCTTGCGGAAGTCAAAAAAATGGTTCAAATGGCTCTGAGCACTATGGGACTTAACATCTTAGGTCATCAGTCCCCTAGAACTTAGAACTACTTAAACCTGACTAACCTAAGGACATCACACACATCCATGCCCGAGGCAGGATTCGAACCTGCGACCGTAGCAGTCCCGCGGTTCCGGACTGCAGCGCCTAGAACCGCACGGCCACCGCGGCCGGCTCGACGGAAGTCAAGAAAGACGGCATCTACCTGGGAACCCGTGTCTATGGCCCCTTGAGTCTCGTGGACGAATAGCGCGAGCTGGGTTTCACACGACCGTCTTTTTCGAAACCCATGCTGATTCCTACAGAGTAGATTTCTAGTCTCCAGAAAAGTCATTATACTCGGACATAATACGTGTTCCAGAATTCTACAACTGATCGACGTTAGAGATATAGGTCTATAGTTCTGCACATCTGTTCGACGTCCCTGCTTGAAAACGGGGATGACCTGTGCCCTTTTCCAATCTTTTGGAACGCTACGCTCTTCTAGAACCTATGGTACACCGCTGCAAGGAGGGGTTGGGGGGGGGGGGGGGGCAAGTTCCTTCGCGTACTCTGTGCAAAATCGAACTGGTATCCCAGTTACATCAGTGTAATTCTTGTCTTTGAATAAAAGTGTCACTTCTGTTTGTCTCATTTCTTATTTCTGTCAAATTCAAATGGCTCTAAGCACTATGGGACTTAACATCTGAGGTCATCAGTCCCCTAGAACTTAGAACTACTTAAACCTAACTAACCTAAGGACATCACACATATCCATGCCCGAGGCAGGATTCGAACCTGCGATCGTAGCAGTCCCGCGGTTCCGGACTGCAGCGCCTAGAACCGCTCGGCCACAGCGGCCGGCTTATCTCTGTCAGTTACCTTCGTTGTACTATAGCAGCTTTTTCAATGCATGACTAAAATTTCGTAGAGTTGTGTTACTTGTCCATGACACATCATGCGGAAGTTACTTCCGTCATATTTTGAGATGAATGTCATTTTGTCACGACTCTTACACCGAAGTCGTCCTTCGTTGTTTTATTTATAAAATTTAACGGAGCAATCTTACCACTGACAAAAAGTGTAGACTGCGTGATAGCTACCTGAAGTGCAGAAGTAATGGTGCAGCGATGCTGCCGCCGTGGCTGCTTCTGGAAGACGGACCCGCCGTGTCCTTATACAGCACCGCCCCCTCCATCGGTCCTGCTCGCTGCTCCTTCACGGTCGGCGAACCAGACGGTCAGAAAGCCGTTCCTTCTGCCAGCGGCCAGCGCCATTTCTGCATTACTGCCATCCTCCTCGTAGTCCCTCCAAATAGGGTTCTTGCTGTGGACGTAGATTGCAGATTATTTTCCTGTTTTGCCTATCCCAGAAACCGGAAGCATGTGTGATGCACGTCATTCCGAATTATTATGTGGCTCCCGCGTTGTAGGGAACGAGGTTATTTGCGTATTCTTCGTCGGAATCTTCAATCCGCGATTAGTTTTCTTTCAACGAACGTAATTTATTTGGAGACGATACTGGACTTGACTCCCACATAGGTTATTTACACCAAGAACTTGCCTTGTAATTAAGCAAACATTTAAGCTACGAGCCCAAAGATTTCAGATATTTTGCTGCTCAGTTATAATGACGACTCCATTTCCCGAACTTTTTTCTAGACCACCTGTTTATCACTCTAATTCGTGATTCCAAACCACTTTCGGTTTATCATTCCGTTTGTAGAGATATCGGTGCAACATTCCATAAAAGTCTATAGACATGTTAGCTTCAACCATCCTAATGTTTTTTATTCTGTATAGTTCTTTTGGAGGATACGATAAATCAACACTGTTTCTGCTTCTTTGATTTTAATTACAGTTTCCTTTGGGCTCACACTACGTTCATTCTTTGGCGTGTTGTTCCTTCTCTTCCTTTCAGTTATTCATTTTTTCGTCCTGAAAGCGTGTTGTTCCTTCTCTTCCTTCCAGTTATTCATTTTTTCGTCCTGAAAGCCTGCCTTTTCTGTAGCTTCTTTAAATTATGTTCTGTTTCTTATTGTGTCCTACTCGACACTTGCATTTTCGATGTCTGTTCCTACTTCTTTCAGCGATTGATTCTGAGTTTGTAATTTTTTACTAAGTCAAAGACTCGCTTGGTTATTTTGTCGTTATTCATCCTTCATATGAGTTCATAGAATGTAATCTCCTTTTCTTCGTTGCATCCGTTACCTTTTCAACTTCAAGATATAGTTCTGTATTAGATCTTAATCTGTGTTCTGATTCAATGCTGCTTTTTGGTCACAGCATTTTCTTAGGAGTCTTCTTTCATTTTTTTTTAATTTTTCGAGCTGCATAGAGCATTTAAGATATGACCACTGTTTCATAATGTTTCAGTTTTTTGTTCCAGCATAAAGATTTTGTAGTACAGATGATTCTTGGTTTTTGAAAGGCCCTCTCCATATTATATTTTCTAGTCCCTATTGCTCTCTTTCTCTTGATGTTGTTTGATGTCCATTCTTTTAGATATTTAAAAAAGTCAACTTTATATAAATTGTTCTTATCAACTGGTTTTTTTTTCAAATAAAATTTGTAATCCTTCTTCTGCTGATTGACGTTCCATTTCTGTGTTTGCTCTTGTGCACTTTCATGTGAGTATTAGTAAGTGTCTTGTCATGTGCAAATGCTAGAAAATCTACAGTCATCTTGTTTGGCTTCCTACCTAGTTGTATATCCTTAGTACTTATGGCCTTCCTCCGTCCTCTTACCACTTTCTACAATGCACCGTTAAATAGTAGATGCGACAAGCCATCTCCTTGTCTTACTGCTGGTTCTATTTCTTTACTCGCCCTTTCCCTTTGACTGGCTTCCCATCAACGTTAAGGTAACGATAAAATGTGAGATTCTTAGAGACTGGCAATACAGAGAGGCTTGCAAAAATGTGGTATTATGGAGCTCTGTGTGACCGAGGTGCCACCTGTTTCTGCGCGTGTTTAGACTTATCCACAAACGCACTGTAGCCTAGAGCTCGAGTCCGACAGAGATATCGCAGTATAATGGAGAAAAGTGGCGAACTGTTTTAATGTATAGTGTTCGTCGAGGGCTGACAATGGATTAGTCAGTGCCTCTGTTGTTTACAGAAGTCTGTCCTAATTGCTCTAGAATGTTCAGATGATTCTGACAATTTCAGAGTGGAAGCCCGGTTCTCGATGAAGTCTTCTTCTCAAGTCACTAATCTTCATCACTAACTAAGAATTTTACTGCAGAAAGGAAACTAGTAGAGAGCACTGGTGTATAACACCATCACACCAGTTATTAGCTCTGTCTGCTAATGCTGTGTAGTGTTAAAGTAAGGAACCATTCCTCTTTATGTACACAGTATCTTTTGGCGTAGGAAGAAACGGTATGACATGTCTCACGATAAAACAAAAATATTCAAAAAAGTTTGAAAGTAGTGGATAGTGTTGTTTCCAGTGAACAGTCGTGACTTTGAAACTTCCTTGCAAATTAAAACATTGTGCCGGACCTAGACTCGAACTCGCGATCTTCGCCCTTCGCGGGCAAATGCTGTACCTACTGAGTACCCCCCCTCACAGCTTTACATCCGCCAGTACCTCGTCTCCTACCTTCCTACCGAGCGAGGTGGCGCAGTGGTTAGACACTGGACTCGCATTCGGGAGGACGACGGTTCAATCCCGCGTCCCGCCATCCTCATTTAGGTTTTCCGTGATTTCCCTAAATCGCTCCTGGCAAATGCCGGGATGGTTCCTTTGAAAGGGCACGGCCGACTTCCTTCCCCAATCCGATGAGACCGATGACCTCGCTGTCTGGTCTCCTTCCCCAAACAACCCAACCCCTACCTTCCTAGCTTGACAGAAGCTCTCCTGCGAAACTTGGAAGTTTGGAAGGTGGGAGACGAGGTACTGGCGGAAGTAAAGCCGTGAGGAGGGGTCGTCAGTCGTGCTTGGTAGCTCAGTCGGTAGTGAACTTGCCCGCGAAAAGTAAAAGTCCCGAGTTCGAGTCTCGGTCCACCACGTAGTTTAAATCTGCAAGGAAGTTTCATATCAGCGCACACTCCGCTTCAGTCTGAAAATTTCATTCTGGAATCGTGACTTTATTACCTAAATATTCTAACCCAGTGGAAAACCATGATGTACGGGTTTGAAGACGAGGGTGCGCTAGACCCAGTCGAAAAATCCTTGGCTGTCATGTAGAGAATATTGGCCGGTCCCTTCCTCGTAAGGGGCGTGCTGATACGTGTGGAGTATGTGTTGTCTCTTGTCTGACGTCATATATGCTTAAAATAGTTTGTTCAAATTCGAGAGCCAAAATGTAACTATCGTAGCAGTAGCTTTTACATTTATTGATTACCTTGCTCAAGTTACTTTCCGCTGTTAATATAAGTAAAGACTTGATAGACAGATCTGAATTTTATATATATATATTTTTAATCATTATCAAGCAGACGTGGGATAATATATGTGGCTAGCTGGCAGAAGAGTCTTGGAGTTTTTTATGAAACCTTTTGTAGGCTGTAATGGGAAATACTTGATAAAATAAAATAAATGGCAAGATGAAATCAAATAAATGTATCCCGTCAATTCACTCACACAGCTAACCAAATACAGTATTATTTATCAATACTGAAAATTTATATTTCATTTAAGACGGGGGTTTGAACCTGGATTTTCTGCTTATCCAACCAGTCGCCTCGACCATTGTGACCACCATAGTACGTCTGCTTGAGCGATACAGATTTTCAGTTGTAGTAAGATATCACAATGCCTGTGTATTCTGATTACGATGCATAGTTCCTTTTGGTCATGCATGTATTAATGTATTTAATGTAATTCAGTTGCAATGTTCAGAAGCATTAGCAAGTTGACAGCGGTGTCATTGAGAGTTTGAGTCAGTCTTCACAATGTGTTCATATGACCTGACCGATTAAAGGCATTTCTTAATTTTCAGGTGACGAAGCTGGACGATCTTTCTCCAGAGATAACGCTGAATCGGACTAAGGGTACGCTGTACTGCGGGTCGGGCTCCATGGATATCACCCTCAAGTTCAAGGAGCCCTTCTTCGGCATTGCGTACGCTGACTTCGACAGGAATAGCGCATGTCAAGTGGCCGGCAAGGGCGCGACCACGTACCGTCTCGAGCTGCCGCTCAAGGGCTGCGGAACTATACAGGTACGTGTGCTCTCAAACGTCCACCGGCCAGTGTACAGCTTGAAGTATCTTTGTTCTTTGACTCTTTGAAGTAGACATTTGCTCCCTCTTTTTACAGTGAGTGATCAGCAGCCGTGCTATTAGTGCCACTATCAACATACACTAATGAGAGAAGTCTTGGGATAGCAATTTGCACATGTACAGATGGCAGCAGTATCGCGCGCACAAGATATAAAAGGGCAGTACATTGGCGGAACTGTCATTTGTACTCAGGTGAACCATGTGAAAAAGTTTCCCATGTGATTACGGCCGCACGACGGGAATTAACAGACTTGGAACGCGGAATAATACACTACTGGCCATTGAAATTGCTACACCAAGAAGAAATGGAGATGATAAACGGGTATTCATTGGACAAATATATTATACTAGAACTGACATGTGATTACATTTTCACGCAATTTGGGTGCATAGATCCTGAGAAATCAGCACCCAAAACAACCACCTCTGGCCGTAATAACGGCCTTGATAAGCCTGGGTATTGAGTCAAACAGAGCTTGGATCGCGTGTACAGGTACAGCTGCCCATGCAGCTTCAACACAATACCACAGTTCATCAACAGTAGTGACTGGCGTATTGTGACGAGCCAGCTGCTCGGCCACCATTGACCAGACGTTTACAATTGGTGAGAGATCTGGAGAATGTGCTGGTCAGGGCAGCAATCGAACATTTTCTGTATCCATAAAGGCCCGTACAGGACCTGCAACATGCGGTCGTGCATTATCCTGCTGAAATGTAGGGTTTCGCAGGGATCGAATGAAGGGTAGAGACACGGGTCGTAACGCAACTGAAATGTAACGTCCACTGTTCAAAGTGCCGTCAATGCGAACAAGAGGTGACCGAGACGTGTAACCAATGGCACCCCATACCATCACGTCGAATGATACGCCAGTATAGCGATGACGAATACACGTTTCCAATGTGCGTTCACCTTGATGTCGCCAAACACGGATGCGACCATCATGATGCTGTAAACAGAACCTGGATTCATCTGAAAAACTGACGTTTTGCCATTCGTGCACCCAGGTTCGCCGTTGAGTACACCATCGCAGGCGCTCCTCTCTGTGATGCAGCGTCAAGGGTAACCGCAGCCATGGACTCAGAGCTGATAGTCCTTGCTGCTGAAAACGTCGTCGAACTGTTCGTGCAGATGGTTGTTGTCTTGCAAACGTCCCCATCTGATGACTCAGGGATCGAGACGTGGCTGCACGATCCGTTACAGCCATGCGGATAAGATGCCTGTCATCTCGACTGCTAGTGATACGAGGCCGTTGGGATGCATCACGGAGTTCCGTATTACCCTCCTGAACCCATCGATTCCATATTTTGCTAACAGTCATTGGATCTCGACCAACGCGAGCAGCAATGTCGCGATACGATGAAGCGCAATCGTGATAGGCTACAATCTGACCTTTGTCAAAGTCGGAAACGTGATGGTACGCATTTCTCCTCGTTACACGAGGCATCACAACAACGTTCCACCAGGCAACGCCGGTCAAAAGCTGTTTGTGTATGAGAAATCGGTTGGAAACTTACCTCATGTCAGCACTTTTTAGGTGTCTCCACCGGCGCCAATCTTGTGTGAATGCTCTGAAAAGCTAATCATTTGCATATCACAGCATCTTCTTCCTGTCGGTTAAATTTCGCGTCTGTAGAACGTCATCTTCGTGGTGTAGCAATTTTAATGGCCAGTAGTGTAGTTGGAGCTAGACAGATCGACATTTCACTTCGTAAACTGTTTGGGAATTAATTTTCTGAGATCCACAGTGTCCAGAGTGTGCCGAGAATATCAAATTTCAGCAGACATTATCTCTCTCAACTGACAACACAGTGGCCGACAGCCTTCACTTAACGACCGAGAGCAGCGGCGTTTGCGCAGAGTTGTCAGTACTGACATAAAGCAACCCTGCGTGAAATAACCACAGAAATCAATGTGGGACAGACGACGAACGTATCTGTTAGAACAGTGCGCCGAAATTTGGCGTTAATGGGCAATGGCAGCAGACGACCGACGCATGTGCGTTTCCTAACAGCGTGACATCCCCTGCAGCGCCTCTCCTGCGCTCGTGACCATATTAGTTGGACCCTAGACGATCGGAAACCCGTGGCCTAGTCAGATGAGTACCGATTTCAGTTGGTAAGCGCCGATGGTAAGGTTGGAGAGTGGCATAGACCCACGAAGCCATGGAACCAAGTTTTCATTGAGACAATGTGCAACCTGGTTGCCGGCCGGAGTGGCCGAGCGGTTCTAGGCGCTACAGTCTGGAACCGCGCGACCGCTACGGTAGCAGGTTCGAATCCTGCCTCGGGCATGGCTGTGTGTGATGTCCTTAGGTTAGTTAGGTTTAAGTAGTTCTAAGTTCTAGGGCACTGATGACCTCAGAAGTTAAGTCCCATAGTGCTCAGAGCCATTTGAACCATTTTTTTGCAACCTGGTTGTAGCTCAATTAACGTGTGTGCTGTGTTTGACAGTTGACAGTGGCTCTGAGCACTATGGGACTTAACATCTATGGTCATCAATCCCCTAGAACTTAGAACTACTTAAACCTAACTAACCTAAGGACATCACACAACACCCAGTCATCACGAAGCAGAGAAAATCCCTGACCCCGCCGGGAATCGAACCCGGGAACCCGGGCGGGGCAAGCGAGAACGCTACCGCACGACCACGGGGTTATGTTTACATGAAATTGAATGGGTCCTCTGGTTCAACTGAACCGATAACTGACTGCCAATGGTTATGTTCGGCTACTTGGAGACCATTTGCAACCATTCATGGATTTAATGTTCCCAAATAACGATGGAATTTTTATCGATGACAACGCGACAGGACGCGGCACGGCTTAGGTACTCTGCAAGTATCGTATGCAATGCGTGTTGCCTAACATCCAGTCACCCCTGTCCGCGTGACAGGCGGTAAGCTGGACATAACCGAAGTTCCTGACTCGCCTCTAAAACTTCTTCCTACGCTTAAATACAGTCATTCTTACGCTTTTCGTGTTGAAAATCAATGTATCAGTTTCCTGGGGTGGGTAGTATGCTGCACCCTGCTAGTTCGGTGAAAACTCGTCGTCCCAGAGCCAGCGAATACTAAAGGACGCCTAGCGTCGCTTCGAATCATCAGTGAACCTTTTTGCCTCTGACAAAAGTAGTTCCTCGTGACGTGATCTATCACCCCTAGACGTTTGTCACCAAGACTTCGAAACATCCTGTGTATTCTTTTCGTTGCTGTCTGGGCTCCAAAATGGGGATCTGCGAGTGGCTTCAAAACGTAAGCTACACGTTATTACGGCAGGCCAAGTAAGTTTTATTTAATCTTGCACTACACTTCAAAGTGACACAGATACATGAATCCATTTTACAATATAGTCTCCAAGTTTCTGTAAACAACGGCCGGAGCGTTCTACCAGTCGTTCAATTGCTCGACTATAGACGTGCCCTCATTGGTCAAGGAGCAATTCGAGAACAGCTGTGTGAACGTCCTCGTCATTGGAAAATTTGTAATTGCTGCGAATCAGTTCCTCAACTACCTGGACATCGTCGTTTGTGGTCGGTTTCCATGGCCTTCCTTCTCGATCAGAAGCACCCCATGCCTGTGCGACCTTGTTCAAATTGTTGGCACCATTTTCCTACGGCTGTTCGCGACATTACATTTAATCCAGAAAACGCAAGAGCTTCACGGTGAATCTATGTGCAATTTAGACATTTTTCCCACAAGAATCGTACTGTCTCGCGTACTTCAACTTTGGAGTATGTTTCCAGTTACCGCACCATTTCACTCGCGCACTACAGTTAGCTTGTTATCCGTAGTACGGCAGAACTGCGTCTGCAGGAAACCGAGACCATGTACTCTCTTCCGACAAAGCCCCACTCTTGTTACTCAATGTTTCTGGTGTCGTACAAAACTTGTAACTTAACTTTTGAAGTCCCCTCATATATCTTGATTCAGAATTCTTTAACAGGCTGCCGACAGACATACAGGAAACTGAAACACGTTCGATAACCAAAAATAAAGTAATGTAATGCCAAATTAGTCATTCCTTTTATAATAGAACAGGATATCTGGTGTCATTAATGTAAATTCCGGTTAACATTGATGCTCATATTAAACAGATGTTAGATTTTCCAGTATATAGACAGCTGATATCGTTATCCTAAACCAATAAAGTTACATGAATGCTTAGTGTGAAGTAGCAGATAAAAACAATAGCTGAGTGGTGTAAGAGTCGTTGAGTGACTGTAGGAGGATACAAGATGACTTGGACAGTATATGTGATTGGTGTAAAGAATAGCAGCTAACTCTAAATATAGATAAATGTAAATTAATGCAGATGAATTGGAAAAAGAATCCCGTAATGTTTGATAACTCCATTAGTAGTGTAGCGCTTGACACAGTCACGTCGATTAAATATTTGGGCGTAACATTGCAGAGCGACATGACGTGGGACAAGCATGTAATGGCAGTTGTGGGGAAGGCGAATAGTCGTCTTCGGTCCATTGGTAGAATTTTGGGGAGATGTGGTTCATCTGTAAAGGAGACCGCTTATGAAACACTAATACGACCTATTCTTGAGTACTGCTCGAGTGTTTGGGATCCCTGTCAGGTCGGATTGAGGGAGGACATAGAAGCAATTCAGAGGCGGGCTGCTAGATTTGTTACTGGTAGGTTTGACCATCACGCGAGTGTTACGGAAATGCTTCAGGAGCTCGGGTGGGAGTCTCTGGAGGAAAGGAGGCGTTCTTTTCGTGAATCGCTACTGAAGAAATTTAGAAAACCAGCATTTGAGGTTGACTGCAGTACAATTTTACTGCCGCCAACTTATATTTCGCGGAAAGACCACAAAGATAAGATAAGAGAGATTAGGGCTCGTACAGAGGCATATAAGCAGTCATTTTTCCCTCGTTCTGTTTGGGAGTGGAACAGGGAGAGAAGATGCTAGTTGTGGTACGAGATACCCTCCGCCACGCACCGTATGGTGGATTGCGGAGTATGTATGTAGATGTAGAGGAAGAGCAGCGACGTTTTTCAAAGTAGATGCTTTTCTCATAATATAAAAAAGTGATCTAAAAGTGATACCCATCACTGGCAATTTGAGTAGATTAGCACCAGTTCTAACATTTGTTGTTACTATACCTTACAGAAGTAGCCTCCGGTGGCGTGGCTGCTTCGTCCAGATAATGTATAACGTCACTCGCTACACGTCCTTTACGTCTCTTCTTCATCAGTGAATTTACAAAATACGATATATGTGTTAATGAATGAACAAATGTACGTCACTTTGTCTGATCATAATGAGTAACCCCAACACCGATTCTCTAAAGAATCGAACTCCCACGTGTAGCACAGCTTCAAACGTCTGATTACATATGGGACATCATCGGACGACAACTCAATCGTCATCCAGAAACAGCATTAACCGGCCCTGCACTGACCGACCAAGTGCCACAGCCGTGGAATTCCATCCGGCAAACTGACATCCGGCACCTGTACAACACGATGCATGCACGTTTGCATGCTTGCTTTCTACATTCTGGCCGTTACACCGGTCAGTAATGTATCAGCGTTTCACATTTGCACCGGCTTATCTCGCGCTTACATTCACCAGTGATCTTGCAATGTTAATCTCTTAAATGCGTTTTTTTTATTTTTTTTTCTCTGTGGGACTTAACATATATGGTCATCAGTCCCCTAGAACTTAGAACTACTTAAACCTAACTAACCTAAGGACAGCACACAACACCCAGCCATCACGAGGCAGAGAAAATCCCTGACCCCGCCGGGAATCGAACCCGGGAACCCGTGCGTGGGAAGCGAGAACGCTACCGCACGACCACGAGATGCGGGCTCTTAAATGTGTTACCTAGACAAATATATTCCCAAAATTTCATTACTCCACATTAATTATTTTTTGTGTTGCAATTTTTTCCGTCGGTTTATGTTGATTTCATTAGTTTCGAATTATTGACTTATAAACTAATGGAAGAGTTTAGAAAATTTCTGAAATTATTTGTAACGTTTGCTGGGAGTCGCTAAGTGCTCACATTAATAAACACGGGCTTAGTATAATCTCGGTAATTCACGCAAAAAAAAGAAAAGGTAGTTTTTCACTCATCTCAATGTTTTTGGCGCTATATCTCCTAAACTATCTGTGTTACAATGATGTAACCTTGGAGGTACATTCAGTGGTAGATGTGGATACTGTCGGCAAAATATGTTGTGAACAGAGTTAGCAGTAAAGGACTAATAAATTAAAATATCGTGCCTAGTGATGAAGTGTTGATGAACTGCGAAAATATAGTAAGCCATAAACTTTCATTATTTCGTGTGAAGTATCAGCAGTAAACAGTATGAGAATCGTTCGAAATTATGTCTGAAGTTTGTTAGAAGGCGCTAAGTGCTCTCATTCTCAAATACTAGATGAATATAGTCTGGATAATTGGCGCGCCGTGAGTTATGCTGCCTCAAGCTATATATGCAGTTTCTAACTTTAATACTTGATTTTTGTATTAAACCTTAAACGTAAGTTTTTTTATTTAATGAATAGATTATGAGACAGCATTGAGTTCAGTTAATAATTACATGAAATATTGAAAACGAAATTTTTGCTGCCCCTGGAAGCCGTTAGATAGGCAACCCGTTACTGGGATGTGCACTGCGCACCGAGTTAGCAGTTTAGTAATATAGAAGGCTACAGGGGACGTCTCAAATAGCGAAAGACACGCAGTGAAACCAAATATTCGATAAATGGAATTTTTTAAAATGTAGTTACAAATAGACCGTTACACGGTCGCATCAGGTTTATCGAACTTGACGAACGTACTGGACCTTGTACAGAGTCTTTCGACAATCAGTGTTCATAGAATACCGCCATATTCACCGTTTTCTTTATGGGAGGCGAATAAATCACTGGAAACTCCATCAAGAATGGTTACAGTCAACATTACGTTCTTTCCACTGGACGCGCAACAGAAATGAAATTCAAATGATTCAGTCACTCATGTCTTGGTTTCGAGCCGTGAAGATAAATCTGTACACCATGAAAGCAGCCCAAATGCTGCAGGAATGGAGAAAAAGAAAGCGTTCCCGTCTGGTCCGTCACATCACACTCCCAGGCATCGTGCAGCAAACTGTTGCTGGCGAACTGGCTATGACTACCCGTTGCACTAGCTGGACTTCTTTCGATGTAATACCACCGTGTAGTCTTCCTGCAACAGTATCTTGAAGGCAGTTGGGGGGAAGAATGATGTAGATTTCTGACAAGAGAAGGTTTTGCCTGAATACTCATTACTGCTCTATCCGCCAAGTTGTTAGAAAGGACTCTGCTGACAGCTGGTAAAATTGTTGTTTATTAAAGCACAACCGGTTTCGCGGCTTAAAGCCGTATCATCATGTTCAGCCTACACGGTAAAAAGCAAAGTACAGCGTCACCACATTTTATAGATATTAAAACTGATAGAGGAATGTCTGAAATATACTCACAAATTCAGAGATCGTAGGCATATCCGTCACTCCTAGTCAAAATTTACAATTTAGAGAATATCGTCAGTACTAGGAGCGATGTGTGTGCCTATGATCTTTTAACGTTGTGTCGCAATTTCGAATCCTGCCTCGGGCATGGATGCGTGTGATGTCCTTAGGTTAGTTAGGTTTAATTAGTTCTAAGTTCTAGGCGACTGATGACCTCAGTAGTTAAGTCGCATAGTGCTCAGAGCCATTTGAACCATTTTAACGTTGTGAGTACATTTCAGACATTCCTCTATTAATTTTAATATCCATAAAATGTGGTGACACTGTACTTTGCTTTTTACCGTGTAGGTTGCACTTGATGATGCGGATTTAAGCAGCGAAACCGGTTGTGTTTTAATAAACAACAATTTTACGAGCTTTTAGCGCAGTTCATCCTAACATCGTGCCTTTCAATAGCTGTAATTTCCCGGAATAAAAAATAGTTTGCTCTATCTGGATGTAGTGCGGCAATAAGAGTTCATTCTGAGTACACTAATCACTGCAGCGTACGTCCAAAACACCCTCCAACTTGTTGTACTGCCGTTTCGGTTGCGACGTGGGGATGCACTCTGTAAACTGGTATTACCAAACGTATTCTCTAAGGAGTGTGTCGAAGCTGCGGCAAGTCGGTGGCCAGAATTGTCCCACATTGAGAAAGTGTGAGACACAAGTGAACAGAGCCTGGTTGGGCCTCCATTGCAAAGCTTGAACTTCCAAGGCGCCGTGTGGCAGGATCGTGATCTCCGTTTTTTTTTCCTTTATTGAATTTCAATGCACCCCGAAGGGGGCGGGCTGGCAGCAGCTTAGTACGCTGCTCTACAGCCTACAGACTTTTTTAAAAACGGAAGAAGAAAAGAAACAAGAAAAACAGGCGATAAAACGGTGACTTAAAGTGTAAAATGGCGGAAAATTGTGGAAAGTTAAAACAGAAAGCAAAGGGGTTGGCAATGTTAATAAAATACACAGGAATCAGACAAGTGACATAGTAGACACACAATTAAAAAAAAAAAAAACATGGCGACAGTCTGGTTTCTGTTCGCAAGAGATAAAAGAAAATCACACCCAGCGACAGTATGATGGCCGTTCGCAATACTTCCCAAGACACACAACACGGAAATTTCACTGTAAAACACTCACTGTAAAACACTGCACGAAAATGTCGGCACAGAGATGACACTCCCTAGCCAAGGGCAGGTGGGGGGGGGGAACTGGAGGAGGGGGAAAACAAGGAGGGAGGAGAGGAAAAAACGAAAAATGGGGGGGGGGGGACCAATGGAGGGAGAGGACTCATAAGGGGGGAGAGGGGCAGAGTAGACGCGAGAGGAAATGGGAAAAGGCAGAGGAGGGAAATGCAAAAGGACTCGGGGGAGAGAGAGGGGAGGTGGGGAAAAAAGAGGATGGAAGGGGGGAGAGGGAGCCCGGAAAAAGGACAGAGGAAAGGAGGGGGAGTGAGGATCAGAGTTGATAGGAGGGATAAATGGAGGGAGAGAGGGCATCATCCGGGAGGGGAGTGGATGGAAGCCACCTTGCAAAAGGAGATGAAGGGTGTAGAGATGGAGGGTAGGAGGGACACAACAGTGAAGACGTGGCAGGGGGCGGGGATGGGAGAGGAGAGGAGCAACCAGGGGGTGAGGGGGATCAAGGCAGCGGGAGGTGTAGAGTATGCAGATATGTTCGAGGAATAGGAGCAGATGGGGGAAAGGAATGAGGTCATAGAGGATCCGCGTGGGGGGCAGGAGGCGTATACGGAAGGCGAGGCGGAGTGCATGATGCTCAAGGATCTGGAGGGACTTATAGAATTTGGGGGGGAGGGGGGTAGATATCCAGGCAGGACTGGCATAACAGAGGATGGGACGGATTAAGGATTTGTAGGTGTGGAGGATGGTAGAGGGGTGCAACCCCCATGTCCGGCCAGAGAGGAGTTTGAGGAGCCGGAGGCGGTTGTAGGCTTTGGATTGGATGGAGCAGAGATGAGGGATCCAGGTGAGGTGACGGTCAATGGTGAGGCTGAGGTAGGTGAGCGTGATCTCCATTCCAGAGGTTGTTATCCAGCAGTTGAACTAATTTTTCTATGCGCGAGTGCAAGATCGCTTTGTGGTTACAAGAGGACACATCCGGAGTTTGCACAGGCTTGACACACATCCTGTAGCACCTCAACGGAGATATAGGTTGTCTTACACCTACCATCTACAAACTTGTGTGTAAATAAACGTTCACTTTTCCCGAGATATACAATATCAGACCAAAAGTTTTCGGACAGCCCTATTTAATGCAGGACTGACCACTAGATGTCATGAGAGGCGGAACCGCCAGTGTGAAAGGAGGCGGCGAGTATTGCACTCTTAGGAGGAAAGTAAAAGAGCAGAATGGGTCGGTCAGTAGAGCTCAGTGACTTCGAACGTAGATTAGTCATTGGCTGTTACCTGAGTAACGAAACCACCAGGAACATTTAAATCCTTCTAAAGCTGTCCAATTCGAATGGTACCATAGTCGAGTACCACCTTATAAGCCACGCATTTCCGTAGTCAGTGTTAAGCGACACTTTAAGTGGTCTAAAGAGCGATGCGACTTTACAGTGGGTGACTGGAAAAGAGTGAATTGGAGTGATGAATCACGCTATGCCCTGTGGCAATCCGATGCGAGGGTTTGGGATTGGCGAATTCCGGTAGAACGTTACTACGTTACTGGTCATTATGTATAGTACCTACAGTGAAGTACGGATGAGATGGTGTTACGATATGGAGATGTTTTTCGCGATTTCGGTGTCGTCCCCTTATTGCACTTAAGAAAGCGTACAATGTGGAAGGATATGTACACATTTTACGGTATTGTGCACTGCGTACAGCAGAGGAACAGTTCGGAAGCGATGATTGAATCAGTATGACAATACACCCCGTCATAAAGCAGCATCTGCTAGGCAATGGTTTGTGTACATTAACATTCCTTAAATAGACTGCCCCGATCAGACTACCGACGTGAGCCAGTGGAACACTTCTGGGATAAGTTAGAAAGTCGGCTTCGCTCCAGACCCCCAGCTTCCAACATAACTGTCTTCTTTGGTTTCAGCTCTTGAGGAGGTATAGGCTGCCACTCCTGCACAGTAATTCAGACACCTCATTGAAAGTGTCCCCAGCAGAGTTCAACCCGCCCTTAAGGGGGGTAGGACGTCAAAGGGGCCGACTTGGAGCAGGAGAGGCACCACAGGACATTTTATTTTCTACTGTCTATACTTTTACAAGTAAATTCATAAAACTTTGTCAGCATGACCACGAAGGACTCAGGATTTACACTCGTAGCAGCGGAAGTTCAAAAACATAACAAAATAATTTTTTTACATGAGAAATTTCATCATTTTTTCGCTTACTATTGACTGCATTTGTTGCTATAGGTACACTTTTCTTCATAAGTAAGAGAGACTGTTCGATGAATTTTGCACAGCATACAAACCACACTTACAGGTGTCTGAAACTCTAGAATCTATTTAATTGATAAAAAAATGAATGTGCTGTTACGTTTTAAACTTTATGTTTAGAAAAAAATCAAATTTTGTAGTTAATTATCTCAATTTTTACTACAGTTTTTAATAGATTTGGAAAATTCTACAGTTTCATACACCTGTAAGTATGGTTTGTATGCTGTGCAAAATTCATCAAATAATCTCTTTTACTTGTGAAGAAAAATGTACCTATAGCAACAAATGCAGCCAACAGTAAGTGAAAAAATGATGAAAGTTCATATCTAAAAAAAAATTATTTTGTTATGTTTTTGCACTTCCACTGCTATGAGTGTGAATCGTGAATCCTTCCTGGTCATGCTGACAAAGTTTTATAAATTTATTTGTAAAAGTATAGACAGTAGAAAATAAAATGTCCTGTAGTGCCTCTCGTGCTCCAAGTCGGCCCGTTTGACGTCCTACCCCCCTTAAGGCGAAGGATGGTGGCAACGCCCTTTGGTGGTCATTTTTTCCTTTGCATGTTTGTATTTCGAGTGAAGTTTCTTACGCAGCTGAATAACTATAGCGATGATATGTGTTGAACAGGAACCGCAGCGAGTGTTCACGAACAACATCGTGGTGCGCTTCCACCCGGGGCTGGAGATGGATGGCGACGAGATCATCACAATCGTGTGCCGCTACCCGCCGCCCGTGGCACCGCCGCCTGCCGCTTTGCCGGCTCCCATGTAAGTCTCTGCATCATACTTGCGCTCTAGTTTTTCCTTCAATTCTATCAAAATTTTTCATTTAGTGACAATTTAAAGTCATTCATCGAGGGGAAGAGTTTTACATCCCCAGCGTTTATGGTGGCATACCATTTCGGTTTCCTGTCGTTGCCTTTTTTGTACCGTGCAGTATTAGCTCTCTGTTCTACTCAATACGACATAGCCCTCTTCGCAATATATCTACACACCATTCGAAACATTTCGATTACACTCAGTGTATTAATCGTATTAATGAGGGTTAGATCCACCGTTGGCTTTTATGGCAGTTCAAGGTAATGAAGTCTATTTGAATGAACAGTAGCCTTTTTTCGTGAGAAACAGCATCCAAGCCAGTTCTTTAAATATGCTGAATGAAGTCAGTATTCTAATCGAAACCAAAAGCGTTCCATTTAATTCTAATTCAATCCTCCTGACGGCGATTTCTTTTACAGAACTACTTAGTACTGTGCAGTATTCTAATAGATCATACCACGGGGCAGTCCACTGACAGTATGCAGCAGCTCAAATTGTCCTGAGCGCATGGCATAAAAAGTATAAACTCACTGCATAGTGATTCGGGGTATACTTCACCATTGATAGAGGTCATAACAGCAAACATTGTGTGAGTACTCACTCTTGTTGGCCGCATTTAAGTCGCGAGGAGTCGCTTTTTTGTACTGTAGAATCTCATTACTATTCCGTCCATAGTTGCTTACTAACACCGTGGAATCCCTAAAAGATTACTCACCCGTACATCGTGTACCCGTAGTTTGTCAGACCAGCTACTGCTTCTTATCTACTTCCTTTCTTCCGTTTTCTAAATTTCGACTCCAAAACAGCCCCATCAACTGCTTAATCACATGACTTAAGAAGATGTCAAATTTCGCCGACTTACTTCTTTCGATACTTTTAATTGCACAGCTACCGAACTGTATGATCCTCCCTGTATTACTCTCAAAAACGAGAACTAATCGGCTATCTACTTCCTATGTAAGAGTCTCTAACGACTTACAGTTGCCGTCATTTGACGGCCCTCGCTTAAGAAGCGTCCCTGCCTCAACTTGCTAATGCCGATCTTCTTCTCCACCACACATTTAAATAATTATAAACATTGTAATCTGTATCTCGTGATCATCCGCTATAGCACCTGTCTGACGTTGTCAGAGCTACATTACTCTTCAGTGTCCTTTTAAATATGTATTGGAAATAGTAAGATTCATTTTAAGATCTTGTTGGAAGGTGAACCACCACGAAATTCAGAGGTTGATCTTCCGAAGTTCTGAAGGCAATTCCCACAAGTTCTGCATTGACATTACCCTAACCTTTCCACCTACATTGTCGAAATTAAACATTTATTTTTGTAATTAACGCCATTTTTCGATTTCTTTATATTTGTAGCGTAGAGATTTCAGTGTACTGCTTTTACTCTGTTTTTGGACCAAATGCTTTACCATTTTACCTCATTGTGGAAGGTATTTTAGTATTTACCTTTTACGATCGCACAGCTTGTCACCGACGACGCCGGCGGCGGTGGAGCCGCCGCTTAGCGGCTTCCAGATCTTGCTCATCATCTGCGCCATCCTCTTCCTGTCGCTGTTGCTGCTCGGCCTGGGCTGCTCCTACGTCTGCCTGAAGCGGCGCAACCTGGCCGTGGTGCGCAGGCACCCGCTCAGCGCGTCGGGCACCGGCTCCGAGATCACCAAGCTGTCCGGCTCCAGCCTGGGCAACATCTCCATGTTCGAGGGGCTGAAGATCCCGCGCGCGCACGCCACGGCAGGCAGCACCTCCGGGTCCGACGCGGCGCTCATCCTGGAGCACTCGGACACGCTGCCCAGCGACTACCCGTCCGAGTCGCCCAGCTCGGCGCACTCGGAGGCGGAGGACGTGGACACGCGCTCGCTGCGCCGCCCCAGCACCGTCAGCTCCGCCGGCTCCGGCTACGAGAACAAGGCGTTCGTGCAGCACGCCGAGGGCGGCTCCAGCTTCTACTCGGAGGCGCAGGTGAACGTGGTGCCGCCCCCGCCTCTCCCAGAGCCCAAATTCGACGTGTCGGTGCGAGTGAAGCGGGCCGCCCCGTCTCCGCCCGCGCCCACGCCGCCTCCTTCCGACGTCGAGAGCACCATGAGCATCCAGGCCCGCAACCTCACCACTATCCTAGAACAGCGCGAGGGCTCCTTCACCGACATCCCTCCTCCTGTCTCCAGCGCGACTACCTTCTCCTACGTTCCCGAGCTCCACCCTCCGCCACCACCTGCCAAGTACGCCCAAACCCCACCGGTCTATTCCCGAATCCTCCGTCGCCAACAAGATATGCACCAGACTCGCGAAATGACCAACGAGACCCTATCCCAGAGGTCGATTCCCGATAATGACAACTGGTCTCAGGGAGAAGATTTTGTCGATTCCCCGCAGCGCCGCATGTCCGTCTCCTCTGGTAGGTCGCTGGCGAGCCTCAACACCCTCAATACTGAGATGACTGACACGAGATCGATGTCCGAAATTGTCGATAATTCTCACAAACGCTTCACCAGCGAGACCAACGTCGCTCCTCCTCCCCCACCACCTCCTCCGATCGTCCCGTCGAGACACTATACGAGCGAGTTGGACATCACGCCTGCTACCACACTGGAACTGATAGAACCTCCAGTGATAGCAGAGCCGCGGCCACAGATCACTTCACACGTCGTCGACGACGTCTTCTTGCGTACTATCACCGAGAAGCGTACTATCGAAGACGTGGAGCGCCATCGTCGCCAAGTGACAGAATACCACACCAAACCGCAACCACCGGTGAATCCCAAATGGGACGTCGTCATCCGCAACTACCCGGCACCCGGTACGCACACGGGCACTCCCGGAGACGAGTCCGCTCCGGAATGGGAAAGTTTCTCGGAGGCTTCGTCCGTATCCGGTGCTCCACTCACGCCTGTAGCCGAACGGCATCAGGCACAGATGCATATCGAACGCCAGTACACGACCACGTTGGAGGTGCCTCCGAAGGATCCGACAGTGCCCAACTGGGACGTGCTCATTCGCGTGCTCAACCCGCCTCCCGTGACCGAAACTACACAGCCACTCGTCTCGGAAGGCCCAGTCGAAACGAGCGAAGCTGTACTCACTATCGAAGACAGAGAGAAGTGGAGGCAGATAATTACTACGGAGTCGACACTACGTACACTTCTCACAGAAGCCACTGTCCGTGAGGATTACGAGCGTATCAGAAAAGACCAACGGTACGAGAAGCTATTCGAGCCGAAGAAGTGGGACGTGATTATAAGAGTTCTGACTCCACCAGAGAAGCCCTCTTACGACCAACGCACCTCCAGCTCCTCGAACCAGCGCTACAAGCGCAAAACTGACTGGGATACGCGCAGCCGGCGTAGCTCGCTCCCGACGCTGTACGAATACGACTCTGACGGTGGGTCTTCGGTGCGAACGCTCGTCGCCGACACGACTGGGCACCCGGCAGGGCCGGCGCGCTTCAGGAGGCCTTCCAGGTCCAGCGTCAGATCTGACATGGACGTCCGCTCCATGACCGAAGTGATGGTGGACTTCGCGAGGCCGGACATAGCAGATACTCTGAGCGACGCCAGCTCCTATTACAGGCCCGGGTCGCGGCACTCGGGCACTGCAGGAGTGTCCGACGACGAAGATTACGGGCCGCACGGCAGTCTGGTTCGCTCTACAAGCCAGCCGTCCCTCGCCCGGTCCGCGTCCGAGTTCACCGAACAGTGGGTGGCGCCCGTGGGCCGAAGGGGCTGGTCTGGTGACGTCAGCAGTCCCGAGCACTCGCCGCGCTCCTCGCGTAGCGCCACCCTGCGCGAACCCATCACTGCCAGGGAGATGCTCTTCTCGCGAACCACCGTCAGAGAAACTTACACGAAAGAGTGGTACGGAGATGCTGACAGCGAAGCGAGCTTCAAATGAAACATGACACTAATCTAGCCGAGTAACGACACACGTCGATAAAAGAAGGCTTCACAGTACGCAGTAAGATTTGAGACAAAACTAATCAATAATTCACCATTTTGAAACAACCGTCTGAAGTGCTACATGCTATAATCATTGGTTACCGCGTTGATAGCTGGAAATATTTATCTATACCCGCCTGCATCTCGTGACTGCGAGTACACAGTGAACTACTGTGTTGTCATCAACACACGCAACAAACATTGTAGGCGGCATCAAAACTTCGTGTGGACGTAGCAAAGTGGTCTGCGGCATTCACAAGAAACAGCACAACACAACTTCCTTTTATCCAATCTTACAGTGCGCTGGGTGCTACTATGAACCACTACAACGAAAAGCCGATAGATATTCTTAGACATTCCGTAGTTTACATGGAATTGTTGTGCAACATTCCATTTCATTCCATTCCAAAAATATACTTCTCTCATATTCGCATTTCAGTGTAGTTTAGTCAACTTTACGTTTGTGGTGAATGTACTAAAAATGTTTGAGCAGTTTAACCTTCGCTAGTTAAAAATAGCTTGCAAATGCAATTAATTTTCCTAAATATTATAATATAGGATTCGCCTCTCACATCGGCCGCATACTATAAATTAGAATTAGCAGATGGAACCTGCAGTAATGAAAGGTTGAAATCTCGTGTAAAGCGATCTCGCGCGATGATGACAGACAAAAGAATGTGCCAAATGGATGAAAGGATTCTGAATAATTCGAGCAAACCTTGCTTGGAAGTTCCTATTTCAGTGGATCTGATTGTCCTACCAAAAAAACATTGCAAACCGTATTATAACTGACATTTTTGTTGTAAGAAACGTTTTTCAAACAGCGCTGTTCTTTCACTTGCCAAAACGTGAGCCTTAGTGAGTTACTTGTTCTTTTGTTAAAGACGTTTTGCTGCAGTTCCAACAATAGAATAACTGCAGCATGTAAGTGAAACACTGCTCTTTCATTGCGAATGTCAAATATGACATCATATACAGCATTTAAAATAAAATGACTTTAAATGACATTTTAACCTACTAGAACTCTGAGAGTGGCTTCAGTTTATTTCAGAACAATCTGTCAATTTAACTCATTTTCATATAAAAGTAAGGAATTATTATTTTTTTAACTGGGAAGAAACAGCGCTAATGAAGAGCTGGTACGTTTTTGCAATGAAACTAGAATACTATGAAAATCCCTGTTGATTATGTTTGTGTTCGAGGACCTGAATGACTTTCATAAAGTACTGACGATCCACAGAAATGTTGGAATGGTTCATGATGATATAATGTAATATTTAAACTCCTACGCTAGCTTTTCATTTTCCACTCATTTTAAATCAGAAGTTAACATTATGTACAACAAAATGAGTGGAACTGGAGAATTAGCTGCTTTTCTTATTACATTTTTGAGATAGCTTGAAGATACGATATTTATAGAACTTCAAGTGCGTTAACAATTAAGAATATCACTACTTTTTTAACTTAAAGTAAACTAAGCTATTTTTCCTAAATGGTGAAGGAATATGGGCTGCAGGTGTGACAAGGACTTTTTATCTTAGATTTATTAATTATGAAGTAACGCACCTCTATTAACGTCATAAATTGTTAAAATCAGACGATCTTAAACAAAATTGTTTCTTAATATTTGGATTCTAAATTAAATTCCTAATAATGTGAAACACTTTGTACTTTTTTATCGATTTCTAAAATAAAGACTGGGGAATGTGTACAAAATACATTTCAAATTTGTCTACTATTTTGCGCTAAAATACTTGTATTACTACTGTAATATTTAAATTATGTGCAACAACTAGCCTAAACAAATTACTTTATATGTTCACTCAAATAAAATTTTTGTATTCTAACACAGAAACCTTCTCTTTCTGAGGCCGATACATGTGTCAGTGTATTTGATCTCAGGAAAAGCTACCTTATTTGTGCTTCATCTTGTCTGCAACAGACATACAGCACAAGACCTACGTGGCAGAGTGATGACTACACATTTCACTCGATCCGTTCAGTTCATAGAATGTAAAATTTTAGAAAGCATTCTTGATTGGAGCTCAGCGATCTGTATGAAATGCTAAAAGTCAATTAAAAACAGTCTCCATCGCGTTTACAGATTTTCTTATTTGTTAGCAACCGGTTTCGGCCCCTTCCTCAGACGATCCTCAGGCTTATAACCGTCTTTATAGCCGCTGATGGCGGCAGGCGGAGCGACACAACCGTACTTCTATGGATCTCGCTCCGCCTGCCGCCACCAGCAGCCGTACTGGCGGTGACAAGCCTGAGCGTGGTCTGAGGAAGGGCCGAAACCTGTAGCTAATAAATAAGAAACTCTTAAAACTCGGTCGAGATTGTTTTTATTGATTTTTATCATAGACTGTAGGTTAATTTTTGTCGTAATCGGTATATTCTGTTGTTTAACAACTATCTAGTTCTCTGAAACAGCTCTTCTGTGAAACTTCCTGGCAGATTAAAACTGTGTGCCGGACCGAGACTCGAACTCAGGACCTTTGCCTTTCGCGGGCGTGTGCTCTGCCAACTGAGCTATCCAAGCACGACTCACGCCCCGTCCTCACAGCTTTACTTCTGCCAGTACCTCGTCTCCTACCTTCCAAACTTTACAGAAGCTCTCCCGAGTTCGAGTCTCGGTCCCGCACACAGTTTTAATCTGCCAGGTAGTTTCATATCAGCGCACACTCCGCTGCAGAGTGAAAATCTTATTCTGGCAGCTCTTCTGTGTTAATATTTTGACAGGTACTCAGGTAGTAAAAGAGCCTTTCTCTTATTATCCTGAGAGCTTGTTACAAGTCTTGGTTTATGATTAGCAAATGCCAAAAAGTAGGGTAGGAAAGGCCTAAATATGAAACAATGGAAGGATTTATAAAATTTTATTTATTGAACGAACTGCCTTCTTGGTTGAGTGGTTCGCGCTATTGGAGCGGAGGACACAGGCTTGTTCCGGCCTAATGAGGAACTACTTCACACAAAAAGTAGCATCGAAGATTGAAAGGCTCTGTTAGACAAGGAGTCTCACGACACTTTCTTTTTATTTGTTAAATAAAATTTGATGCGTTTATCTTAATAAAATGTAACCCATCCACGAATCGCTTTGGACTGTAGTGCTCAATGTTCTGGATGTAAGATGTGTAAGTATCTAACTACCCCCACCGTAACAGCTCGCGCCGACTGGTCAGGTTCCACGGAAAACATCCCCGACGTTTAACACATTCTTGCAGGTGGTACCAAAGATTTTCCATGCACTTCAAAACAGAAGACTTCACAGGCCAGTGAAGATGAGTGATTGCGGCAGTATGTTCCTTACGTACACTATGTGATCAATAGTATCCGGACACCCCCAAAAACATACGTTATTCATATTAGGTGTATTGTGCTGTCACCTACTGCCAGGTACTCCATATCAGCAACCTCAGTAGTCATTAGACATCGTGAGAGAGCACAATGGGGTCTCCGCGGAACTCGCGGACTTCAAATGTGGTCAAGTGATTGGGTGTCACTTGTGTCATTCGTCTGTACGTGAGATCTACACACTCCTAAACACCCCTAGGCCCACTGTTTCCGATGTGATAGTGAAGTGGGAAAGTGAAGGGACACGTACAGCACAAAAGCGTACGGGCCGACCTCGTCTGTTGACTGACAGAGACCGCCGACATTTGAAGAGGGTCGTAATGTGTAATATGCAGACATCTATCCAGACCATCACACAGGAATTCCAGACTGCATCAGAATCCACTGCAAGTACTATGACAATTAGGTTGGAGGTGAGAGAACTTGGATTTCATGGTCGACCGGCTGCTCATAAGCCATACATCACGCCAGTAAATGCCAAACGACGCCTCGCTAGGTGTAAGGAGCGTAAACATTGGACGATTGAACAATGGAAAAACGTTGTGTTGAGTGACGGATCACGGTGCACAATTGGCGATCCGATGGTACGGTGTGGGTATGCCCGGTGAACGTCATCTGCTAGCGTGTGTAGTGCCAACAGTAAAATTCGGAGGCGGAGGTGTTATGGTGTGGTTGTGTTTTTCATGGAGGGGGCTTGCACCCCTTGTTGTTTTGCGTGGCACTATCACAGCACAAGGCCTACTTTGATGTTTTAAGCACCATCTTGCTTCTCACTGTTGAAGAGCAATTCGGGGATGGCGATTGCATCTTCCAACACGATCGAACACCTGTTCATAATGCAAGCCTCTGGCGGAGTGGTTACACGACAGTAAAATCCCTGTAATGGACTGGCCTGCACAAAGTTCTGACATGAATCCTATAGAACACCTTTGGGATGTTTTGGAACACCGACTTCGTGCCAAGCCTCACCGAGCGACATCGATACCTCTCCTCAGTGCAGCACTCCGTGAAGAATGGGCTGCCATTCCCCAAGAAACCGAGCGAGGTGGCGCAGTGGTTAGACACTGGACTCGCATTCGGGAGGACGACGGCTCAATCCCGCGTCCGGCCATCCTGATTTAGGTTCTCCGTGATTTCCCTAAATCACTCCAGGCAAATGCCGGGATGGTTCCTCTGAAAGGGCACGGCCGACTTCCTTCCCCATCCTTCCCTAATCCGATGAGACCGATGCCCACGCTGTCTGGTCTCCTTCCCCAAACCAACCAACCAACCAATTCCCCAAGAAACCTTCCAGCACCTGATTGAACGTATGCCTGTTAGAGTGGAAGCTGTCATCAAAGCTAAGGGTAGGCCAACAACATACTGAATTCCAGCATTACCGATGGAGGGCGCCACGAACTTGTAAGTCATTTTCAGCCAGGTATCCGGATACTTTTGATCACATAGTGTATGCAGTGACAATTTTAGTTCTGTGGACAGAAACATTTTAACTTTCGTAAACAGAACTGGTAATGTAACAGTCTTCGTCAAGACAATGGATAAATGGCAAAACCTGGTTGTTCAGCACATCAATTTAGCCATTCTGATTCAAGATACATATCACATTAAGCGAAAGACACTGTTTCCACGTAGATAAAACATTCGTGAAATATAATACATCATCCTCTAGCTTGCACCATCCGTTACACGGAGTACTTCTTGGTAGGCTTCCTGGGACCCACAGTGAACATACCGCTTCTCATACAAGTAAAGATATGATTCGTCTGGCGATCTAATAAAATGGTTCAAATGGCTCTGAGCACTATGGGACTTAACTTCTGAGGTCATCAGTCCCCTAGAACTTAGAACTACTTAAACCTAACTAACCTAAGGACATCACACACATCCATGGCCGGGGCAGGATTCCAACCTGCGACCGCACTGAAGCGCCTAGAACCGCTCGGCCACTCCGGCCGGCTGGCGATGTAATACATTTCTAGTCGTCCATGTTAACAAGTTGTTAATGATCACTAAACAATATTCACTAACTTTTACAAGGAGCTCCTACCGAAAATCTTCAGCGTAGCTATAGGTGCTGTGCTAATATTAAACTTCCCGTATTTGGTCCTCGTATGAGGGAGTTGTTACTGTCTGCTGATCGACGTCCTAGTGAAGTCTTTCTCCAGCGTTACAATATTTTCCTTCATCGACAACGAAACATAGCAACATTCTGTGTGAGAATTATAACTGCCATTCAACTGCAAGGCATAGTGGACTGTTCATATTTGTTATGAAAGCCTTTCACCACAAATTTCTGCAGCTGTCTGCGTGTTTCTCACAATCCGTGTAATCTTAGTTAGAAATAAAAAGCAATCTCGCCAAGAGCTGATGAAAGGTGTGCACAAGTGTGATACTGTGTTGTGAATGCTTGTGAAAAAGAGACAAGCTGGCAGACCGAGCTAGAGGGATGTCTTAAAACCATTGCCAATCTAATCAGCAGTCTGTGTATCCAGGCCAACAGTTCAGCGGAAAAATCAGTTATCTTGTGACAGTCCACCAATTTCAGAGGTAATATAGTGAAATACTGAGGTATTGTCCCTCTCCTTTACTCGGTGCAGTGTGTGTATGTTTATCGTGAGCCTTTGATGAGAAGTCGTGCTTTGTAGTGTTTGCGTTATTATTAATGAGTATGAAACTAAGGGAAGCAAGGAGGTGGAACAACGACAGCCTATTCCTCTCCACAACACAAAGCGGAAAGACAACCTTAAAATCCCTAGTCGCTAGATGGATTCTCATCGTCAGTGCCACATGCTCTTACTCCATGAAACACTGGGGAGAGCTTTGAATTTAATCTTCCCTATTATGGCAACGTAAACTTTTCTGCAGCCAGGATTCGCGCCATTTACCTCTAGGTCGTGAGTCATCACATGACCCAGAAAACACTGGAATGCTGAATGATAACAGAAACAACGTGGTTTCTTAAAGTGGCATACGCCTGCTTTTTTGTTCAGAGAAATTGGTATGAAAAACTCCTGTCGGTCGGTATGAACTCAAAGTGAATGTCGTGCGCTTACATTCACAGACATAGCCACTGAAAAGTTGTGGGACCGGATCCTTCACACATCGTGACACTCACTATGTGATTATTAGTCTGATGATACTATACTGTAAACGCTCTGTCTGACGTCATACTGAACATCGCAAGACATATCAGTGTCGTCATAATGTATCAACATAGAGTATGAACATGTCTCCGGTCAGAATGAGTAAAAGGATAGAACAGAATTCGGACGGAACATGACTGTAGCAGCCCACAGTTTCGTACATTGCATCAGAAATTTCGCAGGAGTTACATGTGCTCAGGCCGAGTCTTTGCAATGTTATTTTGACGTGACAGCATCCGAAGACAATCATTGCTATGACAGGCGTCAGAAGAAACCTGCAGGTCTGTTAATTCCAAAACATGCATAACGGAATCAGATGGCTTAGAATGAAGCCACTACACTCGCATTCGGATGGTGAGGATTCAGATTCCCGTTCGTAATTTCATAATCACTCAAGGTGAATGTGGAATGTCTCTTTTGAAGAGGACATAGCCAATTTCCTTTGCCAGCCTCTTCCTGTACTTGCGTGTTTTCCGTCTCTAATGACGTTGTAATCGACTGGACGTTTAAACACAGACTTTCTTGCGTCCTTCTTACGTCTGCTGTGCTAAACAAACAGTAGAAGTGTATCGTCACAGTTGACACAAAGAGGTAAATAATAGGATAATCCTTCGAGAAAAAATGGGATTCATATTTCGTGGCCGAACTCCCGCGTAGCAAACACTGATCACAAGAAGTAATATCACAAGTAGAAATGTGCGCTGTCACGTAGAGTTATGCAGAGAAAGCCATAGTGTGTCTGTCAAGCAGTAAAAGTAGTATCAGTCGTGGTGATGATTCAATGCCGTTATTTTTCCGAGGCTTTTTACAAATGCCCGGGAACTGGCCCATCGGTTCAACCTCACCCTGGAGGACCGGGACATATTTCGGCTTGCCATTCCCTAGGCAGACTGCCTTCTTAGGGCTTCGAACTCTGCCCACCCGATAAAACAAGGAAAGAAACATTAGGACTGGATGTAGGAAAGACGGGACGTTGTGAGACACTCTTCTTCTGGTTCCCCCGCATTTGTAAAAAATATTTTCTCGGATCGAGACCTCAAGCAAAAGCCTCGGAAAAATAACGGAACTGGATCATCATGGAGACGAAAATGGCTATGGAAAAGGACTATGTTTATAACAACGAGGAATGTGCAGTTTTGGATACAAATAAAAGAGAAGTATTACAGGAACTGGGGATGTTAAAGGTAGATGTGTGTGTCCTCAGCGAAACAAAAGTTAAGGGGAAGGAAATTAAAATATAGTAGATTACATTCATTTTACTGTGGTGTTAAAAAGGAAGAAAAGACCAAGAGAGGAATTTGATTAGGCGTTCATAAGAAACACAGGAGAGATATAAAATGCTGGTAGGAAATTGGTGAGAGGAAAATGACTGTATAAATCCCAAAATATGGCCACCAAATTATCGTTGTCGGGGCTTATGCATCTACAAATGAAGCTGACAGCAAAGTCAATGATGATTTTTACAAATAATTAACAAGTGTGCTGGAAAGTATACGCACTTGCAAAGAAAAAAATTAATGGGAGAGTTTAATGGAAAAGTAGGAGTGGCCACAGACGGTGGAGTAGTGGAAAAATATGGAGATGACGCTGTAAATGACAATGGAGGAAAGTTAGTTGATATATGTGAGACATTGTCTTCAAGGATTTTAAATAGTTTCTTTCCTCACAAGCAGATCCATAAGCACACAAGGGAGAGTCCTTCAACAAACATCAGGCCAATAATAGACCATGTTATTCAACATGTTAGTTGATATGTGTGAGACATTGATTTAAGGATTTTAAATAGTTTCTTTTCCCACAAGCAGATCCATAAGCATACACGGGAGAGTGCTTCCACAAACATCAGGTCAATAATAGACCATGTTATTCAACATAAAAATTCCAACATAAGAACAATTGATGTTAGAGTCTACAGGGGTGCATAATGTGGCTCAGACCACTTCCTGTTACGTGTAAAGATAACGGTAACATCTAACGGCCAAAGATAAATTAAAGAAGCAAATATTCCCACGATGACAATGAATACTATGAAACACAATTTAGATAGCTTGAAGCAAGAGTCCATACAATTTCTTTATAAATTGCGGTTGTCAAACAAACTGAGCACTTACAAGAAAGAAAGGCGGAGCATATGTACCAAGGAATTAAAAAATGCATACATAAAGCAACATTTGAAGCACTGGGGCAGTAAGAAGAAGAAAGAACGCGCACTCCACAACGATGGTCTCAAACCATTGAAGAAAGAGTAAGCATGAAGAAGATGTTGTATAATAACTGGCTGGGAACAGGGGACAAACCCTATAGAGACTTGTATGTCAGAATGAAAAGAGAAGTAAAAAAGGAAAAATGAAGTCTGGGAGGATAAATGCTGTGAAGTCTATGGATGCACAACAGTGGCGGCAGCGTAGAAAATGGCTGCAGGGCTGAGGAAAGAAGTAAAGGAACGAACGAACCCGCTATTGCGGTATGGTAGAATGGGACAAACATTTTAAAGGCCTGCTAACACAAGAAAGGACAGAGTACAAGGAAATAAAGTTGGAAATACGGGAGAAGCAGGACGGTGAAGAGGTACATAAAATAAACTGCGAAAGAGGTGGGAAATCACCAGGACCTGGAAACGTACCGATAGAATTAGTGAGGCATGGCCCAAGCATTCTGTACAAATATCTAAACAAGTTATGTAATAAATGTTTGTGGTTTGTTGTTGTGGTCTTCAGTCCTGAGACTGGTTTGATGCAGCTCTCCATGCTACTCTATCCTGTGCAAGCTTTTTCATCTCCCAGTACCTACTGCAACCTACATCCTTCTGAATCTGCTTAGTGTAGTCATCTCTTGGTCTCCCCCTACGATTTTTACCCTCCACGCTGCCCTCCAATACTAAATTGGTGATCCCTTGATGCCTCAGAACATGTCCTACCAACCGATCCCTTCTTCTGGTCAAGTTGTGCCACAAACTTCTCTTCTCCCCAATCCTATTCAATACTTCCTCATTAGTTACGTGATCTACCCATCTAATCTTCAGCATTCTTCTGTAGCACCACATTTCGAAAGCTTCTATTCTCTTCTTGTCCAAACTATTTATCGTCCATGTTTCACTTCCATACATGGCTACACTCCATACAAATACTTTCAGAAATGACTTCCTGACACTTAAATCAATACTGGATGTTAACAAATTTCTCTTCTTCAGAAACGCTTTCCTTGCCATTGCCAGTCTACATTTTATATCCTCTCTACTTCGACCATCATCAGTTATTTTGCTCCCCAAATAGCAAAACTCCTTTACTACTTTAAGTGCCTCATTTCCTAATCTAATTCCCTCTGCATCACCCGACTTAATTAGACTACATTCCATTATCCTTGTTTTGCTTTTGTTGATGTTCATCTTATATCCTCCTTTCAAGACACTGTCCCTTCCATTCAACTGCTCTTCCAAGTCCTTTGCTGTCTCTGACAGAATTACAATGTCATCGGCGAACCTCAAAGTTTTTATTTCTTCTCCATGAATTTTAATACCTACTCCGAATTTTTCTTTTGTTTCCTTTACTGCTTGCTCAATATACAGATTGAACAACATCGGGGACAGGCTACAACCCTGTCTTACTCCCTTCCCAACCACTGCTTCCCTTTCATGTCCCTCGACTCTTATAACTGCCATCTGGTTTCTGTACAAATTGTAAATAGCCTTTCGCTCCCTGTATTTTACCCCTGCCACCTTTAGAATTTGAAAGAGAGTATTCCAGTCAACATTGTCAAAAGCTTTCTCTAAGTCTACAAATGCTAGAAACGTAGGTTTGCCTTTCCTTAATCTTTCTTCTAAGATAAGTCGTAAGGTCAGTATTGCCTCACGTGTTCCAGTGTTTCTACGGAATCCAAACTGATCTTCCCCGAGGTTGGCTTCTACTAGTTTTTCCATTCGTCTGTAAAGAATTCGTGTTAGTATTTTGCAGCTGTGACTTATTAAGCTGATAGTTCGGTAATTTTCACATCTGTCAACACCTGCTTTCTTTGGGATTGGAATTATTATATTCTTCTTGAAGTCTGAGGGTATTTCGCCTGTTTCATACATCTTGCTCACCAGATGGTAGAGTTTTGTCAGGACTGGCTCTCCCACGGCCGTCAGTAGTTCCAATGGAATATTGTCTACTCCGGGGGCCTTGTTTCGACTCAGGTCTTTCAGTGCTCTGTCAAACTCTTCACGCAGTATCGTATCTCCCATTTCATCTTCATCTACATCCTCTTCCATTTCCATAATATTGTCCTCAAGTACATCACCCTTGTATAGACCCTCTATATACTCCTTCCACCTTTCTGCTTTCCCTTCTTTGCTTAGAACTGGGTTTCCATCTGAGCCCTTGATATTCATACAAGTCGTTCTCTTATCTCCAAAGGTCTCTTTAATTTTCCTGTAGGCGGTATCTATCTTACCCCTAGTGAGATAGGCCTCTACATCCTTACATTTGTCCTCTAGCCATCCCTGCTTAGCCATTTTGCACTTCCTGTCGATCTCATTTTTGAGACGTTTGTATTCCTTTTTGCCTGTTTCACTTACTGCATTTTTGTATTTTCTCCTTTCATCAATTAAATTCAATATTTCTTCTGTTACCCAAGGATTTCTACTAGCCCTCGTCTTTTTACCTACTTGATCCTCTGCTGCCTTCACTACTTCATCCCTCAAAGCTACCCATTCTTCTTCTACTGTACTTATTTCCCCCATTCCTGTCAATTGCTCCCTTATGCTCTCCCTGAATCTCTGTACAACCTCTGGTTCTTTTAGTTTATCCAGGTCCCATCTCCTTAAATTCCCACCTTTTTGCAGTTTCTTCAGTTTTAATCTACAGGTCATAACCAATAGATTGTGGTCAGAGTCCACATCTGCCCCTGGAAATGTCTTACAATTTAGAACCTGGTTCCTAAATCTCTGTCTTACCATTATATAATCTATCTGATACCTTTTAGTATCTCCAGGGTTCTTCCATGTATACAACCTTCTTTCATGATTCTTAAACCAAGTGTTA
Source organism: Schistocerca serialis cubense (assembly GCF_023864345.2). Lineage (NCBI taxonomy): Eukaryota > Metazoa > Arthropoda > Insecta > Orthoptera > Acrididae > Schistocerca > Schistocerca serialis. The sequence continues at coordinate 251,955,347 of NC_064640.1, forward strand.
GTTATTATTATGTTGTGCTCTGTGCAAAATTCTACCAGGCGGCTTCCTCTTTCATTTCTGTCCCCCAATCCATATTCACCTACTATGTTTCCTTCTCTCCCTTTTCCTACATACATTTCCTACATTTCCTTTTCCTACATTTCCTACAGTAGTCCCCGCCCGGAGATCCGAATGGGGGACTATTTTACCTCCGGAATATTTTACCCAAGAGGACGCCATCATCATGTAATCATACAGTAAAGCTGCATGCCCTTGGGAAAAATTACGGCTGTAGTTTCCCCTTGCTTTCAGCCGTTCGCAGTACCAGCACAGCAAGGCCGTTTTGGTTATTGTTACAAGGCCAGATCAGTCAATCATCCAGACTGTTGCCCTTGCAACTACTGAAAAGGCTGCTGCCCCTCTTCAGGAACCACACGTTTGTCTGGCCTCTCAACAGATACCCCTCCGTTGTGGTTGCACCTACGGTACGGCTATCTGTATCGCTGAGGCACGCAAGCCTCCCCACCAACGGCAAGGTCCATGGTTCATGGGGGGATGTTTGTGGTATGGGGAGAAAATTCCAGAAGAGTAGAAATTAGCGTATCTAAGCCCCATACATAAAAAAGGAAATAAAAAGTGTTTAGTAATCATCGTGCATAAGCGTCACAAGTTAAATTAGCAGGCTGCACAGGAGGATCGAGAAATCAAGAATGGAAAAGATTGCAAATGAAGTGGGAGAAAAAAGTGGCTTTAGAAGAGGCAGGTCATCTGTATAACTGCCGTGTGCTTCACATCTCCTGTGTTTTTGCTTTTAGGAAGCTTTAATTTTCGAATACTACTAATAGTGTTCCATAGATTTCGTGTTTGTTTTGAATACAGTCACAGAGAGTCCCTTTAGTCAGCTGTCCAGAGACGGTTAGTGTTTATTTTCATTGTTTCCAACAAGAATTGTCTAGTAACCACAGTTTAGTCAGATATCAGCCGCCTTTAGTGAATTAGCGTCTAGTTAAAAGTTGATTACTTAACTCTCTAGAGTAAATTGTTGATTTCTTAGGATGAATAGGATGTGTCACTGCTGTGTACGGACACAGTAGGAGCTGGCCACTGTTCGCCAACAGCTGAACCTGCTGATGGCCACGGTCAGCTGTCTTCAGGCTGCTGCCTCGGAGTGTAGCGGCAGTGTTACATGCTTCACCCACGGTCCCTGCTGTCGAGACATCTTCGCGGGTACCGGGCGCGGTTGGGCCACCCTCTCCCCAAGGGGAGTGGCTGGTTCAGCGGCGTTCGCGTCGCACGAGGCGGAGGGTCAATGTGGAGGCTGGCCGTATGGCATCGCCCGCTCTGCCTGTGAGTGGACATGTGGCTGCTCCTTCAGCAAGGTCCGAGCAGGCACACGGGGGGGAGGGGCTTATTACTGATTGGGAGCTCCAATGTTGGGCGGATGATGGAGCCCCTTAGGGAAATAGTGGAAAGGTCGGGGAAGATGGCCAGTATTCACTCTGTCTGTTTGCCGGTGGGTCTCATCCGAGACGTGAAGGAGGCCCTGCCGGTGGTGATAGAGAGCACTGGGTGCACCCGACTGCAAATTGTTGCTCATGTCGACACCAATGACTCCTACCATCTGGGTTCAGAGGTCATCCTCAGTTCATATAGGCGGTTGGCGGAGTTGGTGAAGGCGGAAAGCCTCGCTCGCGGGATGGAATCTGAGCTAACTATTTGTAGTGTCGTTACCAGAACCGATCGCGGTCCTCTGGTCTGGAACCGAGTGGAAGGCTTAAACCAGAGGCTCAGACGATTCTGCGGAGATCTGGGGTGCAAATTTCTCGAGATCCGTTATCAGGTGGAGAAATGTAGGGCCCCCCTGAACAGGTCAAGCGTGCACTACACGCAGGAAGCGGCTACGAGGGTAGCGGTGTACGTGTGGAGTGCACATGTGGGTTTTTTTGGCTAGAGAATTCCCTCCCTAGGCCCGACAAGACACCTCTTGAGACGCGACAAGGTAGCAGTAGGCAAAACGCAACAGGGAATGACAATATTAATGTGGTAATAGTAAACTGCAGGAGCGTCTATAGAAAGGTCCCAGAACTGCTCTCATTAATAAACGGTCACAATGCCCACATAGTACTAGGGACGGAAAGTTGGCTGAAACCAGACGTAAACAGTAATGAAATTCAAAACTCAGATTAGAATGTATACCGCAGAGACAGGCTGGACAGTGAAGGGGGTTGGCGTGTTTATAGCGATAAAAAGTGCAATAGTATCGAAGGAAATTGACGGAGATCCCAAATGTGAAGTAATTTGGGTGATGTCACGGTTAAAGCAGGCTCAGACATGGTAATTGGATGTCTCTATAGGCCCCATGGCTCAGCAGCTGTTGTGGCAGAACACCTGAAGGAAAATTTGGAAAATATTTCGAGTAGATTTCCCGACCATGTTATAGTTTTGGGTGGAGATTTTAATTTACGAGATATAGACTGGGAGACTCAAACGTTACACGAAAAAATTACACGAAGCGAAATGTAGTGTGAGGAGGACTATGCGAGATGCGTTCAACGAATTCGAAAGTAAAGTACTGTGTACTGACTTGGCAGAAAATCCTAAGAAATTTTGTTCTTATGTCAAAGCGGTAGGTGGATCAAAACAAAATTTCCAGACACTCTGTGATCAAAATGGTACTGAAACAGAGGATGACAGACTATAGGCCGAAATACTAAATGTCTTTTTCCAAAGCTGTAGTCCCTCCTCTAGATTGTCGCACAGATAACAAAACGGTAGATTTCGAAATAGATGACGGAGGGATAGAAAAACAATTAAAATCGCTCAAAAGAGAAAAGGCCACTGGACCTGATGGGATACCAGTTCGATTTTACACAGAGCACGAGAAGGAACTTGCCCCCCCCCCCCCCACCCCCTTCTTACAACGGTGTACCGTAGGTCTCTAGAAGAGCGTTGCGTTACAGAAGATTGGAAAAGGGCACAGGTTATCCCCGTTTTCAAGAAGGGACGTCGAACAGATGTGCAGAACTATAAACCTATATCTCCAACGTCGATCAGTTGTAGAATTCTGGAACACGTATTATGTTCGAGTATAATGACTTTTCTGGAGACTAGAAATCTACTCTGTATGAATCAGCATGGGTTTCGAAAAATACGATCGTGTGAAACCCAGCTCACGCTATTCGTCCACGAGACTCAGAGGGTCATAGATACGGGTTCCCAGGTAGATGCCGTGTTTCTTGACTTCTGCAAGGCGTTTGGTACAGTTCCCCACAGTCGTTTAATGAACAAAGTAAGAGCATATGGACTATCAGATCAGACAAACTGTGTGATTGGATTGAAGAGTTCCTAGATGACAGAATGCAGCATGTCATTCTCAATGGAGAGAAGTCTTCCGAAGTAAGAGTGATTTTAGGTGTGCCACAGGGGAGTGTCATAGGACCGTTGCTATTCACAATATACAAAATGACCTTGTGGATAACATCGGAAGTTCACTGAGGCTTTTTGCGGATGATGCTGTAATATGCCGAGAGTTTGTAAAAATGGAAAATTGTACTGAAATGCAGGAGGATCTGCAACGAATTGACGCATGGTGCAGGGAATGGCAACTGAATCTCAATGTAGACAAGTGTAATGTGCTGCGAATACATAGAAAGAAAGATCCCTTATCATTTAGCTACAATATAGCAGATCAGCAACTGGAAGCAGTTAAATCCATAAATTATCTGGGAGTAGGCATTAGGAGTGGTTTAAAATGGAATGATCATATAAAGTTGATCGTCGGTAAAGCAGATGCTAGACTGAGATTCATTGGAAGATTCCTAAGGAAATGCAGTCCGAAAACTATGGATGTAGGTTACAGTACACTTGTTCGCCCACAGCTTGAATACTGCTCACCGGTGTAGGATCCGTATCAGATAGGGTTGATAAAAGAGACAGAGAAGATCCGACGGAGAGCAGCGCGCTTCGTTACACGATCATTTAGTAATCGTGAAAGCGTTACGAAGATGATAGATAAACTCCAGTGGAAGGCTCTGCAAGAGAGACGCTCAGTAACTCGGTACGGGCTTTTGTTGAAGTTTCGAGACCATACCTTCACCGAGGAGTCAAGCAGTATATTGTTCCCTCCTACGTATATCTGGCGAAGAGACCACGAGGATAAAATCAGAGAAATTAGAGCCCACACATAGGCATACTGACAATCTTTCTTTCCACGAACAATACGAGACTAGAATAGAAGGGAGAACCGATAGAGGTACTCAAGGTACCCTCCGCTACACGTCAGGTGGCTTGCTGAGTATGGTTGTAGATGCATATAATGTATTGACTCTAGGGCAAATCTTGGAGAAGAGATTGGAAACGAATCTAAGCAGTCATTTGGTCTTCATAGATCTTGAAAAAGCATATAACACAGCGCCACTAAAGCTTCTGGTGGAAGTGGTGTGATCAGGGGAAAAGCCAAAAATTAATATAAGAAGTATCATAAATCTCTATAAGTCGGCAGAATGTGCCATTAAAGTGGGGAAAGAAATTTCTAGAGAGGTCTTAAGAATAACTAAAAGACTGAAACAAGGATGCTGTCTGTCTCCCACACTCTTCAAGACGTATATGCAGAAGTAACTGGATTTATAGTGTAAAAAATGGGGACTGAAGTAGGGAACCAGCGTATATATACACACTATTCTGTGTTGATGATCATATCTTCACAGCAAAGGTTTAAGAAGGGATGTATGTTACATACTTAAGAAGTTGTTGGAAGAGTATAAAAAATTTGGCCTGAAAATAAATTTTTGGAAGATGGAATATCTATGCTGCGGAGTGAGGGAAAGTAACTTGGACATAGATGGACTTCATATTAAAGTGTGTAAAGCGTTCAAGTACCTGGTTAGTATCCTATCGTGCTATGGATAATGCGACGGAGGTATGTAACAACGGACCAGGCAGGCAAGGGCAGCTACCCAAAAATTAAATCCTGTACTTTGGTCCTCAAAAATGATTTTAAATGGTAAAATGCGTTTATACAAGTCCATAGTGGAACCAATAACATGCTATGGGAGTGGGTGCTGGGAACTCACAGAAAGAAATAAAAAGAGAGTCAGAGCTTTAGAACAGATCACTGGAGAACAGCATGTAGAATCTCCCGACTTGACCACGTAAGAAGTAAGGAAGCAAGAGAAAGGACGTTCATTCATTATAGTCACCAATAAAATAGAAGAAAGACAGCTAGGATGATTAGGGCACATCAAAAGAATGGAAGAAGACAGATGGTCCAAAAGACTACTTTCGTGGTAATCCCCTGGAAGGAGAAGAAGAGGAAGACCGCGTAAAGGATAATTTTAGGGGTATCCAAGAAGCGATGGAGACATGAAGAATAGAAGAGGATGAGGAAGAATGGCGAGTTCGAAGCGTTATGTTGGTCTGGCGAATGGTAGGCGAAAGATATTTCCCTAAGTGTGTTCAGATGAAAATGAAATTCTGTGGATGTGGTGTGCCCTGGCTTGGGCTCAAGAATATTACTTTTGATCCACGGCAAAAGGAATGCAATTCTTAATGAACTGATATTCCCACACTCTGGTAACAGTTTGGAATCGAGCATTTTCTGTTTGAATACGATAGTCTTCTTGTCTACAAAGTAAGGACCACTGCAAGAAGGTTCGGAGAAAATTAGGTGCGTTTGCTGTTTTGGACTCTTCACAGGTCCGACTCTAAACACCACCGAACATCTTTGGAATGAACAAGAGTGACGATTGCGTGTCAGATCAATTCGCCCAAAATGCGGCAACCCCAATTTACCATATTCATTAAAAATAGAAAAAAATTTCACCTTCGTTTAATCAAAACCTAGTGAAGCCCCTACAGCACCGCAGTAAGATATTCGACATGCGGTACTGTTGAGTGCAATGTTATTAATGATGAAATCTAAAGCCCACGCATTGTAATGTTACCTAACGTACGGAGAACATGAATGAACTTTTATTCGAACAAGTACAGCGGATCAGTAAGTGTGGTCTAAGATAATAGTGAAAAACAAAGCCGGCCGGGATGGACGAGCGGTTCTAGGCGCTACAGTCTGGAACCGCGCGACCTCTACGGTCGCAGGTTCGAATCCTGCCTCGGGCATGGATGTGTGTGATGTCCTTAGGTTAGTTAGGTTTAAGTAGTTCTACGTTCTAGGGGACTGATGACCTCAGAAGTTAAGTCCCATAGTCCTCAGAGCCATTTGAACCATTTTTGAAAAAGAAAATAGAAAGTATATTTTAAACACTCTTTTTCCTGACACTATATTTTTACAGCAAATGCTGGAAAGTCCTGATTCCAACACCTGACATTCTCGAAGCAAGGATTGGATGTGCAGTACAACAACCACAGAATAACACAGTACAAGCTTTGTCGGAAAAAACCGCGCAACCAGCTACACCCAATCACGTTCGTTCACCGTACAAAATACCGTACGTTCGTCGCTGATTGGCTATCGTTTTACGGCCGTAGCTCTGCAAACGTGCGTTTCCGACCTATGGCTATTTGAAAAATTTTGCTCGATTCGAAGTGAAATGGCTCTGAGCACTATGGGACTTAACTGCTGTGGTCATCAGTCCCCTAGAACTTAGAACTACTTAAACCTAACTAACCTAAGGACATCACACACATCCACGCCCGAGGCAGGATTCGAACCTGCGACCGTAGCGGTCACGCGGTTTCAGACTGTAGCGCCTAGAACCGCACGGCCACTCCGGCCAGCTCGATTCGAAGTCCCCTAGACTACTCTGACCTTATTGACAGCTTGTTTTCTCTACCCTGTATAGCCCAGGAGTAACATGAAGTATACATGATTCTACATCTACATCTATACTCTGAAAACCACCATGAGGTGCATGGCAGAGGGTATGTCCCATTGTATCAGTTATTAGAGTTTCTTTCTGTTCCATTCACGTATGAAGCGCGGGAAGAATGACTGTTCGAATATCTCTGCAGTAATTATTCTTATCTTATCCTCACAATCCCTATGTGAGCAATACATAGGGGGTCGTAGTATATTCCTAGAGTAATCATTTAAAGACGGTTCTTGAAACTTTGTTAATAGACTTTCTCGACATACTTTACGTTTATCTCCAAGAGATTTCCAGTTCAGTTTCTTCCGTATCTCTATGACACTCTCCCATGGATTAAACAAACCTGGGACCATTCGTGCTTCCCTTCTCTGTATACGTTCAATATCCCCTGCTAGTCATATTTGGTACGGGTCCCACACACTTGAGCAATAATCTAGAACTGGTCGCACGAGTGATTTGCGCTTAACCAGTATTCTGCCGCTAAACCGAAGTCTATCACCTGTTTCACCCACGTCTGAACCTATGTGATTATTCCATTTCACATCCCTACAAAGTGTTAAACCCAGGCATTTGTATGAGTTGGCCGATTCCAATAGCGACTCATTGACGTTATAGGCATAAGATACTACGTTTTTTCGTTTTGTAAAGTGCAAAATTTTACATTTATGAACATTTAGAGCAAGTTGCCGATCTCTGCACCATGTTGAGATCTTATCAAGATCTGACTGAATATTTATGCAGCTTCTTTCAGATGGTACTTCATTATAGATAACTGCATCATCTGCAAAAAGCCAGATGTTACTATTAATATTGTCTGCAAGGTCATTAATATATAGAATGAACAACAAGGGTCCCAACACACTTCCCTGGGGCACACTCGAAATTACCTCTGCATCTGACGATGACTCTCCATCCAAGATAACATGATGTGTCCTCCCTACCAAAAAGTATTCAATCCAGCCACAAATTTCACATGATACCGCATATGATCGTACTTCTGACAATAAGCGTAGGTGCGATACAGAGTCAAACGCTTTTCAGAATTCAAGAAATGCTGCATCTACTGGGTTGCCTTGATACAAAGCTTTCAGTATGTCATGTGAGAAATGTGCGAGTTGGGTCTCAATGGTCGATGTTGTCGTCTGGCGGACTTGCAGTAAATAAGAAAAGTCAAAAGGAGGGATAACATGTTTCCCATACCCAGCTCAACTAGGGCGTCTGACAGCCTGCCGTCAGTGAATAGGGCAGGCGTACCTATTGGACATTGGCCTCACCTATGAACTTTACTTAGTTGTTTCCCATGCGTGACGGACTATCTGATTATGATTTGGAATAACTGACGGCAATAAAGTCATTTATTGACATTGACATTGGGACATGGTACTAGTAATGATTTCTACGATTAATTGTAGAGGATGACTGCCCTCGCCAAATACCGGCAACTGGCTGTATTTCACGCTGGCAGCAGATGGACAGTGAGTTCTCCTATCACGTCGCCCTGTAGCTGACTCGTCATCTGCTTTATCCCACGGTGAGCATGAGGTTGACTTGCTGAGGTCGTTCTAAATACGAAAATTATTTCTTTGGCGCAGGAAAGAACTACCCCACAGAAAATCTCTACCGGTGAAATAGTTATCAAAACTAGAATGAAATTTTCACTCTACAGCGGAGTGTGCGCTGATATGAAACTTCCTGGCAGATTAAAACTGTGTGCCGTACCGAGAGCTTCTGTAAAGTTGGGAAGGTAGGAGACGAGGTACTGGCAGAAGTACAGCTGTGAGGACAGGGCGTGAGTCATGCTTGGGTAGCTCAGTTGGTAGAGCACGTGCCCACGAAAGGCAAAGATCCCGAGTTCGAGTCTCGGTCCGGCACACAGTTTTAATCTGCCAGAAAGTTTCAGTTATCAAAACGTTTTTGGAAATATTCTTTTGTCCAGAAGTCGGAATACTGCAAAATTATATTAATCCACATGTATTTTTTTCGCTATCTGCCGTATGTAATTCCTTGATGTCAAGTTAAATTGATATAAGTATCAGTACTGACTTCGAAGTTTCGCATAGATCAACTTAATGTCTCACAATTTTTCTGTAAATTTCACTATTGGATTCTAATAGGGTACTTGCGATGCTTTTTACCATAATAAAAAGTTACATGAAGTCTCGTGTTTTATTCCTGAAGCCAGCTGTTAACCCGAATAGCGTGACGGCTCTTTTTGTCGGATCGTTGACACACACGAATGAGGAATATTCCCGGTTAAAATTCTAATGCACATTAGAAACAGCTGAACTAATATTAAATGTATTCCTTAACAAGTTATGCAAAAATACGCCCTGAAGATGAGAGATTTGCATGTCAAATTATTCAAATGGCTCTAAGCACTATGGGACTTAACATCTGAGGTCATCAGTAACCTAGACTTAGAAGTACTTAAACCTAACTAACCTAAGGACATCACTCACATCCATGCCCGAGGCAGGATTCGAACCTGCGACCGTAGCAGCAGCGCGGTTGCGTACTGAAGTGCCTAGAACCGCTCAGCCACAACGGCCCGCGATTTGCGTATCGCTGGGTTTCTTCTAGAGTAGCAGATATTCTAGTTCGATATCTCTCTTAACTCATTAATCTGAATGAGACTGTACAGAAAGCAATGGTGAGAGCCTGGTTTAACTGGCTGTGTGTTTTATTGCAAAGATAAGAAGTTTATATAGGCAAAAGAATGTTTCTTGGTATTTGTTACAGATGACAGAAGAATGTCATTACCAAAAGTAATATTTGAAATCATGAAATCCACTAACATGTAAGGGTGTAAAACATTGTAAACGTAGTTAATAAATGCTTGCAAATACTAACGTACCCACTCAGCACGTTATCATTTGACCTTTTCGATGATGAAAAACAGCTGATAATAGCCAGACTTTCGGGAAACATATTAAGATAAAAAGCAATTAAAAAATTAAAGCAGTGTTTAAACGCAGCTATTCAATGTATACAATGATTTCCATATTAGTGAAAAATCATAAAACACCAATAACTTGTGATTGCACAAAGTAATTTACACAAAAGTTCAAGTGTTGTTACCGTAAAACTGGGCAACTTTGTGACACTTTTAGCACTTTTCGTAACATAACCGTATACAAATATACAGGGTGGTCCGCTGATAGTGACCGGGCCAAATATCTCACGAAATAAGCATCAAACGAAAAAACTGCAAAGAACGAAACTCACTAGCTTGAAGGGGGAAACCAGATGGCGCTATCGTTGCTCCGCTAGATGGCGCTGCCATAGGTCAAACGGATATCAACTGCATTTTGCGTAAAGAAATATGAATGTTTTAATTGGACCACTTTTTTCGCTTTGTGATGGATGGCGCTGTAATAGTCACAAACGTAAAAGTACGTGGTATCACGTAACATTCCGCCAGTGCCGACGGTATTTGTTTCGTGATACATTACCCGTGTCAAAATGGACCGTTTACCAATTGCGGAAAAGTTCGATATCGTGTTGATGTATGGCTGTTGTGATCAACACTTACCGAGGTTAGAGCAAAGCCATGCATTACTCGAGGAATAGGGGTATCTTGTAAAACAAAAATAAAACTGTATCTGTCAATCCGAAACATTTCCAATGTTGATGCTATAGCACATTATAAGAAATACTGCAAAATATTAAAGACTGTAATACGGATGTCAAAGCAAATATATTACAAGGAAAAGATAGTCATATCAGATAAAAAAATAAAGACAATATGGGATATAGTGAAGGAGGAGACCGGTAGAACCAGACATGAAGAGGAACAAATAGCATTAAGAGTAAATGATACATTGGTGACAGATGTGTATAGTGTTGCAGAACTTTTTAACAAACATTTTATAACTGTTACTGAAAAGATGGGGTTGTCAGGTTCGGTAGATGCTGCTATGGATTACCTTAGACCAGACATTTCAAGTAACTTCCATAATATGAATTTGACCCTCACTACCCCAACAGAAATAATGTCGATCATAAAATCTTTAAAATCAAATACATCTAGTGGGTATGATGAAATATCAGCAAAGTTAATTAAAGAATGTGATTCTGAGCTAAGTAACATATTAAGCTATCTGTGTAACCAATCGTTTATCAGTGGAATATTTCCTGAATGGCTGAAATGTGCTGAAGTTAAGCCACTGTTTAAGAAGGGAGATAAAGAAATAGCATCAAATTTCCGTCCAATTTCACTGTTGCCAGCATTCTCAAAAATTTTCGAAAAAGTAATGTACAGTCGTCTTTATAACCATCTTATCTCAAATAACATACTGTCAAAGTCACAGATTGGATTTCTAAAAGGTTCTGATATTGAGAAGGCTGTCTACACTTACAGTGAAAATGTGCTTAATTCATTAGACAAAAAATTGCAGGCAACTGGTATATTTTGTGATCTGTCAAAGGCATTTGACTGTGTAAATAACAATATCCTTTTAAGTGAACTAGAATATTATAGTGTAACAGGAAATGCTGCAAAATGGTTCAAATCTTATATCTCTGGCAGGAAACAAAGGGTGTTATTAGGAAAGAGATATGTATCAAGCTATCAGGCATCATCCAACTGGGAACTAATTACATGTGGGGTCCCACAAGGTTCCATTTTGGGGCCCTTACTTTTTCTTATGTATATCAATGACCTTTCATTAGTAACATTACCAGATGCCAAGTTTGTTTTGTTTGCCGATGATACAAACATTGCAATAAATAGCAAATCAAGTGTAGTCTTAGAAAGATCAGCCAATAAAATATTTGTGGACATTAATCACTGGTTCTAAGCCAATTCTTTGTCACTAGACTTTGAAAAAACACACTACATGCAGTTCAGAACTTGTAAGGGGTGTCCCAAGAGTATATATCTAACATACGATGACAAGCAGATAGACGAAGTGGACAGTGTTAAATTCTTGGGATTACAGCTTGATAATAAATTCAACTGGGAGGAGCACACCACAGAACTGCTGAAGCACAAGGATTTAAAGTCACTTAGTCTTGTACAAAAAGGTGTGCATTATTCAGGAACACACATTTTCAATAACTTGCCAGCAGCCATAAAAAGCTTAACAACCAATGAAATTCAGTTTAAGAGAAGCCTAAAGGATTTATTGGTGGCCAACTCCTTCTACTCCATTGATGAATTTCTTAGTAAAACCAACTGATTTGTATATAAGTACAACATAACTTCTGCACAATTTCAGTGCAGTAATGTGTTCATTGAAAATTTGTGTGTGTGTGTGTGTGTGTGTGTGTGTGTGTGTGTCTGTGTGTGTGTGTGTGTAAGTATAATCTAACTTCTGCACCATTTCAGTGCAGTAATGTGTTCATTGTAAATAAGTATTACAGTAGTTGTATTACATGTTTATTACCTTATAAGTAAATAAAAAACTTTTTAATTTTAAATTCAGTGCATTAGTATTTGTAAAATTACTCTTAGTGTTCATTAAAAAATGACGATCATTCCACTTGGGACCTGTGGAATGGTACATTAACTTATTTGTTTTAGTTGTAAATATTTGTCATGTATTGTTGTTTTTCTGACATGTTCCACATCCTGGAGGACCTCCTCACTAAGGATCCATTGGAATGAAAGTAAATCTAATCTAATCTAATCTAAAATGCCCAACGGGCGTGTGCTGTGTATGCCGCTCAGTATCCTGGACGACGTCATCCAAGTGTCCGGACCGTTCGCCGGATAGTTACGTTATTTAAGGAAACAGGTAGTGTTCAGCCACTTGTGAAACGTCCACCACGACCTGCAACAAATGGTGATGCCCAAGTAGGTGTTTTAGCTGCTGTCGCGGCTAATCCGCACATCAGTAGCAGACAAATTGCACGAGAATCGGGAATTTCAAAAACGTCGGTATTGAGAATGCTACAACAACATCGATTGCACCCGTACCATATTTCTACGCACCAGGAATTGCATGGCGACGACTTTGAACGTGCGCCACTGGGCACAAGAGAAATTACGGGACGATGACAGATTTTTTGCACGCGTTCTATTTAGCGACGAAGCGTCATTCACCAACAGCGCTGACGTAAACCGGCATAATATGCACTATTGCGCAACGGAAAATCCACAGTGGCTGCGACAAGTGGAACATCAGCGACCTTGACGGGTTAATGTATGGTGCGGCATTATGGGAGGAAGGATAACTGGCCCCCATTTTATCGATGGCAATCTAAATGGTGCAATGTATGCTGATTTCCTACGTAATGTTCTACCGATGTTACTACAAGATGTTTCACTGCATGACAGAATGGCGATGTACTTCCAACATGATGGATGTCCGGCACATAGCTCGCGTGCGGTTGAAGCGGTATTGAATAGCATATTTCATGACAGGTGGATTGGTCGTCGAAGCACCATACCATGGCCCTCACGTTCACCGGATCTGATGTCCCCGGATTTTTTTCTGTAGGGGAAAGTTGAAGGATATTTGCTATCGTGATCCACCGACAACGCCTGACAACATGCGTCAGCGCATTGTCAATACATATCTGAACATTACGGAAGGCGGACTACTCGCTGTTGAGAGGAATGTCGTTACACGTATTGCCAAATGCATTGAGGTTGGCGGATATAATTTTGAGCTTTTATTGCTTTAATATAGTATTTTCAGGTAATACGCTGTAACAGCATGCGTTCTCAGAAATGATAAGTTCACAAAGGTACATGTATCACATTGGCACAAAAGAAATAAAATGTTCAAATGTACCTAAGTTCTGTATTTTAATTTAAAAAAACCTACCTGTTACCAACTGTTCGTCTAAAATTGTGAGCCATATGTTTGTGACTATTACAACGCCATCTATCACAAAGCGAAAAAAGTGGTCCAACTAAAACAATCATATTTCTTTACGTACTACACGAATATGTAATAAAAATGGGGGTTCCTATTTTAAAAAAGGCAGTTGATATCAATTTGTCTTATGGCAGCGCCATCTAGCGGGCCAACCATAGAGCCATCTGGTTTCTCCCTTCAAGCTTGACAAGTTTCGTTCTTTGTAATTTTTTCGTTTGACGCTTATTTCGTGAGATGTTTAGCCCGGTCACGATCAATGGACCAACCTGTATATTGGGATATATGGTTTCCATATACAGAGTGTATCACAATCATAGGCATGAACACATACAGTTGAAAGTACAACGATAATAGAAGTAAAAAAAGTCTCAGTAGACATGGACGCTAAAAGCATACTTTAAGAGCTATGAGTACTTCATCATCTTCAATGCTGTGAAACAAATGTCTCATATTGGAGGGTCTCTGCCTTCCATATTTTGGGATTAGTTAGTATGGGCGAAAACAAGAAAAAATATGCAGTAAACATAGGCTCTAAATTGCATAGCTTAAGATCTATGAGCACTTGTTCAGTAGAAGAGATGTATTTCACAGCAGGGATGGTAAAGAAATGCTCCTGGCTCTTGAGGTATGCGTTTTAGCGCCCATGTTTACTAAGACAGCTTTGCTTCTAGTGTCGTGTACCATTTTCTGCAGGTATGTATGCTGTCTACAAAGTTACCCCTACTATCTACAGAAATAACATTTTTCGCATTCCAATAGTTCAAGAACATTTTTGTAAAATCTAACTCTCATTCAGAATGATCTGCCCATATAACTTATTTATATCAAATTACCGTCAGATAGTCAGCTCTTCAAAGTTCCCAGGAGTAGCAGACAGTTTCCAAGAAATCTATAAACACGTTTTTCCAGCTGCAAACAAAATGGCCTCGTGACCAGCTCAAGTGTATCGCACATGCTTGTCGCTTCCATCCCTAATGGCAGCATTATGAAAGAATACGCGGCACAGAGCTATATGTTGAATGTTGGGCCGAGCAGCAGCACTTAAAAATATAAAGCTGGAGCATTCAGTGACAAAGTTGCACAGTTCTACGGTATCATATAAGAGTTGTAGAACGCGGACAAATGTCAACCAGCGGCGCTGTAAGTCCCTGACGTCTTCTTTACATTGATCCTTCTTTTGTGATAGAAGGTAGAAGGAACAAATAGCTTCATCGAATCGCATCGGTGCCTCATTTGCCAGACAAACTACAACGTAAGATTGTTGGCAGACTAAATGCATATAAAACTGAGGCACTTTTCGCTCAACTCTTACCCATAGAGTGTGGAAACGACATTGAACCATAGGTTCTGCAACGACTGTTAAGTCCTACAAAGTGCGTCGATGACCGAGTTACGTTCTTACGCAGCCACAGGAACAGGACCGCCGCACCATCGCAACTTCCCGCAGCCACCAAAAGATTGATACCGCCAGCTACAGAGTACGGAAGCCCTCACGAAGAAGGTATGTATGCAGAACGACTAGCCAAGTTCTTCATTTGAAACAAGAAGGAGCGTTTGCAGTGGACACGGCTCTGCCAATCAATGGAGGAGCACTTTGTTTGTGACAGTATAAATTTATCTTACAACATGATAGTAGATGTGTTCTGATCTACATCTATATCTACATCTACATCCATACTCCGCAAGCTACCTGACGGTGTGTGGCGGAGCGTACCTTGAGTACCTCTATCGGTTCTCCCTTCTATTCCAGTCTCGTATTGTTCGTGGAAAGAAGGATTGTCGGTGTGCTTCTGTGTGGACTCTAATCTCTCTGATTTTATCCTCATGGTCTCTTCGCGAGATATGCGTAGGAGGGAGCAATATACTGCTTGACTCCTCGGTGAAGGTATGTTCTCGAAACTTCAACAAAAGCCCGTACCGAGCTACTGAGCGTCTCTCCTGCAGAGTCTTCCACTGGAGTTTATCTATCATCTCCGTAACGCTTTCGCGATTACTACATGATCCTGTAACGAAGCGCGCTGCTCTCCGTTGGATCTTCTCTATCTCTTCTATCAATCCTATCTGGTACGGATCCTACACTGCTGAGCAATATTCAAGTAGTGGGCGAACAAGCGTACTGTAGCCTACTTCCTTTGTTTTCGGATTGCATTTCCTTAGGATTCTTCCAATGAATCTCAGTCTAGCATCTGCTTTACCGACGATCAACTTTATATGATCATTCCATTTTAAACCACTCCTAATGCCTACTCCCAGATAATTTATGGATTTAACTGCTTCCAGTTGCTGATCTGCTATATTGTAGCTAAATGATAAGGGATCTTTCTTTCTATGTATTCGCAGCACATTACACTTGTCTACATTGAGATTCAGTTGCCATTCCCTGCACCATGCGTCAATTCGTTGCAGATCCTCCTGCATTTCAGTACAATTTTCAGTTGTTACAACCTCTCGATATACTACAGCATCATCCGCAAAAAGCCTCAGTGAACTTCCGATGTTATCCATAAGGTCATTTATGTATATTGTGAATAGCAACGGTCCTACGACACTCCCCTGTGGCACACCTAAAATCACTCTTACTTCGGAAGACTTCTCTCCATTGAGAATGACATGCTGCGTTCTGTTATCTAGGAACTCTTCAATCCAATCACACAAATGGTCTGATAGTCCATATGCTCTTACTTTGTTCATTAAACGACTGTGGGGAACTGTATCGAACGCCTTGCGGAAGTGAAGAAACACGGCATCTACCTGTGAACCCGTGTCTATGGCCCTCTGAGTCTCGTGGTTGAATAGCGCGAGCTGGATTTCACACGATCGTCTTTTTCGAAACCCATGCTGATTCCTACAGAGTAGATTTCTAGCCTCCAGAAAAGTCATTATACTCGAACATAATACGTGTTCCAAAATACTGAGGAGAAGCCGGAACCGTTATCATCCATCAAATATGGTGAAAGCAAGGTCTTTGAATAGTTATTTTCCACATAAGAGATACGAAAGAACTTGTTTCCGTTCTAGCAGCCGTATAAAGTAGGGCGCTGAAGCAACGAAGGTGCAAGTATTCGGAAAAATGCAGGTCATTTTATTACAGACCTATGTCGCTGGCGCTAAAATGTTTTAAATTTTTTGAACACATTTTCGGCTCCCGTATTCTGAGCTTTCCGGAGACCAACAATATCCTCTGTAAGAACCGATACAGATTCAGCTAAAAGCAAACTTGTGAAAGTTCCCTCTGTTTCGTCCACGAG
This sequence comes from Schistocerca serialis cubense, assembly GCF_023864345.2. Lineage (NCBI taxonomy): Eukaryota > Metazoa > Arthropoda > Insecta > Orthoptera > Acrididae > Schistocerca > Schistocerca serialis. The sequence goes on from NC_064640.1 coordinate 251,972,228, forward strand.
ACACAGAAAGCAGTAGATACCGGCGCCCGGCGTTGATGCTGTATTCCTTGACTTCCGGCAGGTACTTAGAAAAAATAAAAAAGGCGCAGCATTTCATTCTTAATGGAGAGATACCTTCAGATATAGAAGTAGTTTAAGGCGTGCCCCAAGAAGAAATGTCAACACGTTGACTGCCACATGCACAGTCATGGATGTGCCACTCACGCCAGGCCAGGACACGGCGGCGGCGGGCTCGTGACAGTAAACGTGTTAAGAGACCATTGCTGCACACGGCATATACACACATCAAAAAAGTTTGGCATCACCATGGTCCCCAGAACTCCTGAAGATAGACGTTGACTGTTGATACTGTATCACAGACACAGTCCCTTTGACTGATCAGAGATGTCACTGAACCCGCCCAAAGATACAAACAACCATGCATGATGCGGGCTAACATCCTGTGGTGTGCATACTGTAAGACCTTCAGTACACACACCATCAGATTATTTGACTTGTCGCTCTAACGAAGTAGGCGAGTGTCAGCAATATGTCTCGTGGTCTTATCGTGGCGTGTTTATCTTCTGCCGTTAGGTCAGACGATAGAAATGGCAATTGCACGCTTAGAGTAGCAGATTGACGGTGACCAACTTTAAACAGAACTTGATTAATTTTCACACACATCTATTAAAATAATCACAAGCATAAAAATTACTTAACTTGGTTCTGGATGCTATTTACAACTGACAATCTGAAGTTCCTATGGTATTGGTACGTTAATCTTATTCTCACATATATCTCTGATACTTGACAAAAGTGTCTATACATTTATCTTCATGGCTATGTACAGGAATATGGTAATCTTATTGGGCGCAGACTGAAACCTGACTATAGACTGGTACAGACAAATGTAGAACTCTTTCAGACTGGTGCAGACTAATGCAGACTAACTGATCGGAGGTCTGTACACTCGTTATAATAACTCGCGCGTTCATGTATCACTGTGCGAGTGTGATCTGCGAGGAGAAAAGGTTCTACGTTAGCAGCAATCTCATTGGCTGCGTTACATATTAATACGCGGATTGGCGGAAGCAGAATTTGGTCCGTCTCTATGGCAGCGCCATCTCGTAGTGCGGAGACGGACGAGTGCTGCGCCTGCGCTGTTGTGCTTAGCGGGGCGCACTCTAGTGGGAAAGTTGTGTACGCGTTGACTACACGGAACTATGTACACAACACATCCTAAAGATGTTCGAGCTCACTTGCGGTTCCTCTTAGTCGAAATGTCTTGGCTCAAACTCGTCTAGGGGTTGAACTGCATGTGTCGCATTACACGCCCTAAATCAGACACTTGTGACCCTTAGCTTAAATTGTCTGGCTGATGGCAAGTCTGCGAAATACAAAGTTAACATAACGTATAATAACAGTAATAACAATATCGGGAACTAAATTAACGACCCATAAATGATGTAGGCCACAAAGTTACGATTTGGTTAGAATGATGTTTATTCAGAAAGCAAACTAATAGCGAAAGTGGTCGTATTTAGAGCTACTGTTACACTCGAGCGCATATCCATTTGTCACAGTTCGATCATTTCACAATCTCATCGTGAAATACAAGTTATCTACGCGAAAAGTTAAGAGTTCACAACAGGCGCTCGGCTGCTCACCGCTCAGAGACTAACAAGGGGAGGCCACGACGTTTGGAACGCGGAGTTTACTGAAAACTTCGTACACTCGTAGTACTCCATTAGGACAACAAAATGTGTAAGCAGTAGCGCGTACTTCTCAAGCGTTATTGAGAAAATCGCAAGATAATTTCGGTCACCTGTGCGTGGCCATTTTTACCATGAAGCGCCGGCAGCCGAGTGGTGGGAGAAAGTTGCGCCCCTGCGTCCAGTAGGCCGGAAGGGCCAGTGGGGCCCGCAAATTCCTTGAGGGACCCTTCAAGCGAGGGTCGGCCACAAAACGCACCCGCCAGACTGAAGGTGCTTCCCCAGAGCCACCCACCGCAGGCAACGGAAACTCGCGGGACGACACTTCCGGTACATGCTGCCCCGTAATTAAGTTTCGGAGAGTGTGTCTCTGACGAGCTGGTACCAAAGGCTCCCTCGTACGCTTGGTTATTTACTTATGTTCTAGAGCTACATTACTGGCCATTAAAATTGCTACACCACGAAGATGATGTGTTACAGACGCGAAATTTAACCGACAGGAAGAAGATGCTGTGATATGCAAATGATTAGCTTTTCAGAGCATTCAAACAAGGTTGGCGCCGGTGGCGACACCTACAACGTGCTGGCATGAGGAAAGTTTCCAACCGATTTCTCATACACAAACAGCAGTTGACCGGCGTTGCCTGGAGAAACGTTGTTGTGATGCCTCGTGTAACGAGGAGAAATGCGTACCATCACGTTTCCGACTTTGATAAAGGTCAGATTGTAGCCTATCGCAATTGCGGTTTATCGTATCGCGACATTGCTGCTCGCGTTGGTCGAGATCCAATGACTGTTAGCAAAACATGGAATCGGTGGGTTCAGGAAGGTAAAACGGAACGCCGTGCTGGATCCCAACGGTCTCGTATCACTAGCAGTCGAAATGACAGGCATCTTATCCGCATGGCTGTAACGGATCGTGCAGCCACGTCTCGATCCCTGAGTCAACAGATGGGGACGTTTGCAAGACAACAACCATCTGCACGAACAGTTCGAAGACGTTTGCAGCAGCATGGAGTATCAGCTCGGAGACCATGGCTGCGGTTACCCTTGACGCTGCATCACAGACAGGAGCGCCTGCGATGGTGTACTCAACGACGAACCTGGGTGCACGAATGGCGAAACGTCATTTTTTCGGATGGATCCAGGTTCTGTTTACAGCATCATGATGGTCGCATCCGTGTTTGGTGACATCGCGGAGAACGCACATTGGAAGCGTGTATTCGCCATCGCCATACTGGTGTAACACCCAGTGTGATGGTATGGGGTGCCATTGGTTACTCGTCTCGGTCACCTCCTGTTCGCATTGACGGCACTTTGAACAGTGGATGTTACATTTCAGATGTGTTACGACCCGTGGCTCTACCCTTCATTCGACCCCTGCGAAACCCTACGTTTCAGTTGGATAGTGTACGACCGCATATTGCAGGTCCTGTAAGGGCATTTCTGGATACAGAAAATGTTCGACTGCTGCCCTGGCCAGCACAATCTCCAGATCTCTCACCAACTGAAAACGTCTGGTCAATGGTGGTCGAGCAACTGGCCCGCCACAATACGCCAGTCACTACTCTTGATGAACTGTGGTATCGTGTTGAAGCTGCATGGGCAGCTGTACCTGTACACGTCATCCAAGCTCTGTTTGACTCAATGCCCAGGCGTATCAAGGCCGTTATTACGGCCAGAGGTGGTTGTTCTGGGTACTGATTTCTCAGGATCTATGCACCCAAATTGCGTGAAAATGTAATCACATGTAAGTTCTAGTATAATATATTTGTTCAATGAATACACGTTTATCATCTGCATTTCTTCTTGGTGTAGCAATTTTAATGGCCAGTTATGTATTATCTTCGTGTAGCATAATAATTACAAACAGAAATTATCGAACTTCTGTGTCACTCAAGTTACCGTCGGTGAATATTTTTCGCCTGTTAACCTCTATACTCTGCAAACCATTGAAGTGGATGGTGGAGGGTACTACCCACAGTTCGGTGTATTACGGTTTAGGGAGCGTGGGGAGAATGATTAGATTACTTACATGCTCTGTTCACACTGTAGTTTGTCTAATCTTGTGTTCACGATCCGTACTGAGTTGACTCGTAAGACGCTATAATATATTTCTAATTCCTCACTGAATACAGTTTCTTGACACTTTGTAAGTAGGCTTTAACGGGATATTTCGTATCTCTCTTCCAGCAGTGGCAGTTTAGGTTTGTCACCGTCTCATCGTTGCTTTCCCATGATCAAACAAACCTGTGATTTTTAGTACTAGTCTCCTTGCATAAATCGAACGACTCTGTTCTGTTCGCTGTTAGTCGCTTTCATTTCAAAATTTTAAACGTAATACGCGGCTATCATAGTGCCTCAGTTTGTATATGAGTACGTTATCCTTGCGTTTCAGTAGTGGCAAAGGCATCCTTGCTGCGAATGAAGTGTTTCTTCAGTACTTTTTTCTGTAGCTGATGAACGGGATGGATTAGAGACGCTGTTTGTTTCGCACATAATAGTGGAGTATGCGACGCATCACCTGTCTAGACCTAATTGATTATATCCATGCTGCATTCAAACCACTGTTGTCTGTGTATATTGGAACAGCGTCAAAAAATGCAAGCCGGCACAGTAGCTCAGCGCGTTCGGTCAGAGAGCTGCTTGGCCTCTGTAATAAAAAACTGAGAGAAAGGATCATCAAGAAACTTCAATGGATGTCATGTTACGTCCGCAACGACCAAACACAACGATGAAAAAAAAAGTTTCTCGTGAAGACGCTATTAAAATACACTCGATACTGCATGACCAATGATCAGCGCCGATATTTAAGGAAATGCTGCGTTATGCATGGTTTGCTTCCAAATTACCGGCTGAAAGAGAGGTTTTTGAAAATGTTAACGTGGTTTGTTTTTCCATGGAAAACCACAAAAGACCTTGCGTGTGCGTAAACATAGCGTTTATTCAATGCAGTTGGTGCCGTTTAACTTTGTTTTTCATATTTTTATGGAAAATACCATCCCGCAACTTGTACTCGTAATGTCGAAAGCGACGATTAATTGTACATCTTTCGAAAGCCGTCTGTGCCGGTCAAAACTTGGAGGTAACAAGTCGTTTCGGGCTCCTTCCAGGTATAAGGGATTTCTCAAATCACCGACAGGCATACATTTTCGGTATCACTTTATGCGTTTGGTCATTCCGCAACATATTTAAATAATTAAAGCTTGACCACTTTCACGTTCTAAATAAAGTAGCAATAATATCCATTACATAATAAACGTTAAATTCTTTTACATAAAACCAATACAATTTCCTACTTAGCTTTCAATGCCACGGCCAGTAGCCTTGCACCAATGTGCTTTCTGATAAATAAATAAAGAGCAAATGTAACTATTATGCACTAAACTTTAGAACAAATATTCTATTACCTAATGATTCAATAAGGTGTCGTGCTGTCATCGTGCAGTGTGTTTTGTGTGGAGCAGATTATGATCTTATGCTTAACTGTAAATACTAGCCGTCCGGAGTGGCCGTGCAGTTCTAGGCGCTACAGTCTAGAGCCGAGCGACCGCTACGGTCGCAGGTTCGAATCCTGCCTCGGGCATGGATGTGTGTGATGTCCTTAGGTTAGTTAGGTTTAATTAGTTCTAAGTTCTAGGCGACTGATGACCTCAGGAGTTAAGTCGCATAGTTCTCAGAGCCATTTGAACCATTTGTAAATACTAATAATTAATATTTACTATATGTTTTAAACAAATAAAGTTAGAGAGTTGATATTTACAGCGTTTGTCATTTTAATTATGCGCTTCTATATGAAATGTCGATCGTTAAGATCGACCAAAGCGTTCAGATTTTAGCATTCAGGTCTTTGTTACAAAACTTGTTAATTTCACTTTAAGAGCAAATCCTAAACTATTATAAATATGATCAATAATCAAGTTTTATTCGGATCTATTAAAAATTTATGGAGGATATCAGACCAAAATTACTGTGATTTGATTCCCTGCATTACTAGAGAATTAAATAGTTTTCATAAATATTTCCCTTTATGGCCGATCTTAGGTCCGCCATATTTAACACTGTTACTTCTCCTCGGCCACAAACGGCTTCTACCGGGTTTCCCTATGACGTAGGTTCTCGTCTGTCTTACTCGTACACAACAGCGCTTAGGCCTCAATAGACAATAGACACATGTGAGTTCCCCCATCTCGTGGTGAATCTGCGCCCTTTGTGGCACGCGGTCCTGGACGACAGGGTTCGTTTCACAATTCCTGTAGGCTGACTCTTTCGGCCATATATTTATATGAGAGCGCAATGCTCGTTAACTCACACACCTCCACTTCATAACATGTTGGCGTGCCATATATGTTATGAAGTAGCACCCGATTTACAAGACACAAATTCATAATACAATAACATGAACACCGCAAGCGCCAGATCGATAGTGTAATTATTTGTAGTTGTGTTGATGCAGCATGCTTTAAATCTAAAGAAACTTATATCTAACATAAATTATGAATTGCGTCATATTAATTAAATGTCAAATAAAACTATGCATTCATCAAAATCGACTGTCTTTTGAAATGCCGCAGAAATATCATCGCCACTGCGCTCACTTTCACAGAACCTTTTCATCACAACGAAGTCTCCAACGGCGCTACACAGTTTCGAAGCCGAGTACCGTACCGCAATTCTGTATGGCTCTGCATTCCACCGCCATCGTTTTGCGGGAACAGATCTATTGAAATTCGGAAAACAAACACTTTCCGAAACCACCCAGGATCTGCAATGAACGCTTCCCCCAGTGGAATCAATACAAACAGATCTAAATTAGACAGTAAAAAATTGATTTACAGCGTTCGCAAGATGCTCGTAAATTCTTCAATGATTCTGACACGTTATTCAAGTCCCACAAGAGACATGCATCTCGTGACAGATTCCCAATCGACTTCATCGGCAAATTAATACTGTCGCTGCAGAAGCTGAGTAGCACTGTGGTGTAGTGGTTATGATACTACACTGTTGCATAGAGGATCGTGACTTCAAAACTCACCTGGACTGTACAATTTTAATTTCTATATGCGGTTCGAGTACATTCTAGAAGTATCCACAAATGTCAGGAATCATTGTACTGGAATGTTCTGTAGCTGCGTGTGTTCTGGCCGGAGGCAGTTCGCTCCGCGCTCTTTTATGTGCAAATGTTGAATAAACCTTCGTTAAGTGAAGTTAGTGTTCATCGTTCATCTAATTTCACCTTCTCCGACGAGATATTATTCTGGTGGAGACGGTGGGTATTGGAACTTGTGATAGCTTCAAACTTATAGAAGGCGTGCCGACATTCGTTGTTTCCTTGTACCATTTGTGACTGGAATAGGAACGTTGGGAAGTGATAGGGGTACAGAAGAACCCTACGAGACAAACCTTAAAGTCACTTGTGGTTTGTAGATGTATATGTGGATGCAGATGCAGAATCTGTACCTATGTGTAGATAGTTTTCTCTGTCTCTCCGCGTGGAAGTGTGACCGTGCTTGTCTACAGAGATAATTTCAACTATGCTTATACACGGATTTTGCTGGTTCAGCAAAAGAAAACGCTGCTCGACCATAGAGGATCCGTTTCATAAACGTTGTTGTTGTTGTTGTTGTGGTCTTCAGTCCTGAGACTGGTTTGATGCAGCTCTCCATGCACCCCTATCCTGTGCAAGTTTCTTCATCTCCCAGTGCCTACTGCAACCTACATCCTTCTGAATCTGCTTAGTGTATTCATTCTTGGTTTCACTCTACGATTTTTACCCTCCACGCAGCCCTCCAATGCTAAATTTGTGATCCATTGATGCCTCAGAACATGTCCTACCAACCGGTCCCTTCTTCTCGTCAAGTTGCGCCACAAACTCCTCTTCTTTCCAGTTCTATTCAATACCTCCTCATCTACCCATCTAATCTGCGGCATTCTTCTGTAGCACCAAATTTCGAAAACTTCTACTCTCCTCCTGTCCGAACTATTTATCGTCCATGTTTCACTTCCATACATGGCTACACTCCATACAAATACTTTCAGAAACGACTTCCTGACACTTAAATCTATACTCGATGTTAACAAATTTCTCTTCATCAGAAACGCTTTCCTTGCCATTGCCACTCAACATTTTATATCTTCTCTACTTCGACCGTCATCAGTTATTTTGCTCCCCAAATAGCAAAACTCCTTTACTACTTTAAGGGTCTCATTTCCTAATCTAATTCCCTCAGCATTACCCGACTTAATTCGACTACATTCCATTATCCTCGTTTTGATTTTGTTGTTGTTCATCATATATCCTCCTTTCAAGACACTGTCCATTCCGTTCAACTGCTCTTCCAAGTCCTTTGCTGTCTCTGACAGAGTTACAATGTCATCGGCGAACCTCAAAGTTTTTATTTCTTTTCCATGGATTTTAATACCTACTCCGAATTTTTCTTTTGTTTCCTTTACTGCTTGCTCAGTATACAGATTGAATAACATTGGGGAGAGGCTACAACCCTGTCTCACTCCCTTCCCAACCACTGCTTCCCTTTCATGCCCCTCGACTCTTATAATTGCCATCTGGTTTCTGTACAAATTGTAAATAGCCTTTCGCTCCCTGTATTTTACCCCTGCCACCTTTAGAATTTGGAAGAGAGTATCTTCTGGTAAACCTTCCGGGATGTAAGGTCGTGGTCCATGAAACTCTTCAGCTCCTAACGTTTCGTCCAGAGCTGCGCTGGACATCTTCAGAGGGGTGTTTCTCCTCCGGTGAGTCTTGCCGACTGAAACACCCCTCTGAAGATGTCCAGCGCAGCTCTGGACGAAACGTTAGGAGCTGAAGAGTTTCATGGACCACGACCTTACATCCCGGAAGGTTTACCAGAAGATATGTCATCCGGTCGTGAAAGCCTTCATACTATGATTGGAAGAGAGTATTCCAGTCAACATTGTCAAAAGCTTTCTCTAAGTCTACAAATGCTAGAAGCGTAGGTTTGCCTTTCCTTAATCTTCCTTCTAAGATAAGTCGTAGGGACAGTATTGCCTCACGTGTTCCAATATTTCTACGGAATCCAAACTGATCTTCCCCGATGTCGGCTTCTACCAGTTTTTCCATTCGTCTGTAAAGAATTCGCGTTAGTATTTTGCAGCTGTGACTTATTAAACTGATAGTTCGGTAATTTTCACATCTGTCAACACCTGCTTTCTTTGGGATTGGAATCATTATATTCTTCTTGAAGTCTGAGGGTATTTCGCCTGTCTCATACATTTTGCTCACCAGATGGTAGAGTTTTGTCAGGACTGGCTCTCCCAAGGCTGTCATAAACGTATATCTTTAAAAGCAAACAGTGGGGCTCAAGGAGTGAGAAGTTCGATGCCCTTAATCCTGTGGACCCTAATTGCGATTGTTCTTCCCAGACACTTGAAGCACTGTGAGCAATTTGCCAAGAATGGCGTTCACTTCATATAGAACTTACTATTTGTTTTACTTCAGTTAGTTGCATTCTCCATACACGACAACACGATAATCATTTTTATGTGGAACGTGCCATATGAACAAAAGGTGCAACCATTTCCTTAGAAAATGGTTTATGTGATAACATATTATGCACTTTAAAATTTGTATCTGACTACCTGTTCCTGTTCAAGAATTTGTCCACAGAGCAGAAGGATTAGGCTAAGAAAACTAACTTAAATCTGCATTTAAAAAACTAATACAATTTGTCAAATATTTGATTTCCGTGAAGAGATAGTGTAAAGAGTGTTTTATACATCAGTGTTCTCATTCCTTCTCATTCCTTCCTGCGCTAACGTTACATTCACAAGAGTGTAGTGCATATCATTTTTTCTTCTGTTAAAGTATTTGTGAATTTCTCTATTACTCTCACACATACATGGAATGTTGAAAACAAATTTAATCAGACAATAAATGCACTGTTAAGCTGGAGTCGATATTCCCAATAACTTAAACAGGTGCCTAGAAGATTCATGTAGCATGTAATCCTCGAATATATTTGTAATTACTTTTCTGTCTGTAATGAATACGTTTTTCCCAAGTGAAGAATTACTCCAAAGTAATGTATTATCCTGTATGAAATCAGTCTATGAAAATGTGATAAACTGAATGATTTCTTTGTCCCAGAATTGGCAATTACTTCTATGATAAAATTGCTGATCTACCATTTTAGCAAATATGCTACTTGAAGTTCTCATTAGTATGCTACGATTACTATTTCTGGTTGATGGACAACATTTGTCACGAAGATGGCGAAAGTTGTAAAGCGCAAAACTAGATGATCTGTGTTTTTTATTTATTTATTCAAAATTTACAATATACCCAGTTAATACCGTTAACAAAATGCCATTTACAATGATTCGTCTTGATGTGTATTTGCTCAGTTCGACAAAAATAACAGTCTTCTTCTTGTTTCTTTTCGCTATTGTTTATCCTGACTAACACGTGGTTCAGGATTTGGCAGGATTTGACAGATTTATTTTATTGTGTAACTTTATGGTCGGATGCCCTCTCTGACACGACAGTTTCGAAGGTAACCTATGAGGAATGGGCCATGTGCCCCACATACCTGTAAACTGTGCAAACATTGTTCCGTGTTCAAATGTAAAGAACGACAGCAGGCAGTAGTAGAATCTGCAATGCATTAGAGATGTACATTTCGACTTCAACACCATCATCATCGTCATCAACATCGTCGTCGTCGTCTGCGGCGGCGCTAAAATACAAAAAACAGAACGGGTACAAAATATGCATATAATGCAATCATACGAATCCATATAAGTGGGAATATAGCAATAACATACTATTACTAGAAGAGTCATATAAGCATAATAACCATGCCAGAACATAAACATGTAAAAGATGACGTTAGCATTTACATGCCAGAAACAAAACTGAACCTGTTGCTTACAACAGAGCAGACAGTGAGAATATGAAATTACAATGAAATCTAGACCATTGGTTGCTTACAGGCGTTGATAAATATCAACTGAGGGAGTTGAAAATGTGTGACTCAACGGGGACTCGAACCAGGGATCTCCTGCTTACATGGAAGATGCTCTATCCGACTGAGCAATTTTCTTTTTTTTTTCTTTTAAAGATGTATTACCCTCTTTTTTCATGTATCCCCATATATGCCTAAAACTGTAGACCAAAACTGAAGTAGTAATTAAGGTAAGATACACACATCAAAACAAGCTTTGCATCACCTCGGTTCCGAGAGTTCTGGAACCGGTACAGAAAATTGGAATAGAAATCAACATAAACATCATTTCCGCCCTTTTTATTGCTCATGAAAACCACATATTTCATGTTGTACCACCATAAAGCGAGACCTTTAGAGGCGGTGGCTCAGATTGCTATACACACCGGTACGTCTCATACCCAGTAGCACGTCCTCTTGCATTGATGCATGCCTGTATTCGTCGGGACATACTATCCACAAGTTCATCAAGGCACTGTTGGTTCAGATTGTTGCATTTCTCAACGGCAATTCGGGGTAGATCCCTCAGAGTGGTTTGTGGGTCACGTCGTCCATAAACAGCCGTTTTCAATCTATCCCAGGTATGTTCGATAGAGTTCATGTCTGGAGAACATGCTGGTCACTCTAGTCGAGCGATGTCGTTATCCTGAAGCAAGTCAATCACAGCACGATGGGGGCGCGAATTGTCGTTCATGAAGACGAAATTGACCGAATATACACCGAAATGTGGGGAACTTCAGGAAGTACTCGCGTATCTTCTGGTTCGCGCAGAACAATTTGTATGTGGGGACGAGTATGCGGCATTAAGATGAATCTGCGAAAACGTCGACACGGATGCGAAGGGAATCGGGGATGCAGTCGATTTTTTCTCCGTCGAGGCAGCATTATACTGTTGTGTCTATTGAGGTAGCAGTGATACACGTGAGTTGACTAATGTATTTGACGATTTTCAGGAATACCGAGAACCATCCGCCTCTAAACTTACATGCATCTGTGTTAAAGGATAACGAAGAGTGAATGGAGTGATCGGTTGAGATGGAGCTGTAACAAAGTACGATTTAATGGTAGACTGATGATGCATTCTAGAGTTGTGAAGTTGCTAGAGGTCATTTTTTCCACTGTTCTATCAGGATGCATCACTCGAGTGACATAGCATGCGTTCGACTTGTATACAGCCAGGTCTTCTGTATGTGATTTATTGCACTGTCTACTGGCGATCGTTAACGGTAAACCTGTCGGTCATCGGAGGACTTCCATCTCATGTGTCATGAAATGTGGCACATTCCTCTAAACGAACTATGATTTATATGATGTACTCCATCCCCCTCTCGCATCTTGAGTGTAAAATCAAGACTTCAGCTTCATAACTAAGTTAGCGATAGGAGCTTGTGAGGCGCTGCAATCCTCGTGTATACATTTGCCTGACAGATGTGCTGCTTACAGAGTTAGTGACGGAATGACTTGTAATTTTCACATGTCAGAGGTTGCTGCTATGCGTTTATCAGTTTCCTTGTAAGAGGTATTCGCCGTTACCAACGATCATTTTATATAGGGCTGATGCAGGCATAGTATAATTTCCGAACTATGATTGGATGTGAACAGTGGGCGCTATGCATCTCCGGAAAGCTATATTGTACTCGTATTATACAGAGCCAATGTTTTAAGGAAAGAGTTTTTTTGTTTTACGGTTCGATAACATAATTTATCGCAGAGAAACTGGGAAGAAGGATGTATGTTATCCGCTTGAAATATATTTCTTACATTGGAATATTAACAGCGCTACATTCCATACGATTAATAGGTCGGAAACGCAAGCGATCTAGCATTATAGCCCGTTTTAACTGCGGAATGTTGAAGCCTTAGGAGTGCGTGTGTTTATGTTCTCTCTTACCAATACCTTCCAGGTATCGATCCTAGACTCTAGAACAATACTTTAGAGTTGATGGCGTGGTTGATTTACGTAAAAATGCATCGAATTCCATCCGTCTGGAGCTCCATCGCGCATAAAAATCATTCCTTTCTTGTCCTTCTTAACCGTCTGTTTTTACATCACGACACTTTGAAATCTGTTACTATACATCGATAAGGAGTCCTAAGCTCGTCGACATGGGCGCACCTCGAGAAATCTTGTGCACTTGGATGGGTGAGGACTTGGAAAGCTCCATTCATTCACGAGACGTGGAGTGTAGCAGTCTACTTCTGATCGGTTGCAGATCAATTCGGTAACAGTGCTGCAGGGCGGGTTGGTCAATGACACTGTGATGAGGGTCTTTCACTCTCTAATGACTCCTATACGCAGAGAGAGAGAGAGAGAGGGAGAGAGAGAGAGAGAGATAGAGAGAGATAGAGAGAGAGAGAGAGAGAGATCGTAAATTAAGCACTGTGCTCGAGGTGTCAGAAATATGTAGAGCGCTGTCTGGTATACTTTGATGATTTACGTGTTCGTGAATTAACACTGAATGGACGTACTGTGCACTCATCTATCTACATTTGCAATGATACTCGCAAAGTAGAGAAGGGGCGGTTCAACTATGATACTGAAATTGGGGAAACATGCTGTCACTTCATTGGCCGGTGCTGAAATTACTGTAAAATTGCTAAAATTGTTCACGCTATCAACTGTGATGCTTATTATTACAGTACATCGGCTGTGTCTTTTCCATCCTATCCATGCGTTGGTGAGCTGTTGGTTACCACATAATGATTGACTGACAACGCTTGTTTGAGTTGAGGAATGAGTTTTGTGGGTGGGTGACACCTTCTGGGGGTTGCTAGCACCGAAACAGAGATCGTATACATTAGTGCAATATGAGGAATCAGTCGAGAGGGAATGCAGAGCCATCATCTACTCCGTCATTGTGACAGATGATCCGTCACTGTGACAGATGAGTTTATCTGTAGAGGTCGTGAATCACTTTCAGACATCAGTTTTGAAACTCCCCACAACGCAGCCAAACTCTTCTAGTTTCCTTTTATTGTAACTGTCTTTTATTTAAAATCATCCACCGTGTGTTGCGTGTTATGGTAGCCGCAGTAACAAAACGATTTACATCGTGCGATGTCTAGTTTTCTGCTAGAGGCCGTGGATCAGAGCATCTTAATGTCAGTTTAGGACCTAATGCAGACCTCGAAGTCGTGGCAGAAAAAGAAAATGTATAGCAGTGTACAGATCATGTTAGAAAACAATGTTTCAGACAGTGACACAGGGTCACAGGGAGCGACTCTTGCGACTTACAGTATAGTTTGTGGGATACAGTCATCATCCTACAGTATGAGTGGTGAAACCTTAAACTGCCCTCTGCAATTGATCAAAAGCTGTATATTTAATAGAATCGTTCCACATTGGCAGCAGCAGCAGATTGACAGGTAAATTCGATGACGGACAGGGTGTCCCATTAGGAATGCTATTCTGGGGAGCATCGCAACAACTCTCTCTCTGTGCTGGATCCACATCGCAGCTGTGCGTCATCGCACCTGCAATGGCAGCTAGGTGAGTTCTATATTGGATGAAGTTAGTGGAGCTTTTATAGTTCGTAATTTTTCTCTGTTGTATGGTACAGAATAACGATGATAGCATGCTGGACTGATAGATGTGAATGGACGCGGATCTGCTTCAGACTGTAGTGTCTGTATCTAGTTTGGAGACATACCACATTGCGCGCATGGTCAAAACACTGTCCTGTTGCACAACTCAGATCGTTCTGTTTCTACATGGGTTGCTGAAGGTGGTGGATATGTCTTTCTCCGACTTCTGCTCAGTTCTGACTTCAATTGGAGTGATCACATACGCAAAGCTGTAGAAATGAGAGCAATTGCAATATGTGTAGGGGCTGACAAAAATAAGGTTGGAATTTTACTGTAGCAGACAGGTTCAAGAAAGGTGGCTCGTTTCGAGATACGAGAGTGCCAGAAATATGTTTCAGTAGTGGTTGTAATCATTAAAGGAATTGTCAATAGGATCCAACGCAGGTATGTGCTTGAATGGAAAGACCTGATTCCAAATCGTAGACATCATTTCTAGCTGGTAGCATAACACTAGAGATCTGAAAAGCTAGTGTACATTTTCTTACTACCTGAATCAGCACACTATCTAGTACTGTTTGTGATCCTTCTCAATCAACCATCGCCTATAGCCCAGTGGATATATCACCAAACCTCTGACATGGGATCGAGACAGAATGCGCTACAAATACTGTAGAAATATCTAGCTGCGGTGGTATAAGGGATTCACAAATACCGGTTTATTACCACGTTCCTCATCCGAATCACTTTCTAAATTGGGAAATATTATTACGAGGTTGCACCGTCGGCGACATGAAAGCTCACTGTTGGTCTGATACTATATACTCATGCGATCGTCATCACGGTATTTGTCTGGACAAGAAACCATCTCCTACAGAGGTAGCGTCATACCTCGAATTGTAAAGCGGGTATAGCTTTTAACATGGATATTTGCATGCACCTGCTGAACCAAGACAGCTTGTGACAGTAACATACAGTAGTTGTTGGGATTCGGTTTTTTTAACATTTGGTGGTTTGTAAGACGGTTAAACCTCTCATTCTAAGACACAGTGGTAGCACTTGCAAGAAAAACTTATGAGACATATCCACCCATAGTTGATTTTCTCTCAGTATTATTTCATATCGCCAGTGATCAGTTATTGATGAAGTATTATACTTAGTATGTTCGCATTTGAGCATCAGGCTTATAAAGTATGTGTTTGTGTTCTGACATGTGCAAAGGAAATGACTATGTCCAGTTGTAAGGAAGGTATGGATTTGACGTGGAGTACTGTGATAGCATGGGAAGAGTATGTCAAGTCATAAGAATGGGTACTGATATTTCTATTTCCAGAGCCACAGCCATACTTTGCTCATTGTCGAGTGTCATTCAACTGAGACCACAATGGGAACATTTAGTTGTAGGTACAGGGATGAAATATGTATGTGAACGATTTCGTACGATCATTCTGTCTATGCATACTTGGCCTGCAGCACTGCGACCTATGCGGGAATGACGCACGTTTCCCATTAACGGCAGCAGTCATCCAAATGCAAAGACCTGTTGGAATGCAGGAATGTAGCTGCGTTAACTTGCCATCCCCTAGAGGGCAGAATAGTGAACTAATACTCAATATGCGTTGGGCAGCTTTCGTGATCGCGTGGAAATTTGAGAAGATTGAATATGGAGGTGTATTTGCGCTGGACCGTTATTCCCTCCCTCGTAAATTGTTTGGTTGACTGCTTCTGCACATTTCGCGCCTTTATTTAGTTGAGGGAACATCGATTGTGGTGTGTGCACCTAGCAGATGAAAAGAGACGTTTGCTTGTTTTCTAGACATGAGAAACAACTTAGCTGACTTTGTAAATTATAGGGATGAATTGGAACCTGTTACATCACCGGCATCGGTATTCATGAGTGGAAATATCATTTTCCTCTATTTGTTTCGAGTTCTCACGTAAAGGTCTTTGTAGATGGGATAATCGCTAATGTTTTGGGTTTGTAGAGAAATGATTTCCAGTCTATATCTTCGGAATTGTGTTGCGTGAGCAATCAGTAGGCTACTGCTGTGTGCAAACCATGCAAAAATACATGTGTTCTTGTAATCCCAGACTCTGGAGATATGTGTAGAAAAAAGCAAGCAGGTCCGAACCAGAAACAATAATGCATTTGTGCCGAGGGGAACGAGCCCGCATTAGTAGAACAGTTCTGAGAGGGACTTCGATCCACTGAGGGTGTTCTGGTCACCCGGCGGGAGTAGATGACCACCGACCTCGCAGGGGGATATCTAGTGCTGCGAGGAGTACATATGGTGCTGTCTGTCTTCGTGGTATATGTACGAATGATGTAAAAGAGGCGATTTTGTATGTTTAGTACATTGACACAGTACACAGTGATATATTGCTGGGTTGGAGTTCGGTTTTACGCTCTAATATTCAAGCTCCTATTCTCAGTGGAAGAGCAGTGTAATAGAGTAATATTCTTTCCATATTGCTGATATGTAGGGGTACTTTGCAGGGTTTAATTGTCGATGCAATATGCCTACCCATGTAAAATATTTTTTTCCTGCTGAGATTCTCATCTACAGAAAGAAAGAAAAAGCGGATGGTGCTTCCACACCAGTCGCCTCAGTAATTTGGAGGGTAAATTCGATAAGAGCCAATCATAATGCTCGATTCATTCACAAGACATTCTTTTGTGGTGGGATATAGGAGTCTCTACATAGCGGAGGGCACGTTTGTGTGTCTTGAAAGCTGTAAGGGGAACATGTGATGGATGGGGTAGCATGTTAGGACCGCTAGGAAGACTGCATTCGAAGTTATTCTGCGCTATTTTCGTAAACAGGTTCTGTTAGGGCAAGAATTTCCGTGCATACAAGCTGAGACATCAAGAAAGCAAGTGTTAACTATTTCTGGGACACTATACAATTTCCTAGAGGTCGACTTGGTTCTGATTTCAAATAGCCATGTGACATCAGTATAAGATTGAGGACCTTGTTAGATGCACTTCAGATGGTTAGTAGCTCGCGCGCGCACTTTGTGGCGTTGCGTCAGTCATGCTGAACAGTTAAACATGGTTGGACGCATCACGCATGTCGTGCTAGGAACAGTGCACCCTGTGCTACTCTGTCATCAATGGTAAATGGACATTCTGCCCAGAGGCGTCTCGCGTATGAGACTAGACTGGTGTGAGCACACCCTGGATTTCTGTGACGTTAGTATAACATTGACTTTATACTCGAAAATAAACCCAACTTTCACCTACAGCAGCGTGAGAGCGATGGGTCGCACTGACTTGGGTCCGGCGGTGGCTCAAGTCGGCGTTGGGGCGCTCAGTAAATAGGTCTTCGCTTTTGTCCAGTCGTGTCAGCAACGATGCCTAGGTGAACACGTATTTCGACAGGAATTTTTCAGGTACTAAGAATGAAAGGGATGTTGCCACCTCATGGTTGCG
The DNA here is from genome assembly GCF_023864345.2 of Schistocerca serialis cubense. Taxonomy (NCBI): domain Eukaryota; kingdom Metazoa; phylum Arthropoda; class Insecta; order Orthoptera; family Acrididae; genus Schistocerca; species Schistocerca serialis. The sequence goes on from NC_064640.1 coordinate 251,989,855, forward strand.
GCACCCGAACAGGCACCTGTGCATGGTTTGACAGTTGATGACCACGTCACTTTGCAGGGGCTGCTGCTAGCCTCCCGTGCAGTCCAGTAGACAGGGGGTAGCAAACGGTAATTGTGCACATTGATTGTGTGTCTGTTGCATTATTTTGTGAGCAGGTCTGTAGGCTGTGCTATGCACTATTTGGACAGTTTATGAGTTGATTTCGTGTCTGCACATCTGCATTATTTAGTAGAGGTGGTGGTTGGGTGACTTACTTAGTGTAGGTAACCCCAGTGCCCTTTCTTTCCCGTCATTTCCTTAGGTTAGTAGAGTTAGCCCAATTAATCTATTTTCCCGCCAAAATTCAAACTTGGCGCCAGTTCATAGGAGGAGGTGGTGGTCGGGTAACTTAGGTTAGAGAAGGTGGCCCAACTGCCCTTTCTTTCCAGCCATTTTCTTAGGTTAGTATAGATAACCGTGGTGTGATGCATTATCCTTTTGGAATTTGAACTTCCCGCCATTTTTCTGGGGGAGGGGATGGGAGGGGAGGAGAAGTTAGTGGAGGTAGCCCAATTGACCTATCTTTCCGCCAAAATTCTAACTTCCTGCCAAAATCTGCAATTTTGGATGATGTCACGGCCGCCATCTTGGATGACTTCATCTTCGCCGTCTTAGATAATGGTACTTTGGGCCAGAACCGCCCTTGCCCCAATATTTGTGGAGATGAACCTTCTGAAGTCTCCATTTCTTCCTGAAATGTCCAAGCAACAACAGCACTTTTGTCTGGTCACGCGCGATGGGGCCAACAGTCTAAACAAACTCTGCCTTCGAACTTTGTGATCGTTTTCTTCACAGTGACACTTGTCACAGGATCTTTACCAATCCAATACCCTTCTTATGATGATAGAATCGTAAAGCTGCAGTAGCAGATTCTCCATTCTGATACTAAAGCTTCACAAACAGTGCCTTTTCTGGCAAAGCCAACATGCTGCGATTGCTGGCGCATCCGGCTCCTTCTCTTTTTTTTTTTTTTTTTTCTTTATTGTGATTTCATCCCCCTGCCCCATATGGGCCGGGGAGGGCTGGCAACGGCACACCGCTCTTGAGCTGAGTGGCATTACAATGAAATAAGAAGATGAAACTACACATAAAAAAGATGGAATAAAGGGATACATAAAAACATAGTAAGTGGAGACAATGGGAGTTAAAATGTATACTGACATGGGGATGTTCATTGGGGGATGGCTCCTACTCTCACTACAGCTCATTTTATGCACAATTTTCATGCAGTGTCATTAGCATGTTGCTGTCCAGCATCTATTGGCCAGTTTTTGCACTCGTTTTTGGTTTCAATAAGACCCCATGTTATTTCATTCACGTGTGTTGATTTTTACCTCTCTACCTACATTATACCATGAATTAGTGCCATTTCAAGTGTTAACAGACTTTTGGGTCACCATTTATATCAAACCATTTTCTCATAATGTAAGAAATCCACAAACCTGCAGTTAATTTTTTTTTAAGAATTAAGTTTACATGTCACATACGAGAAATTTACAAAAAGAACGACTAGAAACTTTAAAAAATTTAATTTTTTTAAGAACTAGTCGTGACAAGATAATGCACAAACCAATGACAATAACAGCTATGGATTTTTTTCATATTCGATAGTGGTGCACCTCACTGATCACATAATATTAAGTCATCTACTAAGATGTTAAATTGGAATTGCCACATGGGGTAGCCATGCAGTCTAAGGTGCCTTGCCACAGTACATGTGGCTACCCCAGTCCGAGGTTCGAGTCCTTCCTCGGGCATGGGTGTGTGTGAGTTGTCCTTAGAGTATGTTAGTTTAAGTTAGATTAAGTAGTGTGTAAGCCTAGGGACCAATGACCTCAGAAGATTGGTCCAATAGGAACTTACCACAAATTTCCAAATTTCCAAATTAGAACCATTAAGTGAAACATAAAAAAGGGATTACATTATTTATCATGCCAAATCACGTTAAAACCAGTGATGAATACAAGGGAACTATTATTTGGAAGACATAACCAAAACTGAGATAAATGTAAATGACGCACTCATATAGTAAATTGGCTGTCTGTAATATAAGAGAAGGTCAGTACTGTTGTTGGACCTCTGATATACAACTGCCAGCATAAAATTGAATCCTCCAAATTCCTCCCCCAGCCCTACCATTACCAAAAGTGCTTCTCACCTGGTTCTAAAAATTTTCCCATCTGTCCTCACTGTAAAGACGCCCATTTCCTCAAACACTGCCAAAACTTCACCTCCCCTTCCATCTGCAATACCCATAATGATGTGCACCCTATCTACTCCTCCAGGTGCAAGGCTATACCCTCACCCGTCAGTTCAGAATTAACTGTGCCCATCTGCCCATCCCAATAACTCACTCCATTCAACTCACACTCCCAAAGACATCAACAGATTCCTCACCATAGTCCTCCAAAAATCCAGCCCTTCCAATGCCTGCATACCCTACAACTAATTGCCGGCCGCGGTGGCCATGCGGTTCTAGGCGCTCCAGTCCGGAGCCGTGCTGCTGCTACGGTCGCAGGTTAAATCCTGCCTCGGGCATGGATGTGTGTGATGTCCTTAAGTTAGGTAGGTTTAAGTAGTTCTAAGTTCTAGGGGACTGATGACCACAGCAGTTGAGTCCCATAGTGCTCAGAGCCATTTGAACCATTTGAACCTACAACTAATTTCCCTTGCTGTCTGCTCCTCCTTCCATCTCAGTACGCAAGCTACCTACTCCTGAAACCAGGTGCACTTCATCTTCACCCACCTCGACACCCCTCGTTTACACCTTTCCACCCCCTCACCCACAAAGCCCACTCCTCAGGCTATCATCATCACACGACAGCAATACAGCATCCTATACCTTAACATCCACTCCCTACCCACGAACAAGCCCCTTTTAATGCATACCCTGTCCCAATACAAAGTCGATACCTTCATCCATAATTAAATGTTCCTCCAACCCTATCACACAATCCAAACCCCTCCCTATATCCTCCATCACCAGACAATCTCCTTCCCCTGGCCAGAGATGGAGCTGCAATTAGCCACCAAAAAACATCACCATTCAGCCACAGCTCTTATTCAATAGCACCACCAAACTCTTTATTGAAAACCCTAACTGCCACCTGGGTTACTATCTATATCCAACCTAATCATTCGCTCATTAGTGGGGCTAGGCAATTTCTGGTGCAGATAATTTATTCAAAATAGCGGCCCTGTTTCCTCCCTTCCCCATTCCCTGTGATGTCACTCCTTCATCTGCCCCTGGGAATGGGAGGAAACTTTGTAGGGAAATAGAGAAACTGGGCTACCTCCACTAACCTAACTCCCCCACCTTGCCCCCCACTCCCATGACATCACACACCCCTAACCCTCCTATGACATCACCTACATAAGTCATGGGAAATGATCAGACTCTGTCCAGCTGCTGTACAGGAGAGTTAGGTTAGCGTAATTCGGTTATTTTTGGTGGGAAACGGTAATTCTGAGCTGGAGAGAAAAGAGGGGTATTTAATTTATTTACTTATTTATAGCTCAGTCGGGGCACATCCTGTAACCCAAGTTGGAGATGTGTGTGTTTGCCTCGATGTGCAGGGACCAACTGAGCTAGTTCACACTACATCCACCAGATGGCGCTGTTGGCCTCCCCCACACCTCCCTTCACCCTTATGACTCACCTACCCCCACCACCACCACCTCTCCTGCAAATGGCGGGGAACTGTCAGTCTCTGTTCAGCTGCTGGAGTGGAAGGTTAGGTTAGTGTACTTTATTTATTATTATTTTTGGCTGGAAACTGAGTGCTGGACTGAAGGTGAACCCACCAGCGAGAGGACTGGGTCAGGTTTATGGAAGCCATCTACGACACACACATAGACACAGACATACAGAAAATAGAGTAAATGCACCGCAACTGCGGATACGTGGTACGAAGTTACTGGATGCATTTGACTACAGTGCTATATTATACTGTCTGACTAATGTGCTGTTCTATCTTGTACATAAGAATAATACTCACGAAGAACTGTCTCCCTCCTTCCAACGATATTTAGCACACAAAATAGTGGAACTCGGATGATCATGTGCCGTCATCATGGATCTTTAAGATAGGCGCAGCGGGGCGCCTTGGTTTGTTATTATTACTGGCGAATCTAGACAATCTTGTTACGAATATTGGTAATATAAATTGTATCGAAGATGTTATGCTCTTAGAAGGAGGAATTTAAATGTGCTTACACCCACAACAGAACTGTTTTGCAAAGAGTATTTCGCTATTTTCAGGGCTGTAGCACTGTCCAAAATAACATACATGTGGTTGAAATCGAAACTTCACGATTGGTAATATGCACACTGGGTCTCTACATGTGTGTGTAGAGCTGTCAGCGGTAGACGGTTACAGTTCTAACCCATAACTTGTTAACTCTTCATCTATAAATGACGCTGCCGAGGAGACGCACTCTGTAGGTGGGGAGAAGGGAAAATCTTATGGCCCAGGATGCTACCTTCGGTTGACGCACTGGCAACTAACGAATAACTTACTACTGGGGTAATACAAAAAAAGTACCCGAAATCGACAGTCTGTAGATGTCCTGGCAGGGTTGCGGGTACGTACCCGAGTTGAGAGGTATAAACAGAAATGACGAGGCACATCTGGTAAGCAATAAGAGCATATACCTATGGAAAAAATATCTGAGCAGCAATAGAAATAAACTCTGTACACATGTCAACTCCCTGTTGCAGATCCCTTCATGATGGAGTGGAAGTCAAATGACCATGTAGAAGTGTTTCCAGACTTTGAGTTTCCATCAAGTCTGCAGACAAGCTCTCTGACGGGTTGGAGCAGTTCGCAGCATTGTTTCCAGACATCACGTTTCCAATATATTCATCATCTGCACCACTTGTTGAGCCTCATCTGGGTTATTATGCTTTTCAAGGTCAGCCTATCCAAAATGCATGCGTGTAGATCATCAGGAAGAGAGGAATTCTTAAGATTTTTTTAGTAGGCTGGTGTATAAAACATACAAATATTCTCGTATAAAATCAAACAAAAATATGAAAAACGACATATAATCCTAAAAGTCGAGGAAAACCTGGTGTAATTACGACAAATTGATGGTAAATACGTAAAATTGAGGGAAATACGACGAAATATGTAAAATCGTGAAAAAGACTTGCAAATTTACGTAAATTGATTGAGAATACATAAAATTAGAGAAAAAGTACTATGAAATGCAAGGAATTGAGGTGGATTGGGGGTACGCAGACACTCAAGACCGATAAAAGCTTAAAACTTATGCTCAGCTGCATTCAGTTTTAACCCTCCCCTTGTCAACTACGTGGGTTTTCGTAACACATACTTCAACAGAGGCGATTGAAGTATTACACAGAGGCGCTATATTAAAGCAGGCGAAACATATGTATCCCAGTCCATAATTGTGTTCTCACACATACAGTCGAATATAGATATTACCCTATTACAGCTGATTCTCACAAGTAATGTTATTCCTTAAGAATTAAGGAGAAGAATCAATGCGTCTATCAGACTTAAGCCATTCCCTACAGTGTTCTGTAGGAGAGTGGACTGATTCTACATATATTTGTCTTAATAGTGTGAGGAGGGGGCACTCTAGAGACGTTGTGTCAGGGCGAAATTGCTATTTTATCCTGCACATGAGCAAAACTATCTAACACTGGACCGTGACTTTTGTTTGCAAGAGGAAGGCTACCAGGCAGTGGTGATGCTACTGTAAACCGCAATAAGACTGTTAATCTCCTTTGGCTACTGATCGGGATGTTTACTTCCTTGTAAGATGTCGCTATTTTTTCATATGCATTTTCATGCAGCAGGACATAGGTAGTGACTCAGTGTATCAACTAACGAAAATATTCCTGTCGTTTTTCCTCGCTCTGTTTCCTAGTGAGGCATGGCCTCATCTGTCAAAATCGCTACTACTACTACTAATAAACACGGCTGACTCAAAAAATGTGATTGAGGGTACGTACATATCCGATTTAAAATACGTATAAAATTCGTTAATTTCCTAATAGACAGAATCTCAGCTCCCCGACTCCGTTCTAGTTGGTTTATAAGCGGTTCGAGCAGAGGATGTACATAGACGATACCTTGATAATGAGGAACAGTTCGGTCACTTCCTTGGACGCCAGAATAATCTCCACACCAACATAAAACTCACGATGGAGATACCCTTTCTACACGTTCTGGGTACATGAAATGGGGAGGAACCTAGTACATACAGCGACCAACGCACACACATATAGCTACAAAAGTATAAGCCTTCAAATCATCAAAAAGAGGGATGATCAATACACTAGAGATGGATATGTGATATGCAACACCTAGAGAATTTTCTGATGAGGAATGGGTGCTCCACCGATTGCATAAGAAGCGCCACGTCAGAGGAGGAAAATGATGGTTACAGCTTTTCTACGATATATCCCTTTCGTGACCGCCAGTGATCATGTATAATGGAAGGTAGTTTATAGACAGACCCATTCCTGTTCCTATCACAACTGTGTGTTAAGTGTCCACCTCCTGTAGGCGGTTGTGTAGGCTCTGATTAACTTTTTTTTTTTTTAATTCTTCCAGCATGATGAATGTCTTACGAAAGGTTTTAGGAGTGATGACTGGAGTTTACTGCATCCATGTTATGTCCGAATTGAGAGGGAGAAATCAGGATATTGTGTGTCCATCGTCAAAAAATTGATGGAGAGCTTAGTTTTATCGGACAAGTATTTAACAACAATTCATAATAAAGTATTTGACATGTCAGAATGCAGGATAGGCCTTGTGAAAACCGGCTGGCACACTGCTTGCGATCACAGAAATTCCATACTATGATCGATGTGCTGGAATATGTAGAAAGCTTAACTGCACAGATGTAGGAGGCTGTCTGGTATGCTTTGGTGTATATGTCCGAGAATTAATCCCAATGGACGTGCTGCACAGTCATCTATCTACCACGAATAATACTCTAGTATATAGCAATGATGTCTTTGTCGAGAAATTCGTATGATTTGGGTGTTAAGTCTATGATAGTTACGCGTGTAAACATACATCAGAAACGTGTAGCATAGAGCTCGAATGTACTAACACAAACTCAAGTGACGTGCTCCAACTTGGCCATCGGACAATAAGACGCCATTGTGCTGGCCGGACTTAAAAAACACTATGGAAGTACAAAGTACGAAAAAAGGATGGCCCCTCCTAATCGTTCAGTGTGGCAGGTTTGTTAGATAGCAGTCTGTCCTCGATTCTGATAGGCTGGAAAACCTGCATGTTAAATCATTTCGTGGAAGTGGTGAAGTCTAGAAACCTCGTGGGGCTGTTACATCTAGGAGTAAGATGATGTTTTCGGAGAAGTTAGCTAGATCCTCCGAAGCTACTCTTTCTACAACGCGCGTGTCAGTTCTTCCTGCTCTGTCATACGCCGACTGTCATGCAAGAATGTACGTAACATAAATAAAAAACGCTAGGGGTTTTAATTGCAGTTACAAACTTTATTCCACGACAAATAAGCTATAACGACGATGTGGCGGAAGGGTTTTGCTACTGGGCAGTGTGAATCGATACTCAGCCATTATGAGTATGGTCATACCATAATTTTTCGGACGCTATACACCTCTAAATGATAATCGGGAATATAATGCTGCTGGAACGTAAAGTTACTGTGGTTAGCAACCTGACGTGTGCAAGGAGAATGATGTGGGTGGGACTATATCCAGTTGTAAGGGACGCGAGTGCAATTTTTGATAGAGTCACTTATAAGAGGTAAGTTGACGTTAAATACAACTGGACCAATTAATTTTCTATCGGCGAACAGCGAACGAAAGTGATGGCGTCTTTGGTCGGCAGGGTACGCAGCTCCCGCCGGTGCACATTTTAGGAAAAACAACCCGTGTGTCTCTTCTTTATTCTGTAGAGTGATCAGTTGTCTCGCTTTGTTCTGTGGTCCACCGGTTCCCCTGAACATACTGTCTTCTTCTGCGGACAACGCACGAACACAAGACACACAGTACACATAAATCGCCTGAACACACAGAACGGACTACATGCCACAATACGCGACCCGGAAAAGTGGACTGAACTCAACAAAGTAACTGACGAAATCTCGAAGATCCAACAAATAGAATACCTGCGCAACAGACCCTACCGAAGGCAAGTCGGTCCAAACAGACATCATGATGCCCAGGGGGACACAGATATGATAGCACTACGAATGATGAAGAAGAAACAGATACAGACCAGGGCACCAGCACAGATATTGAAGCGTCCAGCGCGGATGATCCATACTGTCAACCAAGTCCACTTCAAAGAACAGTCTGGAACAACCGACAAGAGGTGCACAAGTCACACACAATCCTAAAAACAGATTGCACCTTATATGTAAATAGTTAACAGCACCTCCATGTCTAATAAGAGCTTAAAGCTAGGTACCTCTTCAAGGGACCTACGCCTTCCGTTAAGAGGCAGCGCACAGTCTGGATGGAAGGATCTTAATTGTGGTCCCTCTCTTCTGAGCCCAACCCGACGGATACCTATGGTAGATCGGGGAAAACCACCGTTCAGGCTGTGTTGCTGGCGGGGCCGGAAGGTGCTAACTGCCACACTATGTATCATTGTAAGTCTCACTGGCTCAACGTGAATTGTTTGTACAACCAACCTACACAGCCTATACCTCAACCTCCACTACACTAATTACTTCTGATCTGAAGCTTAAAGTTAGCCACGTTTTCAAGGGACCTACGCCTCCTTGTAAGAGGCGGCGCACGGCCTGGATGGATCTTAATTGTGGTTCCTCTCTTTTGAGCCCAACCCGACGGATACCTATGATAGATCGGGGAAAACCACCGTTCAGGTCGTGTTGTCGGCGGGGCCGGGAAGTGCTTGCGCCTAATGTACTCTACTAGGAGCCTCGTAGGCTCAACACAAACCGTTAGCGTCATTACCTTTATTACTATTACCACAAGAACCCTTTCATTAGCAACTTTGAGCCAAGCACAAAATCAGTTACCTCTCTATTGTATATCGTAAGTAGTTTAGCACGCTGGACATGGAGGTCTAGCTTTAACGTACCCTAATCTCTTATAGTTAAGTTAGTTTTTAGGATGGTAGATGTTAAAGGCATGGTGAGCGATGGCCAGCGTCTTGAGGGTCATTCCACGACCCGGGCCGCCGCCCACAACCAGGTGACTGGCAATATTATACCTATCTCTTCTCTATTCAATTCTCTTCCTTCCTTCTTTCTAAATATTTAATTTCGTTTTGTTTATTAATATCTCACTTGATTTTGTATTAGTTATAAGTTTTTCTAATGCTGCACAAAAAAAAGATATCAAATGGATGTAAACAAATAGAGCCCGCCCCCACGTGGCGGGACACGGGCAACGGTGTGAGTGGGGACGGGAGCCGGTGTGGTGTTACTTTCAGTCGCACCGGACCCCGGACCCAGTCACAGCGGCTAAGTGGCAACATACGACCCACCATAAGAAATTAGACGGTGGGTCATAAAAAAATAAGCAGCTAGTGAAAAAAGAAAGTGGTCCACCGGCCTGCCAGGTGGTGCTGACTAGGGATCAGGGCTTCCGTCTGCTGGGTGGGTGTGATGTCTTCTTGCATCAGCTACGGTAGCTGGCGGTTCTTCCAATCACGTTCTTACGTTTCGCGAAGGCCAGCACGATATGCCATTGTACTGGTAAAATGGGACCTGACGTAGTGTACAAACAACGTCCTCTTGAATTATAGCTTGTTGTGGAACCTAATAATGATAATGTTTTTTCAGACATGTGAGTAGATTGCGTGAAACAGGCTGTTCTGCGATAACCAAATTGCTTACGAAACTATAACACAAGAATATGCTGTTATTGTGAATGATGGTCTGCTGGATACGGTCTTCTTCTTCAACTACGGGTGACAAAAACTTTACACCCAAGTCTGTAGAGGAGAGTTAATGGAGCAACTATGTCCGATGACAGCACACACACAGCATTTGCATTCAATGTATTGGTAAAATATTATAGGGTTATATACTAGGTGACGTCAGAAGACTCTGGTACAAGGCATGCTCTGATGACGTGTTTTTTACGTTTCGTAAACGCAAGTACGATGTACCAATTCATTGGTAAAACGGGACCTGCCACAGTGTACAAACAACATCCTCTTGAATTATAGTTTCTTGTTGCCGAACGTAAAATGATTTTTTCCGACGCGCGAACAGATAGCGCGAAAAGCTGTATTTTGTAATGTTATTTCACGTGTCTGATATGTTTGTAATACCCACATTCATCAAAGCTTATTTACAGAGACTGGTTTGAATGCCAGGGATGCTCTCAACCCATGTAATTTTGTCCATCAAACTGAAAGATAGTCTTCAGAATATAAAGTTCTCATTTTTTCTTTACTCTGGTGAAAGCTTCGAAATAACGAGGAAATTCTGCAGTGATCCAGTGATCGGTTGTTTTCACAGAAAAACAGCGGAAATTCTTTCGGTTTTATGCAGGGTGGCCATGTATAGGAGCTAAGTTAATACATCTGTGAGATGCATCGCTATAGAGCTCCGACCCCTGCAGTTTTCTCATTTGTAATCGGCAGCAGTGCTGTAGTTTTTTTTTTTCCTCCACATCATTGAACGTCACAAAACATCAGGAGGCGGGGTGAGAGAGACAGAAGTGAATTGTATCCTGCAGTGGAACGTGAAAATGACTGTATAGATGCCGTTCTACATTGATAATTCAATCGTCTAAGATGAGTGTAGAGAGCTCATGCACGACAATTTATAATTTTAATACGTGGAATGCTCTAACACCATACCGGTTTTGCTCATAAAACTAAAAAAATGGACTTCACCTATTATCGTGCGACCATGACTGTTTTATTATCGTGGCAATTGTGTTCCTTAATAGATGGTCGCTTATAAGAGGTAAGTGGATGTTAAACACAGCTGTAGCACTGAAATTTTTCTCGCAGAACAGTCGGCGCCAATGGATGCAGTCAGTCGGGGCAAGGGAACTGCAGCCACCGCTGCACTTTTAGACAAACAACACATGGTCATCTTAGTTAGGGAGAGCCGTCATTTATCTCACTTCATTCTTTAGCCCGCTGGAGCCACGGCCTGTTGTGTGTCTGTAGCTTTTCTCTGCATCGATAGCACTGGTTGTCCATGCCACGTGCTCTACCAGAGACACTGTCTCCGACCACGGCCACGGTGCCTGAGCGCAGTGGTCGCAGCTACAGTGGCTGGGGACTGTGGTCTCTTCTCCCAACCAGCAGACGTTATAAAAAGCGTTCTGAAGAGTTCTACAGAATTTTTTTCTTGCTCCAGGGACTGAAAAATACATTCACTGACCAAAGCAATCCATGTGACGCTGGTGGAAGTCTTTGTTTACCATCGACAACAGATCCTGGAACAGACCAGAAAAATCACTTCTACCTCTGCGAGGGCTAGGGGTTGGGAGGGATGCAGGAGAGGGGATAGGACAGGACAGGGAAGGTAGGGGTGCTTCTGGCGTGCTTAGTCTGCTAACACACGCCGAGGAGAACACATCGTTATGGTGGCAAAGGAATTTTTTTCGATTGTTGTGTGACGTTATTGAAACGCTTTTTCGTTAATTACCAATACATGTTGCATTATGGTTCGTTTTTTACAATGGGGGAGGACGGGTGTTGGTTTGCCATGTTAATTTTGATGTTTTTTGTTCGAGAGCAGTGCAGCATTTACCATGATCTTCATGTGTGTGCATGTATACAGGGTGTTACAAAAAGGTACGGCCAAACTTTCAGGAAGCATTCCTCACACACATAGAAAGAAAATATGTTATGTGGACATGTGCCCAGAAACGCTTACTTTCCACGTTAGAGCTCATTTTATTACTTCTCTTCAAATCACATTAATCATGGAATGGAAACACTCAGCAACAGAACGTACCAGCGTGACTTCAAACACTTTGTTACAGGAAATGTTCAAAATGTCCTCCGTTAGCGAGGATACATGCATCCACCCTCCGTCGCATGGAATCACTGACGCGCTGATGCAGCCCTGGAGAATGGCATATTGTATCACAGCCGTCCACAATAAGAGCACGAAGATTCTCTACATTTGGTACCGGGGTTGCGTAGACAAGAGCTTTCAAATGCCCCCATAAATGAAAGTCAACAGGGTTGAGGCCAGGAGAGCGTGGAGGCCATGGAATTGGTCCACCTCTACCAATCCATCGGTCACCGAATCTGTTATTGAGAAGCGTACGAACACTTCGACTGAAATGTGCAGGAGCTCCATCGTGCATGAACCACATGTTGTGTCGTACTTGTAAAGGCACATGTTCTAGCAGCACAGGTAGAGATCCCGTATGAAATCATGATAACGTGCTCCATTGAGCGTAGGTGGAAGAACATGGGGCCCAATCAAGACATTACCAACAATGCCTGCCCAAACGTTCACAGAAAATCTGTGTTGATGACGTGATTGCACAATTGCGTGCGGATTCTCGTCAGCCCACACATGTTGATTGTGAAAATTTACAATTTGATCACGTTGGAATGAAGCCTCATCCGTAAAGAGAACATTTGCACTGAAATGAGGATTGACACATTGTTGGATGAACCATTCGCAGAAGTGTACTCGTGGAGGCCAATCAGCTGCTGATAGTGCCTGCACACGCTGTACATGGTACGGAAACAACTGGTTCTCCCGTAGCACTCTCCATACAGTGACGTGGTCAACGTTACCTCGTACAGCAGCAACTTCTCTGACGCTGACATTAGGGTTATCGTCAACTGCACGAAGAATTGCCTCGTTCAATGCAGGTGTCCTCGTCGTTCTAGGTCTTCCCCAGTCGCGAGTCATAGGCTGGAATGTTCCGTGCTCCCTAAGACGCCGATCAATTGCTTCGAACGTCTTCCTGTCGGGACACCTTCGTTCTGGAAATCTGTCTCGATAGAAACGTACCGCGCCACGGCTATTGCCCCGTGCTAATCCATACATCAAATGGGCATCTGCCAACTCCGCATTTGCAAACATTGCACTGACAGCAAAACCACGTTCGTGATGAACACTAACCTGTTGATGCTACGTACTGATGAGCAATGAGTCGCATGTCAACACAAGCACCGAAGTCAACATTACCTTCCTTCAATTGGGCCAACTGGCGGTGAATCGAGGAAGTACAGTACATACTGACGAAACTAAAATGAGCTCTAACATGGAAATTAAGCGTTTCCGGACACATGTCCACATAACATCTTTTCTTTATTTGTGTGCGAGGAATGTTTCCTGAAAGTTTGGCCGTACCTTTTTGTAACACCCTGTATGTATTTGAAGCATCAACGCTGTTTGGTTTCGAGTGATGGTTAGTTCTTGGATTATATGATTTTTTTTTCAGAAAGCAGTGAAGCATTTACCGTGAACTGTGTGTGCGCCTGTGTATGTGTGTGTGTATTTGAAGCATCAAGGCTGTTTGGTTTCGAGCAGTGTTTAGTTGTTGGATTATATGATTTTTTTTAACATTGAGGATTCTTTTAATCACTGTTCTTCTAGTTGGTCTGCTAGGGTTTCTTTTCTCAGCTGCATGTAGACAAATCAGGGCAAATTTCTGGTGCTTCTGCTGCTGAAACTATGACTGCTAACTTTTATCTGTCTGGGTTTCCTTCCAAGTGAGGGTGGCAGTAGGCCAGTTGCCAGTGAACTGCTATCCCTTCCTTCTGAACTATGAATGTGTGTGTTTGTATGTGTGAAATTATGAATATGTTCTACCCCCAGCAACTATACATATGTAGATTGGCAGAAGGCAACTCTTCGTGTACTTCTGTGATAGTTTGCTGTCCCATCCTTTCATACAAAGTGTCTTGAATGATGTAGGAGTTTTTTGGAGATGAATCTCAGGCGAGCACACTCAGAGTGTTTCCCACCAATCTATAGCACTGTAATTACGTAATTAGGACGTGTAGTAAAACTTTCACCCACAGCTGGGCTTTTTTCCTCAGTGGGGCACTTGTAGAGCAATTTCGTGTGGTATTGCTGCCTAAGTCACACATGTAAAAAAGTGAGGGTGAGGGCGATATAGAATGAGGGGGGGGGGGGGGGGGTTGTAGAACGGTTTGAACTCACTCTGGTGGCTGTGTTGTGAAGTAGGGCAGTCAGTCTTCAAACTTAAAGTGAACATATATACACATGATCGGAAAATAGTGGGGGCGGAAGATGGCAGAAAGTGGGAGCAGGAGGTGGTGGAGTGTTGGACAGTCTGGAGCACCCACTGGGGTCTGTAGTGTGGACTAGAACAGTCAGTCTTCAAACTTTGAGGTGAACATACACACACGTGATCAGAAAAGTGGCATGGGAGTGGCAGGAAGTGGGGGCAGGGGGAGAGGAAAATGTTGGGTGGGGTGTGGGGGTGAATTGTGGAGGGCAGTCAAGCAGTCAGTTTGTCGCCAAAAATAGTAATAATTAAACTACACTGCTCTCCAGCAGCTGGACAGAGACTGCCTGTATCCTATCACTTCTGTGAGTGACATTATAGAAGGAGTGGGGGATGGGTGATGTTATGGGAGTGGGTGGGAGGGCTGGGGCGTTAGGTTAGTGGGGGGTAGTCCCATTTCCCTATTTCTTGCCAAAATTTCCCGCCATTTCCGGAGGATGGAGGGTGGGTGTGATATCATAGGGAATGGAGGAGGTGGAACCCAGCCGCCATTTTGAAAAAATTATCAGCACCAGAAAGTGCCCAGCCCATCTCTCTCCTCCTCTACGATTTCCTCACCCATATCGACTGTATCGCTCCATCTATATTATTGCTGCTGACCTCAACATCCACAGTAGACCCACTGCAAAACTCCTGCTGGTGGTGTCAGTGTACAAAGTCACTCCATGGTGACACTGTCCCCATCCTACAGCACACACACCCTGAAAGCAAGACCATCACAGATTTCATCCTAGCATCTCTCTAACTCCTTGGACATCTCACTGCAGAAGTCCTAGATCCAATTGGAAGGGACCACCTACCTGTTCTACTCATCATGTCCCGGATGCTACCTCATACCCATACACACCATCCCAATTTCCATCCAAAAGTTAGCCATAACTACTCCTGTGCTAACTGGAATGCCTACTGGGAATCCACTTATACCCATATTGGAAGCCATCCCCTAAACTTCCAGCAGCCTGATGATATCCACTAGGCCACACCTTTCCTGTAGCAGACCTTGTTGGATGCTATATCTGCTCACATCCCTACCAAGACCATATATCCTCATCATCACAATCTCCTCCCCCCTCCCAAGTCCTACTTCCTCTCCAAGAAACCTATCGCTTAAACTGTGCCTTCCTCAGGAGTCATGACCAGGAAACACTCACACACCACCCATAAATACACAGACACAAAAAACGTTTACTCAATCCCAAAAAATGCCAGGAATGGCGTCAGACATGCACCAGACTCAACACTATGCTCCCCACTCACTCTTCCAAGTACTGTAAAGCATTTCATCGACTCGCTGGCAGTCATTCCATCCCTCGCTACCTGATGCTCCACAACAACTATCCCTTACCTGAAAACCTGAACAAAGCTGACCGTTTTACATTCTATCTCTCTGACTCTCTGATATCTTCTCAGTTCCTAATGATCCTCGCTTTGATTACTCGCACTTCACAACCACCTATGAATGCACAAAAACCACTGTCCCACCCCTGGCTCCCAGCTTCCAGTACTTGGACAACATATCACCAACAGAATCAAACACCCAGTCGCAGCAAATGACATAAAACAAGCACTTTAAAGAAAATGCAACACATCCACTGGTCATGATTGCATCACTAATCAACATCATAAAGACTGCCCCCTCTAATTTCTACTCACTCTTGCAACCCTTTGTACCACTATGCTCTCCACACGTTACTATCCTGAGCAGTAGAAAACCTCCAAAATCCTACTTTTCCTCAAACTGCACAACTTCCACCCCACCTCCCCTTTATCCCTCTTTGCTGCCCCATCTGCCTCATGTCACAATTTAGCAAGGTCTTTGAATCCAACCTGTTCACCCCCATCCATGAACACCTGAACCAACACCACATTCTACCGTCTTCCCAATAACCAGTGTGCCTCCTGTCTCACCTTCTCCTCTGATGACTAGTTTATACACCTCACCCATCTCCTACTGCATCAGCTCAACACCTGTGATTCCTCTATATTTGCCTTCCTCGCCCTACTGAAAGCCTATGACCATTTAGGACATTCCAGTATCCTCTTCAAGCTCCAGATATATGCACTTCCATTTAACTATGTCCACCTTATTCCCTTTTTCATCTCTAATCGCTAATCCTTTGTCAACATTAACAACATTAATGCATGTGCCTTCCATTCCCCTGCAGGTTTGCCCCAAGGCTCCATCCTCTCTTCTCTCCTTTATTCCCACTACACTGCTGATATGACCAAACCACCTCCACCAGTCCATCTCCTTAACTACACTGAAAACACCACTTTTCTCACCCTTTATCCTACACTCCAGAAATCCCAAGAGTCCTTCCAAATCCACCTCAGTCAGTTTACCTCCTGGCGTAATCAATTCCTCATGAAGATCAATCCTTCCAAAACTCAGGTAATAATTACAGGATGCACCACCTGCGCCATAAGTTGACTGTTCTATCTGGTTAACTAACGTACTAAAATATCTTGGACTAACCATCAACTGGCAACTAACATGGAAATCTCACCAATCAATCGTCCAATAGAAAGTCCACAATAGACTAAAACTACTACTGGGCTGAACTTTGGTATTGCAAAAACCTGATCAGAACCATCCTTTGCTATGTAAGTGCTCCATGGATATCTGCCCTCCCATAACTTTTATAAGACACTCCAGATCCTTGATCGTCACATCCTCCATCTCACCTTCTGCGTCCAATTAACTTACCCCACATGGATCCTTCACCAACTCATCAAATTCAAACCTCACCTCACTCACACTGAACATTTTCGAACAACATGCAAACTTTACTCCAACAACCCTGCAGTTTCCCATCCACTTTCTAGCCCTCGCACATTGCCAGAACTCTACCAACACATCCCATCGACCCTACACCTGCGCACCCTGAACATACTTTCCCAAATAAATTTGAACCATCTCGCCCTGTCAGATCATGAACTTCGCACCAACATTTACCCATAGTACCAACTTTAAACCCACCCCACCTGTTCCTTCTCATCAAGGTTCCCTCCCTTCCCCATAATTTCCTGCCCCCTTTTTCCCCTGCAAACCTTCTTCCCCTAATCCCTTTTCTCCATTAAATTTGAGCTTCACCGATACCGCCTCTACTCTTCCCCCTCTTGTATCCCAACAGCCACTCATACCCTATTGATACTACACACAAATCCTCCATCCTTATACCACCTCCCTTCCAGCCTCTTCAGCAACCAATCTTTTCCCCTTCAACAAAAGGCTACCTATCCCAGGGAAGATCCTTGCAGTTATGGTGCCACTGAAGTGCTTCTTTTCAACATCAATGTCCTGTACCATGCTTTTAATCATTTTAAAAGTACTCTGACTGTGCTCTGTTTTTACCTTTTTTTACTGTTGTTTTTACCTAGAAGCGAAGGAAGTCATGTCTCTTATATTTAAAAATTTCCATTTTATTTTCACATTTAAACGTTTTTAACTTGGTTGCAAATATCTCACCTTTCTCTTAAGTGCTTTTTATATCATTTAGATTTCTTGTCAGTTGGCTGAAGGGTGAGTTGAAAAGGCTGACAAACCACCCCCACGCCAATATGGGTCGAGGGGGGATGAAAGAACAACAAAGAAAAAAAGTTATTGAACACGTCCATTATGGGTCGAGATGCGTTTTCTTTTTTATAAGGTGGTCCTCAAACAGCTCCCAAAAGTGGGTATTTTTCACTAACAGCTGCTCATTAAACAGATGGACGCCAGAGGTCTGTGATGGCAAAATATTTCGACCTCCTCCGAAAGGTCAATAAATCCTCCATTTCCAGCTCAATTCAGCAGTTCCACATGCGAACAGACAGATGGGCGGATGGCAAAATTAAATTTCTCCACTGTATACCTCCACTCGAGAGCTATGTGTTCGCCAAAGTGAATTTCTGTTCTACGGCTGACTGTGCCACGTAACATGCATCGCAGTTGTGGCACTGGATTTTATACACTCCTGACTCATAAACATATTTTTCTTGTCGACACCATTGACCAAAATCAGCCATTGATTGTTTGTAAACGGAAAAGAAATGTTAATTTTATGTTTCTTGGAACCCGCCGCAGCTTTGGCGCTAAATGTTCAGTAATATGGTAAAGGGATGTGTTTTTTATTATTCCTATCTACCAAATTACTATTCTCAAATGGTACTCTCTCACTCTCATTTTTTTAAGGTTTTATTCACGCTGTGTCATTATCATTTTTGACATGTATTAATGAAAATTGTCTCGTAAAACTTTTATAAATGGACTTTTATTCGATTACACTTTCTACAAAATTCGTCATGATTTTGACGCAGTGTAATCCCATAGGGGACGCCTCCTGTCTCTTATGACTTTATTTGCATTTTAATTCTGTTGTTCGCTTTTTATGCATTTATATACACTCCAAGACGCACCACGAAGGAATTATCTGAATGCGGTGGAAATCGGTAGATGCGGTTTACATCTACAGAGAAAAGAATTATTACAATTTCAGAAAAATTGGAAGATTTATCCAAAGGAAAGAGCTTTACAAATTCAGCAAAGCCAATAAGGCGGAGGTCAACCTATTGTCGTTATGCAAGTAGTTATTCGGCTACGCTTTGATAGACTGAGTTGTTGAATGTCCTTCT
This sequence comes from Schistocerca serialis cubense, assembly GCF_023864345.2. Taxonomy (NCBI): domain Eukaryota; kingdom Metazoa; phylum Arthropoda; class Insecta; order Orthoptera; family Acrididae; genus Schistocerca; species Schistocerca serialis. Next base: position 252,008,696 of record NC_064640.1, read on the forward strand.
GGAGGACATCATGCCAAATTCTGTCCAAATGGTGTGTCAGAGCGACAAAATTCCGTGATATTTGGAAAGTCTTGCCCATAATGCTCCAAACGTTCTCATTTGGGGAGAGTTTCGGCGACCTTGCTGATCAAGACAGGGTTGACAACACGAAGACAAGCAGTAGAAACTCTCGACATATGTGAGCGGGCATTATCTTGCTGAAATGTCATCCCAGGATGGTTTGCCATGAAAGGCAACGAAACGGGGCGTAGAATATCGCTGACGCACCGCTGTGCTATAAGGGCGCCTGGGGGTCCTGGTATGGCAAGAAAGAGCACCCCTGTCCATTACTCCTGGTTGTCAGACCGTATATTGACAGTCGGATCGTTTACACATGCGTCAATGGTATGTATGTGAATGAAGTTACAATGATGTCTGCCCATGTCTTTTGGGTGCTCCACTTTTTTTATCAGGCAGTATATTTGTAATGAATAGCAGTTTAAAACAGAATAAATTTAAGAAAGGTAGGAAAATAAGGAAATTGGCTACAGATAAAATGAAAGAACCAAACTTTTTTGAGATTTTCAAAGGAATCATTAGGCAATGATTGACTGATACAGGGAAAAGGAATATTAGAGAAAATGAATGGGGAGCTTTGAGACATGAAACAGTGAAAGCAGCAGAGGATCTAACAGGCAAAAAGACAAGATCTTAGATGCCACACCAGAAACTGAAATAAAACAATGAAAAAAGAAGACATAAAACTGAAGGAAATAAAGAAATCAAAGGGGAATACAAATGCCTAAAAACTTAGACTGGCAGAAAGTGCCAAACGGCTGAGCAGGTATGGGTAGGGGACAAATACAAGGCTGTAGAAGCATGCATTGCTAGGGAAAAGATATACTCAAGTGACGAAAGTCATGGGATAGCGATATGCGCATCTACAGATGGCGGTAGTATCGCGTAGACAAGTTGTATAAGGACAGCGCATAGGCGGAACTGTCATTTGTACTCACATGATTGATGTGAAACTGTTTCCGACGTGATTATGGCGGCACAACGGAAATTAACAGACTCTGAACGCGGAGTTTTAGTTGGAGCTAGATGCCTGGAACATTCTATTTCTGAAATCGTTATGGTATTCAATATTCCGAGATCCACAGTCTCAAGAGTGTGCCGAGAATTCCATATTTCGGTCGTTACCTCTCACAACAGACAACACAGTGGGCAACGGCCTTCACTTAACAACCGAGAGCAGTGGCGTTTGAGAAGAGCTGTGAATGCTAACAGACAAGCAACTGGGAGTGAAATAGCCGCAGAAATCAAAGTGGGACGTACGACGAACGTATCCATTAGGACAGTGCGCCGAAATTTGGCGTTAATGGGCAATAGCAGCAAATGACCGACGCAAGTTCTTTTGCTAACAATCCGACATGCCTGAAGCACCGATCCTGGGCTCGTGACCGTATCGGTTGGACCCTAGACGACTGGAAAACCGTGGCCTGGTCAGATTAGTCCCGATTTCAGTTGGTAAGAGATGGTGGTAGGGTTCGAGTGTGGTGCAAACCCCGCAAAGCCTTAGACCCAAGTTGTCAACAAGGTACTGGGCAAGCTGGTGGTGGCTCCATAATGGTGTAATCTATGTTTACATCAATGGACTGGGTCCTCTGGTCAAATTGAACGGATCAATGACTGCAAATGTTTATGTTCGGCTACTTGTAGACCGTTTGCTGTCATTTATGAATTTCACGTTCCAAAACAACGATAGAATTGTTCCTGGGCCACAGTTATCCGCGATTAGTTTGAAGAACATTCTGGACAGTTCGAGCAAATGAGCTGGCCACCCACATCACCTGACATGAATCGCATCGATCATTTATGGAACATAATCGAGAGATCAGTTTGTGCAGAAAATCCTGCAATGGCAACACGTTCGCAATTATGGACGGTTATGGAGGCTGCATGGCTCAGTGTTTCTGCAGGGGCTTCCAACGACTTTTTGAGTCATGTCACATCGAGTTGCTGCACTATGCTGGGCACGAGAAGGATTTTGGAGGTATCCCATGACTTGTGTCACCTCAGTTGGATGATACATATAGGAAAATGAAAGATAGCTTCAGATAAAAAAGAAGTACCTGCATGCATGTCAAGACGTCAGACAGCGAAACAGTATTAAGCAAAGAAGTGAAGACTGGAAGAGGGAAGGAAAATGTAGATGGACGGTGCAAAGGAAGTGAGTTTGAAAACAATATTGAAAGGGAAAGAGGAAGTAGATGAAGATGTGTTAAGGGATGTGATGCTATAAGAAGAATTTGACAGAGCACTAAAAGACCTAAGTCGAAAGAGGGTCATTACATTCCAGAGAACTATTAAGGCCCTTGAGGCTTTAAGAAGAGTGTAATAATTCCTATTCAAAAGAAGGTACGTGCTGGCAGAGGTGAGTACTATCGAACTATCAGTTTAATAGTTCATGGTTGCATAATAATCACACACATAACTTACAGAAGGATGGAAAAAACTGATAGAAAGTTACCTCTGGGAAGATCACAGATCACTTTGGGTTTCAGAGAGATGTATGAACACTCAAGGCAATACTGACCCAACAACTTATCTTAGAAAATAGACTGAAAAAAGACAGACCTTCGCCTATAGTATTCGTAGATTTAAAGAATGCTTTTGACATTGTTGACTGGAACTTTTGAAGATGTGTAATCTGTTAACACTGAATATAAATTTAAGCGTTAAGAAATATTTTATGGAGGTATTTGTCTGGGATGTAGTCTTGTGTGGAAGTGAGATTAAGATGATAAACAGTCCAGAGAAGAAAGGAACAGAAGCTTTAAATTAGATTAGCTTGAATAACTAGTGAGAAGGTACTGATTCAAATTTGGCTGAAAGTAAATTTGAAGTACAACTTGACTAAAAGCAGGGATCAGTTGACATATCACATCCTAAGGCATCAAGGAATAGTGAATTCTGCAATGGAAAGAAATGTGTGTGTGTGTGGGGGGGGGGGGGGGGGGGGGGTCAGTGTAGGGAGAGACCAAGGCAGATTCAGATGGATGTAGATTGCACTAGTTAAGCAGACATAAAGAAGTACAGACCAGTATGTTTAATCTCTGGTTTCTCAAAAAGTACTAGAGAAGCTCATGTATAGTAAGATAATCATATTCCTAGAAAAAACACAGGATTCTGATTCCAGCACAACATGGTTTCCAAAAAGGGGAATCTACAGAAATGGTTATATCAACCCTAACAGAATCTATTACCTCTGTATCTGCAATGTTTCTGAGTCTGTCTAAAGATTTTGACACATTCACCCCTACAACACTAATTTAAAAACTTGAAAGCTACAACTTACATATGGACATGCAGTGCACTGGATAAAATCATATGTCAGTAACAGAAAAATGTATCTGACAACAGAATCTGGATGCAGATTTGAAATCAGGGATACTGAGTACAGTGTACTCCAAGGATTTGTACTTGTTCCACTCCAGTTCCACCTATATGTAAGCAATATTGAAGTCAGTGAGAACAATCAAAAACATACTGTATACTGATGTCACTGTTTGGGGAGACTCCAGCACCAATAATATAAAAACAATTTTTCTATTATAAAAAGTTACTTAGGACCATTTTGAATAGAAAGCAGACCCTTGCAGAACTGTCTTCTGTAATCTAAAAATATTCACTTTTTCATCTACGTACATTTACAAAACAATAATTTCATTAATTAAAGGCAATACATTACTAGAAAAAATCTACATGTTTATTCATATGACACAAGAAAAAAAGACTAGCTGAGAAGTATATCTCACAAACTGAGAGCTGCTGAAAAAGGTCCTTGATACTCAGGTATACAATTGGTGAAGCATCTTCCCAAGGGTCTATAGGTCAGTATGAGTGAGAGGACATTCAAAAATATTCTAATGGACTATTTAGTAGAAAAGGAATTTTATAGTTGGAGGAATATATGTGTAAAGAGTGAAGAATGCTGTTATTACTTGTGCGAATGTATTGCAATCAACTGAAATATTGTAGTATGGTGTATGTAAATAACTTGTAACCTGTTGTTTCATATTGCAACACGTACTCTAAATACTTTATGACATTAGGTTAAATTGACTTGTCCTATTTTACAAGTACACACCAAGTACATAGTGTAACCAAATGGGACCAAATAAAAATCAATCAGTCAATCTTGCACAGGATAGACCAGTGTGGAGAGCAGCACCAAATGAATCTTCATGTTGAAGGCCACAACACTGACAACAACAACAACAACAACAACAACAACATATGTTTCAAAATAGGCATTGAAATCTGATGAAGTTATCTGTAGTTATAAATTAATCATGATCAATCAGGAACACTGTTATTATTTTAAACTTTCATAAAATTAAGACTAAATTACTCCAATTAATTTTCACAGGCTTACTCTGTATGAGGGAAAACATTTATGTATATATTAAAACATGGACCTGTCACATCTACTGGCATTTCCAAATTCCATGGGGTAATGATGGTGGATCAGTTTCCATTTATTTAAAATATTTACATTAGGTACCAATTTTTTGTACCTAAGATATACTCAAAATTTTGGAAAAGAACAACAATATTATACTGCTTGAGTTGTGTGTTGACTCTCCTACTTTTCTTTATCTGTTGGTTAATCACCTTCTTCTTTCTCGTTAGTTTCCTTACATGTCGACTTCTTAATTGATATGCCAATATATATATACTGCAAATGAGATGTCCGTTTTCTCAGAAATGCATACGCATATGCAATAGTAAAACTGGGACTGGTACATATATTTAAACTAAAATAATAGTACTTTCTGATAGCCCTAAATCCTGAGTGAGCAACAGAAATGGTTGCTATCTGGAGAAGATGCCAAACTGGCACTGGTACATATATTTAAATTAAAAGAATACTTTCTGATAGCCCTAAATCCTGAGTAAGCAACAGAAATGGTTGCTATTTGAAGAAGAGGCCTGCTAGATGATAGGTAGGCATTCTCATAAAGCTATTCATTTGCATGGGTAGAACACACTCTGTTTAAAAGATTATTTCAGAGTGAAATAGAAACTGATATCGAACTGTTGTAATCAGTGTGGGAAGTGAGTTGGTAGAGGTACCATGGTAACTCCATTCTAGCCAGCATGACTGCATAAAATCGTAGCACAGAAGTGTCCAAATTTTGTATGAATGAAAAATGAAGTAATTTATCATGATAAAAATACAGCAACATTAGTCCACCCTTTAGCTGAGCAATCACTGGTAGTGCAATGTGGGCAATCTCTCTTTTTTATTAGAGACTCACCATTTGTTGTCATTAGGTAAACACTGGGAGAATTAAAACTGGTGATGCACGCATTGCACACATTACTGTTGTTAGTTTTCCTTTCTTCCAGGGTACGACAGAGTCAATTTCTTTCTTTTGGTGGCAAGTATTTTGCATGGCTCTTGTACACATGTGATTCAAATTTAGTCTGCACTGTATGTCAGATATAGTGTGGAGTCACATTTAGAAAAAAAACTTGTTGCCAAATATTTATTAACTTCTTCTCAACTAATACCAGTAATCTTGTTAATGTTTGTCACTTTGAGTCTCCTATTACTGAGCATTGTGTTTTGTTCAGGAATGCATAAGACAGTCTTCTCCTGACAAGCACTAATTTTTAGAAATCCTGTGATGTTAATTCTGTCATTGAATTCAAAGGCTGCTCTCTACACTTGGAATGCAGACATTCTGTGGAATACTCAACGAAGTAACTCTGTACACTTAGTTAAGGGTTTGTTTTGGTCAAAATTGAAAGTAGTATTTCATCCTGAATAGGGTTTTGTGTTTTTATTTATTCTTTTCTGCTCTTAGAGGGTGCTCAGTAGTATTCTGAACATTCTGCTAGTAACAATTGTTGAATTTTCTTCTTCTATAAATTTTAAGATATCTTTTACTGTTTGCTCAGCCTAGCTATCCCTACTCATCCATGTTTCTCTACTCCTTGGCATGTGTAAGAGAGCTGTATACTTTAATTTCATGATGAACAATATTCATTTTTAAAAGTTTGTGCATTTATCTTACAAGTAACCACAGAGGGTGCCAGAACATTATAGCTGTTGCCCCATCACCAACTATCACAGCTACATATTTTTCATCAATTTAGGAGAACAACCCTACAATTTGGACAAACTTAATTGAAATAATTGAAAATATACAATTTTCAAAGTCAGTAAGTATGTTAACAGTATGTAATAATTGTATAATAAACTGTAAAAAGTACAGATACTTACAGTGAGCTAAAGTCTGCTAGAATCAAGAACAGAAAAGCACAAGATACACTGCAAGGTAAAGCACAATGAAGTGTACTCCAGTATTGACAATGCTCTTTCAGTTAGTTCATATACTTGGCGTAGAATAAAACCAACTACAGCACCAACCTAAAAAATTGAAAGTACAAACATTGCCTACAGGGACTACCTCCTCAGTGGTGTAACCCACTCTTCCCAAACCCTTGTAGAAAAATGAATTGTTAAACAAACTGTTGGGCTGTAGCATATTTATACTGAGCACATCGATAATGCTGATAAGGTTCTTAACAATGAGTGCTCCAGGATTTTCATGTTGTGGTGCCACATGTTGTGTGTATATGTGTGCATAGGAGAACAGTCAGTTAGTTCCAGTCCACAAGAGTGTTCACAGTGTGTAGTTCAGTATATGTAACTTGTTAATAAATATTCTTAACATGGTAGCAGTCCATGGTTGTCAACTGAAAACAAGATTGTTATTTGATAATTAGTCATCTGTGAAACTTGGACGTGACTGACATTAAAATATCAGTGTGTATTGGAGACAACTACTGGAACTAGAAAAGGTGAATGGAAATGTATCTGAAAATGTAGAAAGCAAAAACAAGAACAAACAATGTGGATACTTGGGACAATGAAAATCTGACAGCAATAAACTACATATATGGAGCGATTTTGCACAAACAAATGGGATTTTTGTGTGGTAAGGAAACTGTATTTGAAATAATGAAAAAGTTCTATGAATTACACTCCACGGAATTGGCAGCACTGCAAACTGTTTGCAGGAACAACCTGGACAAACTAAGATTAAAAGACTATAGTGATTCAACAACATTTTTTAATGTTTTTGAGAAAGCTATGAATAACTTAAAATTAGCAGGTGCTAAAGTGACAGAAAAGGAGACGATAAACTAAATGTTGAGAACCTTTGAACTGTATCAGGGACTTGGTCAAAGTTTTAAACGAAGAAGATCAGGCAGTTTAGTATGTTAAAAGTAAAATTCAGTTGATGGATTTGGACGATAGTGATGAAAGTGAAGGTGTAAAACCCAATGCTTTTCCTATTGGGAGCTGCTTGGGGTAGCCGTGTGGTCTAGGGAGCCTTGCCACGGCTCGTGCGGCTTACCCCCATTGGAGGTTCGAGTCCTCCCTAGAGCATGGGTGTGTGTGTGTGTGTGTTGTCGTTAGTGTAAGTTAAAGTTAGATTAAGTAGTTTGTAAGCCTAGGGATCGATGACCTCAGCAGTTTGGTCCCATAGAACTTACCACAAATTTCCAAATTTCCTATTGGGGAAAAAAGTGTGATCTTCAAGGAGCAGTTGTGTCATGGATGTAGCAAATCAGAGTATTTCACCATGGACTGCCATCTGTCAGGAACAAGAAGAGTTTCATAGACACATGGCAGATGACATTAAGCATGTGGGTGAGGAAATCTTAATCAATGCAGCAGTTGATAACATGGGCAAAATGATCAGAAGAAAAAATGGCTCTGAGCACTATGGGACTTAACATCTATGGTCATCAGTCCCCTAGAACTTAGAACTACTTAAACCTAACTAACCTAAGGACAACACACAACACCCAGTCATCACGAGGCAGAGAAAATCCCTGACCCCACAAAATGATCAGCATAGAAATAATAACAACTAGTCATTTAGTTGAGATGATCTATTGGTTCAGGAGGCAGACAGTAGTGAGATGGCCAAAGCTATTAACAGAATGTAACCAGCATGTGCAGTTTTGTGATGGAGGTACAACCTGTGGTCGATCATGCGAAACCCAACTCGCAGGACATACTGAAGCTTTGGATCAAGGCAGTCAGGTAGATTATTTCTTGATATACAGAAAGCATTTGACTCAGTACCACATCTACACTTACTGTCAAAAGTTTGATCATATTGGGCATCAAGCGAAATTTATGATTAGACTGAGGATTTTTTGGTAGGAGGATGCAGCATGTTGTCTTGGATGGAGAGTCATCATCAGAGGTAGAAGTAAGCTTAAGTGTGCCCCAGGAAAGTGTGTTGGGGCCCTTGCTGTTCATGTGCAAAGATTGGCAACTTGCTTTAAATGTTCAGAAATGTAAAATTTTGCACATCAAAAAATGGAAAAACATAGTTTCCTACAACTTTAATATTAATGAGTCACAGTTGAATTCATCCAGATCATACAAATAACTGAGTATAACACTTTGTAAAGATATTAAATGGAATTATCAGATGCATAAAGCAGCTGGTAGACTTTGGTTTATTGGTAGAGTACTGAGGAAATGCAGTCAGCCTACAAAGGAGCCTGTTTACAAATAACTCGTGTGACCCAATCTAGAATATTGCTCAAGTGTGTGGGACCCATACCGCATAGGACTAACAGGGGATGTTGAACATGTACAGAGAAGGGCAGCATGAATGGTCACAGGTATGTTTGATCTGTGGGAGAGTGTCACAGAGATACTGAAGAAACTGAACTGGCAGAGTCTTGAAGATAGACATAAACTATCCCAAGAAAGCCTACTCACAAAGTTTCAAGAACTGGCTTTAAATTATGCATTTAAACAATCATTCTTCCCATGCTCCATATGTGAATGGAACGAGAAGAAACCCCAATAACTGATGCAATGATACATGCCCTCTGCCATGCACTGCAAGGTGGTTTGCAGACTATAGATGCAGACCCAGAAGTGGATGTAATAATGCTGAGTCAGGTAACAATTTACAAACTGTTTCATTATTGGATAGTGGTTACACAGATCATGTTGTTATTAATGAAAATTATTTTTCTACCTGCATAGCTTTAAAAGAGCCTGTAAAGAGAAACTTACATATAGGAGTTCTAAAGGTGTAGATGAATGAGACATTGTGACTGGTGCTTGGAGACAGACCAACCCCCGGTCACTTTTCCTCCAGCAGCCTAATGCTGGCAACAGTAACAAGCAAAAAGAGAAGAAATAAATGGAAAATATTGGCAAGAGACACAAAAGTAAGAAGTTTAGACATCTCAGAAGCAGCATTCAGAGCAGAGAGTGGGAAGATGAGAAGTGTTATGAACATGTGTGAATTGTAATCCAGCTCATGGGAAGACCTCACAAGAAGCACAACTCCTAAGTGAAATTATTCCTAGCCCCAGTGCTCCATCATCAGATGTACAGTATCGCAGATGACAAATGGAGAAGTGGTTTCTTATTATACATATTTATGATACAAGGATGTATCAGTTGTAACAATGGAAATCTATGGATATATATTTATATGTAAAAAGAAAAGATAGACCCATATGTGTATATGTACACACCAATCTAAACTGTACAAGAAAAAAGTGGAAGTGTCTAAGATTAGAGGGCGAATCTTTCCCCCCTCCCCCACCCCTGCCATGGGTAAGTAAGGGGTAATGACCAAATCATTAAATGTTGCCAAAGAAAAAAAATCATCCAGTTATGAATATTAGCTGTAAGCCTTGTAATTTAGGTAGAGGTGCAGAGTGCAAACTGCTTTTGTAAGCCTGTTAAGATGTCATACGCATTGAGAAAATACACACACACACACAGAAGCCCTCAAATGCCAAGTAAGACAGAGTTCAGGAGAGTTTCAGAGTTCCAGTGAACAGAAGAGATACAGCAACAATGCCTTGGATGAACAAGACTACAGGAGATGCTATGTAACCGAGCATTCATACTCAACTAACTTTGTGCTCTAAGAAGAGCTTCAAAGCTTGCTTGTATGTACCACTGGACTAGTCTTACTGGTTTCCATTACACATTTGTCTACATGTACCTATGTCTGTATGTCACATATACTGTGACAAGTACTTGAGAATAAGCATTCAATTAGAACAATTTAATCGGCACCTTTATGGTTCGTGGCTTTTTGGTACCATACATTATCTTGTGTACTTAAATCTTAATAAAGTTATAGGCTGGGGTGACCATTTGTTCTGGTGAGCCCGCATCTCGTGGTCGTGCGGTAGCGTTCTCGCTTCCCACGCCCGGGTTCCCGGGTTCGATTCCCGGCGGGGTCAGGGATTTTCTCTGCCTCGTGATGGCTGGGTGTTGTGTGATGTCCTTAGGTTAGTTAGGTTTAAGTAGTTCTAAGTTCTAGGGGACTGATGACCATAGATGTTAAGTCCCATAGTGCTCAGAGCCATTTTTTTGTTCTGGTGACTGACTGGAGAATCTAATAAGCCTCACTTATATTTTTATAAGTGTCTGTGCTCTTTTGCACGTTTGTTGCTGATATCTGAAGAAACAATAGAAAGCAGGCCAGTAAGCCAACTCAGATCTCATTTCCCATATCATCACGATATTTGTCGCCTTAGCCTAACATCCAAATCATTCTGTACTATCTACAACTGCAGAGATCTAAAAAACCTCATGGTCTCTCAAATTATGTTATTAAATATATCGGAAATCAAATTGTAATGCCACTGACTAAAATAATCAACAAAATTTTAAATGAAGGTAATTATCCAGAATGTTTAAAAATATCTGTACCAGTACATAAGAAAGGAGATATAGCATCACCAGATAACTATCAACCAATATCACTTACACACCCATAATATCAATAATAACAGACTACTGCAAGCACAAACAAATAAGTCAATATTTTGAACATAATTATATACTCTCCTCATCACAGTATGGTTTTAGATCCAGCCTTTCTACAGCCAAAGCAGTTGAGAGTATGGTAGTAAAAATATACAATTGTTTTGAAAATAAAGATATTATCTGTGCAACACTGTTGGACCTCAGGAAAGCTTTCGGGTCTCCCACAGAATTCTCATAAAAAAACACTACCACTAGAGAGAGAGAGAGAATACTCTATGCCTAATGCAGTCATACTTGAACAATAGAAAACAGTTAGTTAAGGTAAATAATCAAATGTCAGGATGTCTCCCAGTTGTAAAGGGCATACCTCAATGATCTGTTCTTGGACCTTTCATTTTCATTATTTATATAAATGATTTACCTGCAGTTGTATCATGTGATGCAATGCTATGTGCTGATGACACAACACTCATCGCATGTGATACCAATCTTGAAAATGTGCAACACAGCATGGCAGTGGCAATGGGGAGGTCCACTACTTGGTTTGACGCAAATGTACTGTGGAAGAATGATGGTAAAACTGTAGATATTGTATTCAGTCTGAATGCTCCCAGTCATGATAACAAAACAGTAAAATTATTAGGATTTCATACAGATCAAAAGCTCAGCTGGGATACCCACACAGGGAAGATATGTGACAAAATGGCAGGTGCCATATATGTGCTGTACAAGTTGAGGAGCAGTGTCAGTAAAGGACTTCTGTTATATGTATATTTTGCATTCCTCCATTCACACCTGAATTATCGAATACTATTATGGGGCAATTCCATAGGACCAAAATTAGTGTTTAAATGGCAAAAGAAAGCCTTTTCACAATATATATAAATGACCTAGTAGATAGTGTCGGAAGTTCCATGCGGCTTTTCTCGGATGATGCTGTAGTATACAGAGAAGTTGCAGCATTAGAAAATTGTAGCGAAATGCAGGAGGATCTGCAGCGGATAAGCACTTGGTGCAGGGAGTGGCAACTGACCCTTAACATAGACAAATGTAATGTATTGCAAATACGTAGAAAGAAGGACCCTTTATTGTATGATTATATGATAGCAGAACAAACACTGGTAGCAGTTACTTCTGTAAAATATCTGGGAGTATGCGTGCGGAACGATTTGAAGTGGAATGATCATATAAAATTAATTGTTGGTAAGGCGGGTACCAGGTTGAGATTCATTGAGAGAGTCCTTAGAAAATGTAGTCCATCAACAAAGGAGGTGGCTTACAAAACACTCGTTCGGCCTATACTTGAGTATTGCTCATCAGTGTCGGATCCGTAGCAGATCGGGTTGACGGAGGAGATAGAGAAGATCCAAAGAAGAGCGGCGCATTTTGTCACAGGGTTATTTGGTAACCGTGATAGCGTTACAGAGATGTTTAGCAAACTCAAGTGGCAGACTCTGCAAGAGAGGTGCTCTGCATCGCGGTGTAGCTTGCTCGCCAGGTTTCGAGAGGGTGTGTTTCTGGATGAGGTATCAAATATATTGCTTCCCCCTACTTATACCTCCCGAGGAGATCACGAATGTAAAATTAGAGAGATTCGAGCGCGCACGGAGGCTTTCAGACAGTCGTTCTTCCCGTGAACCATACGTGACTGGAACAGAAAAGGGAGGTAATGACAGTGGCACGTTAAGTGCCTTCTGCCACACACCGCTGGGTGGCTTGCGGAGTATAAATGTAGATGTAGATGTAGAAGATGCATAGCAGAACTTAGCCCATATGAATCAGTCAAGAATATTTCAAGAAACTAAATATAATGACAGTGCCTGGCCTGTATATTTACAACTGTCTTGTCTTCATTAAATAATCTGAGTAAATTTGACTTAAGGAGAACAGTTCATGGCCATAACATAAGAGATTATTTTAAGAACTAAATATAATGACAGTGCCTGGCCTGTATATTTACAACTGCCTTGTCTTTGTTAAAGGGAATCTGAGTAAATTTGACTTAAAGAGAACAGTTCATGACCATAACATGAGAAGAGGATATACAATTAACATGCCATGTGCTAGGCTTGCAGAGACACATAGCAGCTACTAATTTCTTGGTCATGTCTACTTCAACAAATTACCTGAAAACGCCTACAAAGTGCCAGTAAATAAATTTAAAACTAGTCTTTTGAGGTGGATCAGAAGTAAAGTAATTCACTCTGCTCAAGAGTTCCTTGAGTATGTGACAAATGACCCATTTTCCTTATGAGAATGAACTATAAATTAACTGCAAACTATACATATGCCGCACTGTACAACTATTTCATTACTGTTTCATCTACTTATTCTTAATTATAAGTTTGATTATGTATTCGTCATTCACTGAACTATGTAGTTCATTTATCTTGTAATTGATCTATTAGGAAACTTCTTTTTGTTATTGACATTTGCACAAATATGTTTTGTGTCCATCTTGGATTATTATGTTGTAGTTAATAACATCTGCATGTCGAAGATTCTATTATTATCATTGTTATCATTATTATGTTAACACTGATGACACCAATTGCATGTAAAGATGCTCAACAGTGGAATAAAACATTTGTATTTTGTATTTTTGTATTTTGATGCCGCCGACATTTCACTCCTGTACTCAGCTGCCCACATACCAAGAAATGGATAACTTCAAAATCCTGTGTCACCTCTGATCTGAGAGTGAGCTTCTAAAGTAAGTATGTCATAACCCATGTCAGATTACAATGTATAAAACTGATGTCAGATGTGCGGCACTGAGTTCGATTTCTAATTGAGCACCTTTACTAAGAAGTAAAGTGCCTTAGAGTATGAAAGATTGGATTTTATCTTAGGAAAACTAGCAAGTCCCATCATAGGATGAACTGGCTTGAGCTTTTGAGGTAGATCAGGTATGGTGCACAGGTAGGGTAGTCCTTTTTAGTGTAGAGCAGGAGGGAGGTAAGGAGAAGAATTTGAGATGAAGTCACCATCCCATGTCGAAGAACTATGAGACTGCATTAAAGAAGATGGGACACATTTGCAGCAATTATGACAACTGATGTAGGGGACACCGACACTTGAATCAGTGGCATGTGGGTGCCGACCGCATCAAACTCCATGCCTGCATGAGAAGTCATCACAGCACCTTTGTCTGACTGAGAAACACGGTGAGTGGATTACAGCATAGAACGAGGTCTACAGATGCGAAAAGATGAAAAAAAACACCTGATATGAATTTGGAAGGTAGTAAGGCCCCCGCTCAGCATATAATCTTGCCCAATGCATTTAAGTTAATTCTGAGAGGGTTTGATGGCAATAAAGATGAAGTTAGGGAATTCGTGGACAATTGTGACAGTATTTGAACTAATGCCAAGCCATACTCGTAGTGAGCTGTTAAAATTTGTTAAAACTAAGATTGTGGGTGCAGCTTAATGTAAACTGCACCTACACAATTTGATGGCAACTTGGGAAGATGTGAAAGGGAGTTTACTGGAGAATTGTGAGTCGAAACAGACTTTGGATTACCATGCGTGTTTATTACTCTCTAGTAGACAGAAAAGGGGGCCAAATGTATGGCTGAACGGGGGAGTCATGTTGAGACCAATTTCAAGTAGCCGTCCAGGGAGTGATAAGGGCATCAGACTTTCGAGGTAGTCATGCTATAATTGGGAAGCTGGGGCGAACAGTGTTCATACAGGTAATCGAAGATGAGAGGATGAAAACAGTCATGGGAGCAAGAGGAAACGAAGCAATGGATCTAGCGTTAACAGAAGAAGCATCCATTGCCTCTTGTAAAGAAAAATTCAATGAATTCAGTCACCTGAGAGACTACTGTTTTAGAGGTGTAAGAGAGGAGACCAAAATGCGAGGAATTGCACTATGGAGAAGCACATCATGAAAACAGTGGCCATGCAGCTGAGTTGTAGTGGAGCACAGAAACTGACATCCTACTCTCCTCTACCACCAAGAAGGATAAAGGAAATACTATATGGACACAGGAAAATTGGAAGCAAGTGAACGACGGTGTGTTATCGATGTGATCTTCAGGAGTATCCAGGACCATGTGATCTCACGAGACTCATGATGCATTACGTTCATAAAGGACCAGGACATGTAGCCCAACAGTGCAATGCCGATGCTAGGCTAGCAAATACAAAGACTCAGAAACTGTGAAACAAAAGAATGGCATGAGTAGGCAGTCGATCTGTGCCGCGAAGTTGACTCAGTAGACTGCAAGGGCAGGAATGATCTTGTAAATATACGACACGTGCAGGGAAGCATGGAATACAAGTTTCATTGTAGATAATGGCATTCAGGTGAGTGTAATAAAGGAACTAGCTTTGAAGGGCACAGTGGGCAACAACACTGAAGAAAGAATAAAATTTAAGGGATCACTAAACAAGTAATAGGGACACGCAGCGCCGTGATGTTAATGTTTAGGATAGATGTCAATGTGTTGTGGAACATAATTTTCAGATAGTGAAGGATGAGTTATATGCCCCACATGAAGGAATTTTAGGCAAAGACTTCTGCACGAGTTCAAGGGTAATCATACATTACACAGTGAAGATGCTACAGCTCAAGGGCAGACCAGCATGGTTGCAGATGGAATAGGAGCCAAATTGACGAATGTGGTGGACTGGGAGAGAACCACACCAGGAGAAATGGGTCACAAGAGCAAATACAACACAAGATGTATCAGCAGGAATTCAGATAGGATTGGACTTAGAGTTGAGAGAGAAGAGAGATCACCAAAGTGAGGACCCAGAAGATATGAAAAGCGATAAGGCGTCACGTGTAAGGGAAACAAGGAACAAAGGTGAGCAACAGATGGAAAGGAAAGAGAGTGTGTGCCGTCACATAAATAGGCCCACGAGAGGAAATGATTTTAAGGATTAAAGAACAGAATACAGATCTGACCGCAAATACTTTGAATACCACATGAGAAGAAATTATATTTGAATTTCCCAAAGTAAAGACCTGACAAAGGAGAGGTGAGGAACGCTGCATCTGTAGCATAGTTTCAGTGGACCAAGAGATAAAGTCGTGAATAAGCAGACTAAATGAAGTTGTTTGAGTGGATTACTTAAAGAAGAAAAGACTTCGATTATTGAACTGTGCATTGCATACCATGATGTGTTTAACCCACCTAGAGATACATTGGTGTACACTGAGACAGTGAAGCATGAGACTAAGTTGAAACCAGAGGCACAAGGTACAGTAATAAATATCTGACCATATCGACTACCAAAAGCACCAAGAGAAACCATCCAAAAGGAGATAGGATAGATTTTAACGGACAATGTCGTTACGTCGAGCACAACTGGGTGGAATTTCCCGTTATTGATGATTCCAAAGAACCTTGCCGTTGGTGGAGAGGCTTGTGTGCCTCAGCAATACGGATAGCCGTACCATAGGTGCAACCACAACAGAGGGGTATCTGTTGAGAGGCCAGACAAACGTGTGGTTCCTGAATAGGGGCAGCAGCCTTTTCAGTAGTTGCAGGGGCAACAGTCTGGATGATTGACTGATCTGGCCTTGTAACACTAACCAAAACGACCTTGCTGTGCTGCTACTGCGAATGGCTGAAAGCAATGGGAAATTACAGCCGTAATTTTTTATGAGGGCATGCAGCTTTGCTGTATGGATAAATGATCATGGCTTCCTCTTGGGTAAAATATTCCGGAGGTAATATAGTTCCCCATTTGGATCTCTGGGTGGGGACTACTCAAGAAGATGTCGTTATCAGGAGAAAGAAAACTGGTGTTCTATGGATCGGAGTGTGGAATGTCAGATCCCTTAATTGGACAGGTAGGTTAGAAAATTTAAAAAGGAAAATGGATAGATTAAACTTAGATATAGGGGGAATTAGTGAAGTTTGGTGGCAGGAGGAATAAGGCTTTTGGTCAGGTGAATACAGGTTTATAAATACAAAATCAAATAGGGGTAATGCAGGACTAGGTCTAATAATGAATAAAAAAAAGAGGAGTGCGGGTAAGCTACTACAAACAGCATAGTGAATGCACTATTGTGGCCAAGATAGACACAAAGACCATGCCTATTACAGTAGTACAAGTTTATATGCCAACTAGCTCTGCAGATGATGAAGAAATTGATGAAATGTATGATGAGATAAAAGAAATTATTCAGATAGTGAAGGGAGATGAAAATTCAATAGTCATGGGTGACTAGGATTCAATAGTAGGAAAAGGGAGAGAAGGAAACATAGTAGGTGAATATGGATTGGGGGTAAGAAATGAAAGAGGAAGCGGCCTGGTAGAATTTTGCACAGAGCATAACTTAACATAGCTAATACTTGGTTCAAGAACCATAAAAGAAGGTTGTGTACATGGAAGAGGCCTGGAGATACTTGAAGGTTTCAGATAGATTATGTAACGGTAAGACAGAGGTTTCAAATCGTAAGACGTTTCCAGGGGCAGATGTGAACTCTGACCACAATCTATTGGTTATGAACTGTAGATTAAAACTGAAGAAACTTAAAAAATGTGGGAATTTAAGGAGATGGGATCTGGATAAACTGACAGAACCAGAGGTTGTAGAGAGTTTCAGGGAGAGCATAAGGGAACAATTGGCAGGAATGGCGGAAAGAATTACGGTAGAAGAAGAATGGGTAGCTTTGAGGGATGAAGTAGTGAAGGCAGCAGAGGATCAAGTAGGTAAAAAGACAAGGGCTAGTAGAAATCCTTGGGTAACAGAAGAAATGTTGAATTTAATTGATGAAAGGAGATAATACAAAAATGCAGTAAATGAAGCAGGCAAAAAGGAATACAAACGTCTCAATAATGAGATCAACAGGAAGCGCAAAATGGCTAAGCAGGGATGGCTAGAGGACAAATTTAAGTATGTAAAGGCTTACCTACGTTTCTAGCATTTGTAGACTTAGAGAAAACTTTTGACAATGTTGACTGGAATACTCTCTTTCAAATTCTGAAGGTATCAGGAGTAAAATACAGGGAGCAAAAGGCTATTTACAATTTGTACAGAAACCAGATGGCAGTTATAAGAGTCGAGAGACATGAAAGTGAAGCAGTGGCTGGGAAGGGAGTGAGACAGGGTTGCAGCCTCTCCCCAATGTTATTCAATCTGTATATTGAGCAAGCAGTAAAGGAAACAAAAGAAAAATTTGGAGTAGGTATTAAAATCCATGGAGAAGAAATAAAAACTTTAAGGTTCACTGATGACATTGTAATTCTGTCAGAGACAGCAAAGAACTTGGAAGAGCAGTTGAATGGAATGGACAGTGTCTTGAAAGGAGGATATAAGATGAACATCAACAAAAGCAAAAAGAAGATAATGGAATGTAGTCGAATTAAGTCAGGTGATGCTGAGGGAATTAGATTAGGAAATGAGATACTTACAGTAGTAAAGGAGTTTTGATATTTGGGAAGCAAAATTACTGAAGATGGTCGAAGTAGAGAGGATATAAAATGTTGACTGGCAATGGCAAGGAAAGTGTTTCTGAAGAATAGAAATTTGTTAACATCAAGTATAGATTTAAGTGTCAGGAAGTCGTTTCTGAAAGTATTTGTATGGAGTGTAGCCATGTATGGAAGTGAAACATGGATGATAAATAGTTTGGACAAGAAGAGAATAGAAGCTTTTGAAATGTGGTGCTACAGAAGAATGCTGAAGATTAGATGGTAGATCACATAACTAATGAGGAGGTACTGAATAGAATTGGGGAGAAGAGGAGTTTGTGGCACAACTTGACTAGAAGAAGGGGTCGATGTTCTGAGGCATCAAGGGATCACCAATTTAGTATTGGAGGGCAGTGTGGAGGGTAAAAATCATAGAGGGAGACCAAGAGATATATACACTAAGCAGATTCAGAAGGATGTAGGTGGCAGTAGGTACTGGGAGATGAAGAATCTTGCACAGGATAGAGTAGCATGGAGAGCTGCATCAAACCAGTCTCAGGACTGAAGACCACAACAACAACAACAACAACAAGATGGATGCCTCAGGAAAGCGAAAGTGGAAAACAGTTGTGGACTATCAGAGATTAAATGACATCTGCATTAGCGCTAATTTTTAGCTACCCTGTACTAATGAGATTTTAGATAGCTTAGGAAAAGCCAAGTACTTTGTCACTTTAGACTGAGTAAAGGCTTACCACCAGATATTGTTGGATGAGGACTGTAAAGAGAAAACAGTCTTCTCTAATCCAGAAGGGCATTACGAATTCGGATCTTACCAACAGGAATAATACATACATCAAAAAAGTTTTGCATCACCACAGTTCCGAGAGTTCCAGAACCTGTACAGAAAATTGGAATAGAGATCAACATAAAAATCATTTCTGCCTTTTTATTGCTCATGAAAACCATTGCATGTTGTACCACCACACAGCAAGACCTTCAGAGGTGGTGGTCCAGATTGCTGTACAAGCCGATATCTCTAATACCCAGTAGCACATCCTTTTGCATAGATGTATGACTGTATTTGTTGTGGCATACTATCCACAAGTTCATCAAGACACTGTTGGTCCAGATTGTCCCACTCCTCAATGGTGATTCGGCGTAGATCCCTCAGAGTGATTGGTGGTTCACGTCGTCCATAAACAGCCCTTTTCAATCTATCCCAGGCATGTTTGATAGAGTTCATGTCTGGAGAACATGCTGGCCACTCTAGTCGAGTGATGTCATTATTCTGTACGAAGTCATTCACAAGATGTGCATGATGTGGGTGCGAATTGTCATCCATGAAGATGAATGCCTTGCCAAAATGCTACCGATACTGATGCACTATCGGTCGGAGGATGGCATTCACATATCATACAGCCGTTACGACGCCTTCCATGACTACCAGCGGTGTTTTTCAGCCCCAAATAATGCTACCCCAAAACAGCAGGGAACCTCCACCTTGCTGCAATCGCTGGACAGTGTGTCTAAGGCGTTCAGCCTGACCGGGTTACCTCCAAACATGTCTCCAACGATTGTCTGGTTGAAGGCATATGCAACACTCATCAGTGAGAGATCCAATTGTCATGTTGTTGGGCCCAACTGTACCGCACTGCATGGTGTTGTGGTTGCAAAGATGGACCTCGCCATGGACGTCAGGAGTGAAGTTGCGCATCATGCAGCCTATTGCACACAGTGTGAGTCGTAACACGACATCCTGTGGCTGCACGAAAAGCATTATTCAACATGGTGGCATTGCTGTCAGGGTTCCTCCGAGCCATAATCCCTAGGTAGCAGTCATACATTGTAGTAGTAGTCCTTGGGAGGTCTGAGTGAGGCATGTCATCAACAGTTCCTGTCTCTCTGTATCTCTTCCATGTCCAAACAACATTGCTTTGGTTCACTCCGAGACATCTGGAGAGCTCCCTTGTTGAGAGCCCTTCCTGGCACAAAGTAACAATGCGGGAGCAATCAAACCATGGTATTGACTGTCTAGGCATGGTTGAACTACAGACAACACGAGCCATCTACCTCCTTCCTGGTGGAATGACTGGAACTGATTGGCTGTCGGACGCCCTCCGTCTAATAGGCGCTGCTCATGCATGGTTGTTTACATCTTTGGGTGGGTTTAGTGACATCTCTGAACAGTCAAAGGCGCTGTGTCTGTGGTACAATATACACTGTCAATGTCTATCTTCAGGAGTTCTGGGAGCTGGGGTGATGCAAAACTTTTTTTGATGTGTGTATATAGTGAGGCCACTGTTCAGAGACTGCTAAACACAGTACAAACCATACTTCACGACACAAGGTGTTTGTATGTTTAGATGATGTGGTCATGTTTGGAGCTATGTTAGAAGAGCACAATGCCACACTTAGAGAAGCGTTTGATAAGTTCAGTTTGCACAATTTAAAACTGCAGGTTGACCAGTGTGAGTTCCTTCAGAAAGAGGTAACTTACTTAGGGCACATAACTAGCAGAGAAGGATTGAAACCCGACCCACAAAAGTTGAGTGTAATAAAAGAATATCCAAGACCCAATACTATGAAGCAATCCCAAGAGCTTTCTAGGAATCATATCATTTTTTTGTCGTTTTATCAAGGACTTCACTCAGACAGCGAAACTGTTACATGAAATACTGAATAAAGGAGTAAACAACAAGTGGACGACTCAGCAGGAAGTAGCTTTCCAGGAAGTGAAAGAGAAAATAGTTAGCCCCCCCCCCCCCCCCCCATCTTACAGTCCCTGATTTTACTATGCAGTTCATAATTATAACACACTCTATCAGTAGTAGGGCAAAGTTTGTATGGCTCCACTCTGCATTGTTGCCAAATTTATTTAAGATAGCAGATCCAAGCTGGCGGCAACTTTGCAGTGATGTCATGGTGGGAAGTTCAAATTTTGGTGGGAAAACAGGTGACTTGGCTACCTCCCCTAACCTAAGCACTTCCCCTCCCCCCTGCTCTTCCCTCCCCTCTCCCATTTGGAAATGGGCGGGAAAAGGACTAGTCTGCACTGGGTTGCAGGATAAGGTAAACATATGTCTTCATTTTGTATGCATTACTCCCCTTCCCCACCCGGAAATTGGTGGGGAAAGGACTCAGTCAGTGTTGAGCTGCTGGATAGAATGGATGTAAGTCTTTATTTTGTATGCATTGTTCATTTAAACAATTTGACTTGTCATACACAGTAGTTCCAACCAGTGTGTTCACCATGAGGTCCGGAGTCCATCTGACCTAGTTCAAACACTGATACAATCCCCCACAGTCCTCCACAGTCGTTTAATGAACAAAGTAAGAGCATATGGACTATCAGACCAATTGTGTGATTGGATTGAAGAGTTCCTAGATAATAGAACGTAGCACGTCATTCTCAATGGAGAGAAGTCTTCTGAAGTAAGAGTGATTTCAGGTGTGCCGCAGGGGAGTGTCATAGGACCATTGCTATTCACAGTATACATAAATGACCTTGTGGATAGCATTGGAAGTTCACTGAGGCTTTTTGCAGATGACGCTGTAGTATATCGAGAGGTTGTAACAATGGAAAATTGTACTGAAATGCAGGAGGATCTGCAACGAATTGACACATGGCCCAGGAAATGGCAATTGAATCTCAATGTAGACAAGTGTAATGTGCTGTGAGTACGTAGAAAGAAAGATCCTTTATCATTTAGCTGCAATATAGCAGGTCAGCAACGGGAAGCAGTTAATTCCATAAATTATCTGGGAGTAAGCATTGGGAGTGATTTAAAATGGATTGATCATATAAAGTTGATCGTCGGTAAAGCAGATGCCAGACTGAGATTCATTGGAAGAATCCTATGGAAATGCAATCCGAAAACAAAGGAAGTAGGTTACAGTACACTTGTTCGCCCACTGCTTGAATATTGCTCACCAGTGTGGGATCCGTACCAGATAGGGTTGATAGAAGAGATAGAGAAGATCCAACGGAGAGCAGCGCGGTTCGTTGTAGAATCATTTAGTAATAGCAAAAGCGTTACGGAGATGATAGATAAACTCCAATGGATGACTCTGCAGGAGAGATGCTCAGTAGCTCAGTACGGGCTTTTGTTAAAGTTTCGAGAACATACCTTCACCAAGGAGTCATGCAGTATATTGCTCCCTCCAACAAATATCTCGTGAAGAGACCGTGAGGATAAAATCAGAGAGATTAGAGCCCACTCAGAGGCATACAGACAATCTTTCTTTCCGCAAACAATATGAGACTGGAATAGAAGGGAGAACCAAAAGAGGTACTCAAAGTACCCTCCGCCACACACCATCAGGTGGCTTGCGGAGTATGGATGTGGATGTAGATGTAGATACCACCAGAGTGCACTGTTGGCCCTTCCCCTCTCCCCTTCCATGACATAATCCATGATGGCAGTCTGTGGAAAAATGGTGGGAAAAGGACTCGGTCTGTGTCTAGCTGCTGCACTGGGAGGACAGATGTAAGTGTTTACTGTGTTCAATGGATGAGATGTCTGTGGTGGAGAAGGAGGAGATAACTTCAGCAATGAGATATACTGGTGTTGGGCTTGTGTCTGCTCTGAGGCGCCATGACTGGCCTCATTTAAACTCTTCTGTTAAGAGAGTTAATTTAGAGATGGAATGGCTGCTTGGATGAGATATGGGGTCTCATATCAGTGTGGTTCCTGTTGACTCTGTCAGCAGGTGGGACTATACTAGGCATGGCCTTCACCTCAACAGGAAAGGGAAGGTAAAAGTGTCTGGGATAATAGCAAATAACTTAATGGGGGGCACTGTCACAAGTGCTAAAGTACCAGTGGTTACAAGTGACAGATCAGCAGTTTTTTTAGGGCAGGGAGAGCAGAAACAAAAGATGTTCTGAGGTAGGCTAAAATGACGTTCACATTGATAAAACAGGCAGCCAGAGAGCAAACTTTAATGTACACAATTCATGCAGACAACCTCTGATTGAAATTAAAGATACTCAAAAATCGGCAGGTGGTGGTGGTGGTTAGTGTTTAACGTCCCGTCGACAACGAGGTCATTAGAGACGGAGCGCAAGCTCGGGTGAGGGAAGGATGGGGAAGGAAATCGGCCATGCCCTTTCAAAGGAACCATCCCGGCATTTGCCTGAAGCGATGTAGGGAAATCACGGAAAACCTAAATCAGGATGGCCGGAGACGGGATTGAACCGTCGTCCTCCCGAATGCGAGTCCAGTGTGCTAACCACTGCGCCACCTCTCTCGGTTCGGCAGGAAAATTAGGTTCATCCACTTGTAATTCAGCCAGTGCACAAAATCAGTTATCACTATTGCATCAGAATGTCCAAGGACTAAGGGGTAGGCTTAATGAGTTGCTTATTTGTGTTGAAGAATTAGAGTTGAGCAGACCATTTGATATAATCTGCCTCTCTGAACCTCATGTGACCACTGGTATACATATGTTAAATGTTACAGGATTCAAGTTAGCTTCTTATTTCTGTAGAGAAAATATGGAGAAAGGAGGAGTTGCCATATTTGTCAGAAACTGTTTTGATTTCAAGAATATTGATATTAATAAAGTTTGCTCAGAGCAACACTGAGAAGCTTGTGCAACAGAAGTAGTATTTAATAATAAGTCCTTTATAATAGTAGGTATATACAGATCACCTTCAGGAAATTTTGACCTCTTAACAAAAAATCTGAAAGCTCTGTTGTCCCATCTCATAGTAAAAAACAAGGAAATAGTGGTTGCTGGGGATTTTAATGTAGATTTATTGAAAAGCTCTGTCAGTGAACAATTATTGCAGTCAGTAACACTATCATTCAATTTAGTTCCTACTGTGAACTTTGCTGCTAGGATGGGTAAATGCTCTGAGACTGCTATTGATAATTTATTTGTAGACAAATCTAGGGAAAAATTCATATCACAAAACCAATGGTAAATGAGCTATCTGATCATGACATGCAGCATCTTGTATTAAGTGTTGAAACAGGTCAGTTTAAAAAATCTATTAAATCCGAGTACAGGAGGGCAATAAATAAGTCAAAAATTGCTCAAAGACATGGGCTGGATAGATGTTTCCAATATGTCTGACTCAAATGGAAAATACAAAGCATTCATTAATAAAGTTGCCTCCATTCTTGAAAATTGTTTTCCCCTAAAGGTAAAAAAAAAAGAAAAAAAAAACTGTGGATTACACAAGGATACATATCATGTAGGACGAAAAGGAGACTGTATGTACTACCTAGGAACAGCTCTGAAGTTAGAATTGTAATGTATTACAATGGATTCTGCAAAATATTGAAGCAGGTAATCTAGAAATTGAAGCAGCTTTATTATGAGAAAAAGATAATTACATCAGGAAACAAAATAAAAACTGTGTGGGATATTGTGAAGACAGAGAGAGGTCGGGCCAAAAAGGAAGAGGAACAGATAGCTCTAAAAGTAAATGAGACTCTGGTAACAAGTACATGTAATGTTGCAAACCTCTTAAACAAGTACTTCATCTCTGTTAGTGACAGCTTGGGGCTATCAGGTTTGGTGAACACTGCAATGGAGTATCCGAGACCAGTCTTTAAAAATAACTTCAGTAAAATGGAAATGTCACTCACATCTCCCAAAGAAATAGCATCCATCACAAAATCCTTAAAATCTAAGTATTCCAGTGGGTATGATAATGTATCAACAAAGTTAACCAAAGAGTGCTCATGTGAGCTGTGTTCTGTCTTAAATTATTTGTGTAATCAATCTCTTATCAGTGGAACATTTCCAGACTGGCTAAAATATGCTAAAGTTAAGCCTCTTTACAAGAATGGGAATAAAGAGATACCGTAAAACTATCAACCAATTTCACTTTTACCAGCTCTCTCAAAAATATTTGAAAAGGTTGTGTTCAAGCGTCTCCTTAAGCATCTGACTGCAAATAATATATTGTCCAAGTCACAGTTTGTATTTCTGAAGGGTTCCGATACAGAAAAAGCTATTTACACTTACAGTGAGAATGTACTTAATTCATTAGATAATAAATTAGAGGCTACTGGCGTTTTCTGTGACCTGTCAAAAGCCTTTGATTGTGTGAACCACAGTATTCTCTTGAGTAAATTAGAATATTATGGTATCACCATCAATGCTGTGAAATGGTTTGAGTCTTATCTATTTAACAGGAAACAAAGGGTGTCTATGCAATATACCTGTGCATTAAGCAGTCAGTCTTCATCCAATTGGGAATTAATTAAATGTGGTGTTCCTCAAGGTTCCATCTTGCACCCATTGCTTTTTCTTGTTTACATTAATGACCTCTCGTCTGTTACATTGGCAGATGCTAAGTTTCTTTTTTTTTTTTTGCAGATGATACAAACATTACAATAAGTAGCAAGTCAATTACAGATTTAGAAATAGCTGTTAATCAAATTTTCACTGACATTAATAAGTGGTTTAAAGCTAACTCACTGTCATTAAACTTTGAGAAGACCCACTATATGCAGTTCAGAACCTGTAAGAGACTTCCTTCCAGCATGAGTATAACATATGAAGACATGCAGATCAAAGAGGTTGACAGTGTTAAATTTCTGGGATTGCAACTTGCTAATAAATTCAGTTGGGGAGGGCATACCACAGAATTGCCTAAGTGCCTAAACAAGTCTGTATTTGCTGTGAGAATGATGTCAGATGTAGGAGATATAAATATAAAAGCACTTGCATACTTTTCTTACTTTCATTCTATTATGTCATACGAGATCATATTTTGGGGCAACTCATCAAACTGAGCAAAAGTTTTTACGGCACAAAAGCATGTGATAAGAATCATTTGTGGTGTAAATTCAAGAGCACCTTGTAGAAACCAGTTCAAGGAACTTTGTATTCTAACCACTGCTTCTTAGTATATTTATTCCATAATGAAATTTGTTGCAAGTAATACATCTCTATTTACAACCAATAGCTCAAAACCAGGAATAAGAACAATCTACATAAAGACCTAAAATCACTTAGCTTGGTCCAAAAAGGGCTCCAATAGCCAGGAACACATATTTTCAATAAACTGCCAGCAATGATTAAAAACTTGGTTTCAGATAAAGCATCGTTAAACAGAGTTTGAAAGAAATTTTGATAGGAAACTCCTTCTACTCTATAGATGAATATCTTAACAGAGACTGTTAAACAAGGTTAAGTAAAAATATCTGTTGAATTTCAGTTTTGACAACTCTTGGTCACAACAGTCAAGATTAGGTATTTTGTGTATGATAAATTTATTAATAGTGCACAACAGTGTTTCATTCTGACAATGTGTTAATTCTGTAAATATTAGCTGTTCCAGTTTACTGCATTGTATTAACCTATTTTGTCTATCTACTGACAAATGATCAGGGTAGTATTATATTCTCAAATGTTCTGTGTTTTTATGTTATACTTTGACATGTTCCACACCCACGAAAATCATCTCATTTTTGGGTCTATTGAATAAAAAATTAATCTAATCTAATCTAATCTAACAGGTATATTAGCTGTAACCATGCACTTGAGGACTGTGTCAAGAGCAATGATACTTTTTTGAAGATGAATACGCTTCATCAAATAATGAAAATGCAGCACGATGGGTCTAAGCTACACTTTGCAACTCATGCTCATAAATGCATGTACTGTAACTATAGATCATTCGATGTAAGTCCAGTCAGTCTTCAGAAGTGCAAGAGGCAAGACGTTCACTCCAGTGTGTGTGCTCCCTGCCCCAAGAGGCCACACACAGGGCTCAGGGCACATACACGTGGTAGATGCAGGAGCATTCATGTACTTCCTATCATTTGGGACATAGAAATACATTTTGTTTTTTCCATACCCACTTCGAGGTCTGTGTCAGATTCTAAACTGACATTAACATGTTTTGATCCATTGGCTCTCAAGGAAACTGGACATCGCACAGTGTGAATCATGTTGTTGATGTTCCCACAACACACACACAGGATGATTGAAGTAAAAGATAGTCACAACAGAAGGAAACTGCAGGAGTTTTGTGGCATTGAGGAGCATTTACAAACAGGTGTCCGAAGGTTATTAACAGGCTCTACATTTACATTCATCTTTCACAGTGACACGGTAGCAGACGGCTCTGTGTTCCATTTCGATTGATGCCTCATATTGCAGTCATGTACGTGATCACTGTTTGGATGCTAGCCATTCCCAGAGGGTGTTGAACCTCCACCAAGACTCTTTCTCCACCTCAAATATGTGATGTCAGTCAATGATTATGTGCTAATCAACAGCGTACCAGTGGACGAATGGGATGGAAAACATTCCGTCAATGTGTTGTAACAAGCATCACAGTTGATAGAGTGATCATCTTTAGCAATTTTACCAGATTTTCCATAATTTCAACACCAACCATTGATGCAGCAGTATGCTTCCCAATTTCTGTCTCATCGCTAAACTGCCCCTCCACTACTTTGCAAGTACCATATACTAGATTTTGAATGTAGATAGATGACTGTCCACTATGTCCATTCATTGTCAGTTCATATACACCATGGTATACTAAACACTGTAGGACAGTGCTTCTAATTCTGTTTGTGTAATGGTTCTGATTTTTCCCATCTGTGCTTGGACACCAGTGTGTGCTCTGAGAAGTGAGGAAAATAATGTCCCTGACTCCAGCAGCAGTAAATATAAAACTAAGCCCAGTCACCATTTCAGAAAAGTAATGACCATCACAGCAGCTCTAGGACTCAGAAATCTTTCTCTCTCTCAGGTAGTGCCTTCGAACAAGCAGCTCTTGTTTAGAGTTACAGGGATAGTTATTTTGATTTCCTAATATCATCGTGTTGGCGTCTAAAATCAGATATTGCAGCTGATATCAGTTTCTGGATCTGTTTCCCGCAAAAGTGAAGTG
This sequence comes from Schistocerca serialis cubense, assembly GCF_023864345.2. NCBI lineage: Eukaryota > Metazoa > Arthropoda > Insecta > Orthoptera > Acrididae > Schistocerca > Schistocerca serialis. Next base: position 252,036,777 of record NC_064640.1, read on the forward strand.
TCTCGGGGATGTTTCACAAGTGTGCAGTGATCTTTTTAGAATCCATGTTCAACTGTGGTGGTATACATCACAAAATTGACACAAACTACTGGGCAGCAATGTTTTGTGAAGGTATATTTAGGGACACTTTCTGTTGGATTTAGTAACTCCTGATACAGCTCATGCTCAAAGACAAGGGTATTTACCACAAAAGTGTGGGAAGTGTCTCAGGGACGGTTTCACAAGTGTGTCGCGATCTTTTTACAGTTTGTGTTTAAGTGTGGCAGTGGTGGTGTTCCTCATAATAAAATGTGTAACTGTTTAAATATTATCGTGCCACCTGCAAAGCTCTCTCTCTCTGCCTCTCTCTCTCTCTCTCTCTCTCTCTATCTCTCTCTCTCTCTCTTTGTGCAGTGGCACATTTAGTTCCTGTGACCACTTATGTATGTGACAATATTCCGCAATGCCAGAAGTAGTAACTCCTGAAAAAGTTTGTGTTCAACAACAAAGGGTATCTGCGCGCTGGGTATGGGAAGGAGGAGGAAGACCATGGGTATTTCCAACGTGACAGGAAGTACAAGCCCACTCCTGCGGTTATCACGTGGCCGTGCTGTAGGCAAGCACATGGCCTCAGGGGGCAGGGAGCCCAGCGCTAGGCCTCTCTTACAGCGGGGCATGGAGATTCTAGAGTGAACATCTTACCTCTTGCATTTCAGAAGACTGACTGGACTTTTCTTGAATGATCTACTTTCAGTACACGCATTTATCAGCATGAGTTGCAAAGTGTAACTTAGCTCCATCCTACAGCATCTTCATTATTTCATGAAGTGTATTTGTCTTCACCAAATATCACTGATATTGACACAGTCTTCATATACCTGTTAAACTACTCCTTCTCCAGCACAGACACCTCATCCATTGAAGACAATAAACAAGTAGTCAGATCTCCCAGTCCAGCAGTTAGACAAAGATGGAGTTGTTTCCTGCAATTTTCCCCAGACTACCACCTCGTATTATGTCATGGGAAGGGGGAGGAGCAGGGCTGACAGTGTTCTCTTGTGGTAGTGTTCTGAATTAAGTCAGTTGGACTCCAGACCTCATAGTCAACACACCAGATGGAGCTACTGTCTATGACAATTCACATTGTTTAAATAACACAATGCATACTTGCATCTGTCCTATCCAGCAGCCCAGCGAAGACTGAGTCCTTTTCCCTCCATTTCCCAGGTGGGGGAGGGGAGGGGAGCAAAGCATACAAAATAAAGACTTACATAAATCCTATCTGGCAGCCCAGCACAGACTGAGTTCTTTTCCCGCCTATGGGGGAGGTGAGGGGCGAGGGGAGGGGTGGGGGGATGGGGTTAGGTTAGTGGAGGTAGCGCAATTGACCTATTTTTGCTCCAAAATTGGAAGTTCCCACCATGATGTCACTGTGATGTTGCCATATCTATGGCCACCATCTTCTATCTGCCATCTTGAATAAATCTGACAACAATGGAGAGTGGGGTGGCGCCGCCCTCGGCCTGCTACTACTGGTTTGAACAAGACAGGGGCAAGGTAACTATGGAAATTTCTGTGATGTCTGAGAGTCATGTGATGTCTTCTTTGTTCAAGTGTTCAGAGACAAGTCCAAATAGACCATCCTCATCTGGCTGAAATAGGTGGGATGCTGTCTCTCACCTGCCATTGTGGCTTTACAGCATCTCTAGACCAGCAGCTGTAGCACATCGAAAATTCACCGAAACTTCCAGCCGTTTTTCTCGTCTGTAGAACAGAGCTTCGAATTTTTCTGATTTTCCTGTCTGTGCTTGGACATCAGTGCATGCTTTGAGAAGTGAGGAAAACAATGCCCCTGACTACAGCAGCAGTAAATATAAACTAGGTCCACTCACCATATCAAAAAAGTGGTGAACACCGCAGTAGCTGTAGGACTCAGAAATTTTGCTCTGTCTGGCGGTGCCTCCAAACATGCAGCTAAAACTCAAAAAGGGGTAAGTGTCCTATTTAGAGATACAAAGATATTTATTTTGACTCCCAAATATCATCATTTTGGCCCATAAAAATCAGATATTGCAGCTGATATCAGTTTCGGTATGTGCTTCCCACAAAGCATGTGAAGTGTCTCAGGGAGGTTTCACAAGTGTGCAGCTATCTTTTTAGAGTCTGTGTTTGAGAGAGGCTGTATACATTGTCAAATTGAAGCAATCTACATTGCAGTGATCTTTTTTCGAAAAGTGCATTTAGAGGCATATTCAGTTGGGTTTAGTAACTCCTGAAAAAGCCCCTGCTCAAAGACAAGGATATTTCTCACAAAAGTGTGCAAAGTGCCTCAGGGGTAGTTTCACAAGTATGTTGCGATCATTTTTTAGAGACTGTGTTCAAGTGTGGAGGTACACACCACAAAATTGACGTAAACTATGGTGCTGCGACCTTCTAGAAATTGTATTTAGAGATATATTCGATTGGCTTTAGTAACTCCTGAAGCAGATCATGACCAAAGTCAAGGGTATATCTCAAAAAAATGTTTGAAGTCTCTCAGCGGCGGTTTAAGAAGTGTGCCACAATCTTTTTTTTTTAAAGTGCGGCGAGGGCAGTCCTTGGAATAAAATGTGTAATTCTTTAACTATTCTTGCATCATCTGCAAAGCTCTGCCTCTCTCTTTGTGCAGTGGTACATTTAGTATCTGCGGCACAAGTTATGTGTGTGACAATATTCTGCATGGCTGAAACACCAGATGTAATAACTCCAAAGTAGTTCACATTCAATGACAAAGGGTATCTGCGCACAGGAAATGGGAAAGAGGAAGGCTGCGGGTATTTCCAACATGACAGGCAGTACGTGATTGCTCCTGCAGCTAAATCATGGTGGTGTCCTGAGATCAGCATGTGGTCTCTGGGGGCAGGGAGTGCATGGACTGGAGTGAACGTCTTGCCTCTTGTGCTTCATAAGACTGACTGTACTTTTATGGAATGTTCTATAGTTACAGTACACACATTTATCAGTATGAGTTGTGAAGTGTAACTTTGCCCCATCCTGCTGCATCTTCATCATTTGATGAAGAGTATTCATCTTTAACAAATATCATTGCTATGAAACAGTCCTCAGATGCTTGGTGACAGCTGATGTACCCATTAAACTTCTCCTTCTCCAGCACAGACATCTCATCCATTGCACACAGTAAACAACTACATCCATTCTCCCTGACCAGCACAGACTGAGTCCTTTGCCCACCATTTTTCCCCAGACTGACATCTCAGACTACATCATGCGAGGGGAGAGGGGGAGGGGAGAGGGGGAGGGGAGAGGAAGAGGGCCGACATTGCCCTCTGGTGGTGGTGGTGTTGTGAACTAAGTCAGTTGGATTCCGGACCTCATGGTGAATACACCGAATGGAGCTACTGTCTATGACAACTCAAATTGCTGAAATAACACAATGCATCCTATCTGGCAGCCCAACATAGATCGAGTCCTTTTCCCGCCAATTTCCATATGGGGGAGGGCAGGGAGGTAGGGGTTAAGTTCGTCGAGGTAGCCCAATTGGCCTATTATCCTGTCAAAATTTGAACTTCCCACCATGATGCCACTGCAATGTTTTCACAGCTATGGCCACCATGTTGAATAAAATTGACAACAATGCAGATTGGGGCCATGCAAACTTTGCCCTACTACATCTAGCAAGCAGTTGATTGGGGCCTTATTGAGTCAAGGACAATTAAGACCAGATTTGCCAGAAGCCTTTGCATCTAGAACACTGAATCGCACCTAGAGAGGATATAGTCCGAGCAAGAGCACTTAGTCACTTAGTCATAGTGTGGACACTGAAGCGCTATCAGCCTTATATGTATGGATGAAAATTCATATGTGTACTGATCACAAACCCTTGAAATGCTTAGCATAAGTAAGTGATCCTTCATCAAGATTAATGAAATTCAGGATTAAACTGGCAGAATTTGACAGAAAACTCAGTAGCTGGATGGATTGTCATGGATACCAGAAGACCCAGCTGTAGTAATTAGGAATATGGAAGAAACTGACAAGGAAGAACAAAACAACCAGTAATCAGTGATTAGCGAAGAGGAGAAATGAGCCATTGTGAAGCAATTTCACAATTCACCAATAGGTGAACACCAAGAGATATGCTGTACTTATGACCGTATTAAAAGATACAGATGATGGATAGGTATGAAGAAGGATATAGAAGAGTACATTCGAAGTTGTGAAAGTTGTCAGAAGAACAAGATTATGAAGAATAAAGTGAAGATGCATTTAGTGCTGACTAAAATACCTAATTGGGTATTTGCTCATTGCGATATTGATGTAGTCAGATCACCTCAGATAACAGAGTCTATAGCCCAACAGGATGCTGACACAATAGCATGAGTCTTAGTATAGAGAATAATTTACAATTACAGAGTGCCATCAGCACTACTGAGTGACCAAGGAGCCAGCTTCCTAAGTGACATCTTAAATAACGTTTGTCATTCACTGAAAATTGAGAAGATTTAGTCTTTTGCATAGCACATTCAAAGGAACAAAGTACTCAAAAGAACACACAAAACCCTAACAGAATATCTATGCTATTATGTGGGAACAAACCAGGAAAACTGGGATGAATGGATACCTTTTGCCACTTTTGTGTGTAACACCACACCGCATTCATCAGGTGGGTTCATTCCATTCGAGTTATTTTTTGGGAGAATATGAAATATACCCAGAATCCTATAGTGGGATCAGTACAACACAACTACAATGATTATGTAAAGGAACTAAAGAGATACACCAGATGCATCAGATGGCAAGGAGCTCTAATAAGGAATGTAAAAAGAAGAATAAGGAGTATTATAGTCATACTGAAATTCCCAAGGAATTCATTGCAGGAGACAAGGTATTATTACATGATGAAAGTGTGAGAGGAAGGAATTCAAAGAAGTTAAGAAGACCATTAAGAGGACCTTTTGTGCTGTAAGGACTTATGGACCAAATGTAGTACTCCAACTAATGAATAAGAAATTCATAATATGCGAACAGATTAAAGCAGTTCATTTTACTTTAGAAAATGAAGTTGCAATAAACTCGAGTTGATAAGTTCTAAAATAAAGAGGAGGAATAATAGGCTAAATTCGATCTTAAAATTTATTAAAGAGACAGTTATGTATAGGCAATCTAAGGGTGTAGGTCAGGGAGACACTGTGATTGGTTCTTGGAGACAAGGCGATCCCTGGTCACTTTGCTTCAGTTACCCTAACCCTGGCAGCAATAGCATGTAGAAAGAGACTACAGAATTTAAATTTGTAAGTGTGAAACTTAAAAGTTAGAAGTTTACACACCTCAGTAGCAGCATTCAGTGCAGTAAGTGGAAAGAATGGAAGTGTTATGACCATGGACATGTGAATCGTGATCTAGCTCATAGAAAAATCTCACAATAACTGAAATTATTCCTAAATCCAGTGCTTCATCACCAGATGAAAACTGCAGAATAGTACCAAGTACTATTTCATGCCCACCTTTTGAAAATATTGTAATGTCATCATGTACATTATATTTTAAAATTTTGAAAAAGATATTAATTGTTTTTTTGTACCTGTTATGGAAAATACGTTGGTACTGCTAGAATTAATTGTATTAATGAAAAAGTCTATATATGTATAATTAAATGTAAAAAGAAAAGAGAAACTCATATATTTGTGTACATATATGTACACACCAATGTAACTTGTATAACAAAAAAGTGTAAAACCAGTATCTAAAATCTGAGGGCGAATTTTCCCCCCATAAGTAAGGTGTAATCACCGAATCGTGAAAGTTTGTCAAAAATAAAGAAAAACCAATCAAGTATGAATACTAGCCGTAAGCCTTGTAAGGTAGAGGTGCACAGTAAAAGCTGCTGTCGTCATAGTATTAGGAGTTCATGCACACTGAGAAACCTATTATGACTCCCTGACCTCAGGAGTCATAATGCACCAGAATGACTGAGAGATATGGTTTGTGAGAGAGTGTTGAATCACCCTGGGGCATGCAGAGACACACAGAAAAGTTTGGCATTGACTTTTATTCCACCAAACAATAGACAGTGCCTCCGCTGATCCAGAAGATGGTGATGCAGCTTGTGTATGTGTTTCAGCAACAATGCCAATAATGGAATCTGCCGCTACAACACACAGCCACGCCTTCCTCATGATTTAATGGCTCCTGTCCCAGCCCAGATGCGTGGCTGGCAGTATGTGTTGGCCGAGCCAGAAACCCCACACCTGCCCTCCGGAGCACAGCTTGGTATTCCCTGAAGCACTTCTTGTGATCACCATGTAGAGCAATGAAGAGTAACAGCCAGCAGCCATCATTGTAGCAGAGCCTCAGCAGCTCCAGCTGCCTGCCCAGGGTAATTCATTTGGTGATTGAGGACTGCCTCAGACCCAGGAGACTATGAGATAATGTCCTGGCTCCACCCTTGCAGACGGCAGCTTGCAGTCTGTTGGACGACATTAAACAGAGAGTGGAGGCTGGCCGCCCCCCTGCTCTCCGCAACCATGCAACACCAAATTTTGGACCTGCCTCGCCATGGCTGCAGCACTTCCATACAGCAGAGCTTGGCAGTTGATACAGCTAGCTGGTTGGCCACCAAAATTACTAATCAAGTTGTCAGAGTGCACTATAAATACCATACATAAGCCTTATCAGTGTCAAAAGGTACGGTCCATACAGAAAATAGAGTTAAGAAAAAGTAATTTTGTGCATCACAGAGAGAAACTTTTGCGCACTACTAACGATTCTGTTTACATTTGAAATAAATTCGATATATGAGAAAGAATAAGCTTTTTGAAAAATTATAAAATGAATATTATTTATGTTAGATCAATGTTTGAACACACATTTTGTCTATGAGTGTAGAAAACTATTTTATTGATGCAGTTAAAACTATATGGAATGTCAAATTACAGTTTCGAAATTGTCTGTATCATATAGTAAATTTATTATGTGTATCAAATAATCAATTTCTTCTAATGTATCAACAAGTGATATATCTAATGAAACATGAGCTACTGTCCAATTCCATCACAAGAGTTGAGAGTTTTACTGATTCCACCTCGCTCCCATCTGCGAACATTTTTAATCAGAGTGGCCCTCCTGCATCTTTGGCACTGTGGCTTCTTACAATTCTGCTTAATGTGACCTGGATCGCTACATCTGTAACATATCACCTCTGCACTGCAGACTTCTCTCTCTCTCTCTCTCTCTCTCTCTCTCTCTCTCTCTCTCTCTCTCTCTCTCTCTCTCCCTCCTTAGTCACTGTGTCAATCTCAGCCAAAGCTGCTGCAGTTGCCGCTGCTTCGCCCAAGGTTTTTGGGAATTCAGTGCACACTTTATGCGACATTTCAGCTGGCAGACCACGCAAAAACGCATCAAGTGACCTTTGATCCGCTTGAAACACACCAATATATGCAATTTGCTGCAATGTGAGAGCAATGAATTAATGCATAACTGAATGATGATAATCTGTGTACACTAGCAAGATTCTGATTGCAGTCTTTAAATTTTCTGTTTCTAATGACATAGGCAATAACTGTTATAAATATATATGTTACGGTCAAAGCCCAAAGACCAGCCAGATAGCGAACTGGCTGGCCGTTTCACACTTTGGCCGAGAGGATTGGCCGAAGTCTGATTACGTGAAACAGTCAGCATATAACCGAATTTGACCAGCTATTTCGTGAATTGGCCAGCCAGAGATTCCCGGCCAAAATGCATTGTGGTTGCACATATGTCGGAAAATCCCTGGCTAAACTGCACTGTTTACTATAATGAGGCAACAACGTGTCGTAGGCAGCACTTCTCTCACTTCCAGTGTTAACTGTGGCATGCACATGCTCCTTTTCGGCTAAGGTCTTGCCTCTGCACCTTGTTTCTCTTCCTGACAAACTGGATTAACTGAGAGTACTATTATGTTTACAGATGTGGTAAGGGAATGTCAGTTAATTACTGTTTTTTTGTTTTTCTTTTTTCCTTTTTTTCCACTTCACCCATTTGTGAAGTTTCATGAAATGTAATGTACCCCTCCCCTCCTCACTTGAGGTTTACTCTGGCCATTTTAAATAGAAAATATATTTATGAAACATACTTAAAGCTTGTCTTTCATTTATTACATTTTTCTGTGAAAGCAGACGAAAAAATGATAACTACATTATTTTAAGGTTAATTATAACGAGTTACATTAAATTTACTGTTTCAACGGCTGCCAAATTGCTCTCTACAATCGCGGTTTTTTGAAAATAATTTCTTCGAAAAAGTAAATACAAATTAGGCGGTGATATCACCTTCCCTAATTCCTCACTCACTCAATTGGAATTCGTGTGCTTCCTCTACTGTAATCTGTACAAAACAGTGAAACAGTGTACTAATAAACATTGGAACATACATGTTAACTGAGAAGCTTTTGATTTATTTCAAACATTGATTAAAAACACTTTAGTAAAACATATTTTTATAGGAAAACTGTATTTAACACTTTTTTAAGATGTGAGAACACCCTGCTTTAAACACACCAACCCTGAGTAGGCCCTAGTGGTGGTGGTGGTGATTAGTGTTTAACGTCCCGTCGACAACGAGGTCATTAGAGACGGAGCGCAAGCTCGGGTTAGGGAAGGAGTGGGAAGGAAATCGGCCTTGCCCTTTCAAAGGAACCATCCCGGCATTTGCCTGAAACGATTTAGGGAAATCACGGAAAACCTAAATCAGGATGGCCGGAGACGGGATTGAACCGTCGTCCTCCCGAATGCGAGTCCAGTGTGCTAACAGTAGGCACTAGTACTTATGTTTATAACTGTCGGACAGACCGACAAAAAGGTTCGTGAAAATAGTATGTAAGCCTAACTGTTTTAACAAATCGCTAAAAAATTGACCGTTTAATCATAGAGAATAATTTCAGTGAATCTTTCTGTTTATAGGAAAGACAACATTGTTTTCACCAACTTCCAAGCCTTATCGTTCACACAGAGTAGTAGGGTCTAGGCTGATCAAATGTTATGGCATTGGATTCTGATTGTTCGTATCATTCTTACTCAGGCTGTCCCATGGCTACTTCACACGGGAACAACATTCACAATGACGGTAGGAACGTTGTAGAGAATGTTAAATAAGACTATCATCAACTAAGAAAATATGACTTTAATGAAGTTGATGGAAAAGAAAAACTTATTGCACCAGTAACAGTAGACAACAGCACTATTTTGTACTATGTCCATACAGAAGAACTGTTCGAAATACTGCATGATACTCACTTCAAAATAGGACATAGAGTGGATGAGTGGCTCACTGCTGAAGGCAGGAGGAAGTGCAGATGATGTTGGCAGCCAAATATTTCTCACAGCTCTTTATTCCGAATCATTAATACACACAGAGCACTGTGTCTGTAGCAGGAAGATGGCAGACAGCAGATGATGAAACTTGGACCCAGAGGCATCAGTCTAGATGTGCTGCTGCAGGCATTTTCTCAGAGAGATGGTCTGGAGGGAAGCGGCCTAAGTGACCACCAGCACATTCTGGGAGCCAGTTGCTGCATAGTCCACATGGTGTGACAGTGACTTGGCGTCAGGTCGCCGCAGAAAGGCAGTCAGCTCAGTGGAAGACAGCAGAGCTGCCTGAAGTGATGAATGCAGGACTGTTGGATGATGAGTGATGGCTGGCATCATTGAACACCCACAGCATGGAGCTGCAAGGATCTCACTTTGTGCATCAGACCATGAGGCAGCAGCAAGAATCCTGGCAGGCAGTCATTGGCTCGCAGCCCGACTGCACCAACGATAATTGTGTCAGTAATATGTCGTCAGTCACTTGCAAAGACTGATACGTGGTGAGCATCAGTGGCCAGGTAACTGGATTGGTATTGACGATGTTGCTGGTATGGTAAAACATTGGGTTGGTTATCTGCAGATCAAGGCCTGGAGATGGCACTGGGCCCTCACTTTGGCTTATACTATTACAGTGGTTAGCTGCATCATTGTGCAGTACATGGCCTATAGAAAAGCAATTAACTTGCACATGTAACAACTTTCAGTGGGACTATCCAAGCTGTACAAGTGGCTGTCATTAGGTGAGACAGTGTTGAGTCATCTTTGGCAGCTTCCACCAAACATGCAGAGTTAATTTGCACTTTCTCTGGTAGCTGTTTGAATAGCACACAGATCAAGCACATGCTTGTAGCGCTCTACTATCAAAGCCATCGGCCTTTTTAAAGTCAATCTGTGCCACGGCCACGAATTCCTTTCTTTCTCAATTTGGTTCATTACATCTACACTGATTACTCAATTTATCCATATAATCTTCAGTATTCTACTATAGCATCACACTTTAAAAGCTTTTGTTCTCTTCTTCTTTAATCTGTTTCTCATCCAGGTTTCACTTCCATACAACGCTATACTCTAGAAAAATACCTAATATCTTTTAGCATTTAAGTTTAAATTCAGTATTAACAGAGTAATTTTTCACAAAAGCATTTCTTGCTACTGTGAGTCTGCATTTTATATCTTCTCTACTTCAGCTATCATCAGTTATTTTGCTGTCCAAATAGCAGAACTCAACAGCTACTTTTAGTGTCTCATCTCCTAACCTTATTCCCTCAGCACCACCCAATTAAACTCAGTTATATTCCATTACACTTGTTTTACTTTTGTTGGTGTTCATCTTATAATCCCTTTTCAAGACACTGTCCATTCCATTAACTGTTCTTAGATATCTTTTGCTGTCTTTGAAATAATTACAATATCATCAGCAAATGTTAAGGATCTTATTTCTTCCTCATGAATTTTAGCACCTTTTCCAAATTTCTCCTTGGTTTCCATTACAACTAGTTCAGTGTACAAATTGAATAAAATCAGTGATAAGCTTCATTCCTGTCTCACTCCCTTTTCACCTGCTGCTTCTATTTCAGGTCCTTCAAAATAACTGCAGTCTCCTTTCTGTACAAACAGTGTATTTTATATCCGACACCCTCATAATTTCACTGTACTCCCATACATACTGTCAAAAGCTTTCTCTTACTTTAAACATAGGTTTTTTTATCTATCCTCTAAGATAAGTCATAGGGCCTGTATTTGCTTTTGAGCTTTCCTACATTTCTCTAAACCCGTAACTGATCTTCTCCAAGATCAGCTTCTAGCACATTTTCCATTCGTCTGTAAATAATTCAAATAAATATTTTGCAAACATGACTTACAAAACTGATCATTCAATAGTATTCACACCTGGCAGCACCTGCCTTTCTTTGAAACTGAAATTATTACATTCTTCTTTAAGTCTGAGGATACTTGTGTGTCTCTCATATTATACACACTAGATGGAATAGTATTTTAATAGGCGACCCTCGCAAGGATCTCAATATTTCTGATGGAATTAGTTTGACTTGGGTGTTTGGGTGCTCTGGCAAATTCTTTTTACAGTATCATATCATTCCTTTTATCTTCATTTACTTCCTTTTCCCTTTGCATAACACTGTGTTTGGGTTATGACCACTGCATAGACCCCCTACGTATTCCCTCCACCTTTTCCTTCTTTGGCCAGTACTGGTTTGTCATGTTGGCTGCTAATATTGATACAGCTGCTTTGCTTTCCTTCAAATATCCCTTTAATTTTCCTATAGGTGGCATCTATCTTCGTTTTAGTCATGCTGGCTTCTATAGTCTTGCATTTGTCCTCTAGTCATACCTGCTTAGCTATTTTGCATTTTCAGTCAATCTCATTTTGCCTCCTTCATTTCTGCATTTTTACATTTTCTCCTTTCATCAGTTTAATTCAGAACTTTATGCATTATCCAAGTATTTCTACTGGGCATTGTTTTTTTGCCTATTTGAACCTCTGCTGCCTTCACTATTTCATTTCGTAAGTTACCCATTCATCTCCATCTTATACTATATTCCTTTCACCCATTTCTGTCAACTGTTGCCTAATGATCCCTTGGAAACTCTCAATACTCTCAATCTATGTATATACGCTGCAAGCCAGCATATGTAGTGTGACAGAAGGTACCTTGTACCACTACTAGTACTTTTCTTCCCTGTTCCACGTGAGGGAACAAAAACTATCTATATGCCTCCATATGTGCCCTAATTATATGAAATGTACACTGGCAACAGTAGAATTTTTCTGTAGTCAGCTTCAAATACTGGTACTCTAAATTTTCTCAACAGTGTTCCTTGAAAAGAATATTCGCTTCCCTTCAGGGATTACCATTTTAGTTCCAAAGTATCTCCATAATACATGTGTGTAGATCAAACCTATTGGGAACAGATCTAGCAGCCTACCTCTGAATTACTTCAATGTCTTCCTTTCATCTGCCCTGGCGCAGATCCCAAACTCTCAAGCAGTATTCAAGAATGGGACACACTAGTGTTCTGTACACAGTCTCCTTTACAGATGGACCACATTTTACTACAATTCTCCCAATAAATCAAAGTTGACCATTCACCTTCCTGCTATGTGCTTGTTCCATTTCATATTGCTCTGCAGCCTTATGCCTAGATATTTAATTGATGTTACTGCATCCATCAGCACACTAATAATGTAGTATTTGAACATTGTTTCTACTCATCAGAATTAACTTACATTTTTTTACACCTAGAGCCAGTTGCCATTCATCACACCAATTAGAAATTTTTCTAAGTCATTTTCATTTCTCTTACAATCACTCAGTGATGACACCATTCCGACACCACTACATCATCAACAAACAGCCTCAGATTTGCTGCTCAGCATGTCCATCAGGTCATTTACATACATAGAGAATAATAGGTGTCCTGTCACACTTTCCCGGGGCTCTCCTGACGGTACCCTTGTCTCTGATGACCACTCGCTATCCAGGAAAACATACTGGGTTCTATTACGTAAGAAGTCTTCAAGGCACTCACAAGTCTGGGAACTTACTCTGTCTGCTCATACCTTTGTTAACAGTCTTCAGTGGGGCACCATGTCACACAGTGTCAAATGCTTCAGAAATTTAACTGGATAGATAAAAAATCTACTCAACAAGCAGCAGTAGCACACACACATAAAAGGAGGTTATAATTAAGCAAGCTTCTGGAGCCAGTGGCTCCTTCTTCAGGCAGAAGGTGAAGGGGAAGGAACAGGGGAGAAAGAAAAGAGCTGGAGAGGTCTAGGAAAAGGGGCAGATTTCAGGAAAGTCACCCAGAACCGCAGGTCAGGGGAGACTTAGCTGCACTGGATGAGAAGGAAGGACTGATTGTTGGGGGCTGTATCAAAGAAGGTTTAGGAATGTGATGTCTGCCTGCTGCCTTTCCTCCCTGGTTCATAGTATATAATGTGAGAAAAGGGTAAGATGAGTTTTGCATGAATGATGCTTTCTAAAACCATGCTGATTTGTTGACAGAAGCTTTATTATATCGAAACTAAGAATATGTTCACGAATTCTGCAGCAAACCAATGTTAAGGATATTGGTCTGTAGTTTTGTGGGCCTATTCTTCTACCCTTTCTTATATACAGGAGTCACTTGAACTTTCTGGTTCTTTTAATTTACCCAGACTCCTTAAATTCCTACCCTTCTGAAATTTCTTGTTTTAGTCTGCATTTAATAACTAATAAATTACGTTCAGATTCCACATCTGGCCCTGTAAAGATTTTACACTTCAAAATCTGTGTCTTACCATTATATAATCAATCCTAAACCAGTGTCTTCAGGTCTCTTCCATGTGTACTACCTTCTCTCATGATTCTTAAACTGGATGTTGTAACAACGACGACGCTATACTATTGTACATATAAGTAAATTTTTTTTCCATCTGATTTTTTGATAAATTAGTGTAATTGATATTCTAATTTCATTTCTTTTTTGTTTCATGCCATTGTGTTAAGAAAACTGTAAACAATTTTCAATGTGAATATTAATGTTTATGTCAAATGTCAAGCAATATTGTAATTTTTTTTTCCATCTGATTTTTTGATAAATTAGTGTAATTGATGTTCTAATTTCATTTCTTTTTTGTTTCATGCCATTGTGTTAAGAAAGTACTAAATCACATCCACTCTTGGCTCAATGCAAACAGGTTGACATTGAATGTAAATAAAACAAATTATATGCAGTTTGGGAAAAGATGTCAAAATGTAAATCTTGATCTGGTGTGGGGTGACAAAGCCTTAGACAGAGTGACATCCACAAAATTGCTGGGGATTCATGTGGATGAAAACTTAAATTTTAATGACCACATAATAAAACTTGCACAGAAACTTAATTCAGCCTGTTTTGCTCTCAGAATTATTGCAAATGTTTGTACCTCAGAGGGTGCCAGAATGGTATATTTCGGCTATTTTCAATCTCTTGCCACATACGGAATAATATTTTGGGGTTCCACAACAGGGCGCCTAAAACAAATTTTTTTTTTGCAGAAGAGGGCCATCTGAATAATAACTCACAGTCATCCACAGACACACTGCAAACCCATATTCAAAAAGCTTAGAATACTTACTATACCATCATTATACATATACAAATGTGTATTGTATGTCAGGACCCACATTGCAGATTTTCAGACAAATGCCGACTTTCATAACTACAATACCCGTAATAGCGCAGCACTCCATACTCAGCGAACAAAAAGAACGAATACACAAAGGCATGTGAGCCATATCGGTGCAAAACTGTACAACGCACCACCAGTCAACATCAGGAAGTTAGAAGATGATGACAAATTTAAAATAGAATTTAAAAAAATTCTAGTAGAACAATGTTTTTATTGTGTAAATGACTATGTAGCTCAATAAATATTTTCTGATGATATTTATAAAGGCAAAATGGAAAATACTCAATATGTAGGCCCTACCTAATCATTCATTACATTACATACTTAAAGGACAGCTGTTGTGTGATGTAAACATATACTTAAGCAGTGTGGTGTATATAAGGACTTGCCGTTTAGGGAGGACAAAACTAAAGCCTTATGAAAAACAGACTATGCATTTAAAATAACAAGCAGGGATGTATATAGGCTATATTACTTACATTGTATTATTATTAACCTCATTGTATTATTTTGTTTTGTACTTTTTTACATATATATTGTTTGTGTCCATTTCTTTGAAATGGCTTGACAACATCCGTACAATATTTATTGTCAACGGATGGATAAACAAAATAAATAAATAAATAAATAAATAAATAAATAGAATTGAAATGTAACAAATGTTGAGACTGTTGTAAGATGTTTAAAATTGTTCCATACGTAGGCAATGTGTTAGGATATGTAGAATGCAAAACCTCGGGTGAATACCCTGTCTATAAGGGAGCGGTAAAAGGTGGATGGCAGGTGAGCACGGGAAAATGCGCACGGCACGGTACGGCACAACGGGCTCAGCAGTTGTAGTTGGAGTTTGGCATTGGTCTGAGCAACACCTTCTGGAGCGAGGAGGCTCTCCTGGAAGACGTAGTTTCTCCGAGCCTCGGGTATGGTGTTCCAACACCCACACAGCATGGCAAAATTCCATAGGCACTAAATGGAAAAGTATTACGACGCTAAGAAGAATTAAAGTGCCGATACGTCAAGAGCCTTAGCTGTGGTTGAATGTGTGCTCTGTGCCTCGCCATCTCGCCGCTCGCCAACCGCCGCATCGATACAAGCAGGTTGAAACTTTTAGTACTGTATTCGTATGGACCATAGAGTGAACTGTTCAATAATAACCTAAATTTTACCAGAACTTTCCCCTCATTTAATTATCCTCACAACTAACCTAGACAGGGTCCTTTCCAAACATTGTGCAATCCGAGTGTCCCGAAATGAAAAATTAAATTTTGTGTTAAGAATAATTACTTGCAGACCTAGCTATGTTAAAATGGTGTTTAAAGAACTGTTTTGTTAATGAACCAGTAAATGAATAACAAAGGTCTAATGAAGTTGAAAGATAACTTTAATATTGATATAGTAATGAAGTTTAATTATTTCGAGACAGGTATAAAGGTATATAAATGAGTAGTAAATAAGATAAAAAGAGTAGTAACTCATATACTGGAAATCTTGAACGCATAATAATTTCAGTAATCAATTTTTTTAATACAGTGATCGTAACAGTTTCAGGGTCCCCCCTCCTTTTTTTATTCATTTGAATTCTGAAGTGTTCCACATTGGTTTGACCACCAAAAGTTAAAGTCAATATATAAGTCAAAATTTATCAGTGTTTTATCTTTATCAAAATTGAAATTTTGTGTGTGGCTCGAAAGTGCTATTTCTAGGGTAACCTATGCCCAATTTTAATCAGATCAATAGACAGTACGAAGCTTTGTAGTATACATTATAGTGTAGTGTTATGTATTCATGGTTTTTCCATATCAGTACAGAACGTGAAACTATCAGTTCAATAGATTTTCTGGTTCTAAAATTTTACTATATTATGCAGTGTTACTATGTGTTGTTTTGCATGAATATACATCAACTTGTACAGGTACATACTGACGTGTAATTGCATTTTGAACTTACTTGATGGATCATTGTTATTACAGAGTGGGTGTAAGTCTGATTTGCCACCATTCAGGTACACGCGGTCAATATCTATACGAAAATTCTGTCTCGTAAGGTGAACCCCGTTCACTTACCATAGTACGGGCTTTAATGAGTATTGTGTGCCCCACGCACACGTTACAAGTGGCTCCCGGTGACAGGACATCCAGTTGTTGTCGGTCACAAATTAACGTGAATACCGAACAGTGGACGTTCAGTGGCATGAATTGCAATATTATTCAGTAAACTAAATAGCAGTGAACGTCAAGTACGGTAGTGAGGTGTAATTTGTGTTCAGTATGGACAAGAACGTAGACACAGTAGATGGGACGAGCGTAATGGAAAAAGTGGCTGGCAATGACAGGAGTGTACGCGGCCAGATAACAGATGGCGCTAGCGGAAGACAACTGGCGTACATACAATACCACGAACATGTTAACGAACAGATTGAAATGTCGAGATTGCCTAGAACACAGCAAGGAATAAAACAGGAAGTAGAGGATGACTTTGTAGGTGATAGTGGGTATGTGAATGAATCCACTGACATGTTTGATTCACCACAGATAAAGAAAGAACCGAAAGACAATTGGCATACATACAATACCACGAACATGTTAACGAACAGATTGAAATGTCGAGATTGCCTAGAACACAGCAAGGAATAAAACAGGAAGTAGAGGATGCCTTTGTAGATGATAATGGGTATGTGAATGAATCCACTGACATGTTTGATTCACCACAGATAAAGAAAGAACCGAAAGAAAATTTTGATGTAGGATCGGAACACACCGATATCGTAGAACAAAACAGTGTGAAAATTTTAAGTATGAACGATTTATTTGAACAATTAACCAAACAAATTGCAGGACAGGGTGAGCAGCTTAAAACACAGAATGATCAGCTTAAAACACACGTTGACGAGCAGCTTAAAACACAAAGTAATCAGCTCAAAAAACAGAATGATCAGCTTAAAACACACGTTGACGAGCAGCTTAAAACACAAGTTGGTCAGCTTAAAGCACAGGTCGAAGAACAAGGAATTAAAATTAGTAAACAAATAGAACAGGTAGAACAAAAAATGGGTAATTTAAGTTCTGCAGTAAATACTATGAAGTCTGAAATTGATGCAATTAATAAAAATATGAATACTATGCAGGGGGAAATTGACGACATTAACAGTAGGTTTGATGTTGAAATTCTCAACATCCAAGAGAAAGTAGAGCCTCTAGTTGAAACAAAAGTAGACGAAAAAGTTTTCGGTCTTAAAACTGAGATCGTAAACGAATGCCAACATGGAATCTCACAGTTGAAAAAGGCAGTTTCAGATACTGAAAGAAATTTAGGCGAAAAAGTTATCGGATGTGTGCAAAAGTGTGAACAAAATACATCGATAATTCAAGGCAACATTTTCGATCTCGAGAGAAAAATCAAAGATAGGCTTGGTGTTGTCTGTAATGGCACGCCACTTATGAAGCTGTTGGAAAGTGAGGAGCGCTCCGATCCCGCCAAGAAACGTAACGGATGGCATCCGTTGGATTTCATCAAAAATTGCGAGAGAATGTTTCCTGAACACTTGTCTGGTCAGGAGAAGATAAATGTAGTAATTAGCGCCTTAGCAGGTGATGCTAAGCGCTGGGGAATTAACTTGAATACCGAACTAATGACGTTCGAAGAGTTTAAACAAAAGTTTACGGAAGAATACTGGTCCAAACAAAAACAGGATAATTTGTGGCATGAGTTTATCATGGCCAAACTTCATGATAACAGGGGCAGGAATTCTTTGAAAGATTTCTGCGAATATTGGTACCGAAAGTTGACACATTTAAGAGGGAGAAGATCCGATTCTGAAATCGTATGGGAGCTATATAAAAAGCTTCCAGAAGATTCGAAGAGATATGTGGGAAGCAATCATCGCAGCTTCCAAGCGTTTCTCGAAAGGGTTGAAGACGAAGGTCACTGGTGCGAAAGTCGTGCCAATTATCAGAATTTTAGCAACAGGAATAACCGCAATAATGACGAGAGAAATGACGGCGATGGGTTTCGTGTCAACATGATACAGAGAGGTAGGGGCAGAGGAAGAGGAAGAGGGGGTTATCCAGGTCGCGGTAGAGGGTACACTGCGCAAAATAATAACTACGCGGGAAACTGATTTCCGCGAACGTTGCAGGCCAAACGGAAGCGGACAGGACATACCGGCCCCGATTTAAGAAATGTTACCGGGCTGACAGTAAAGATATGAGACAGCTTAGAGACAGGCGTGGAACGACGCAGCGTGTTGTGGCGAAGCAAGCGTCAGGTGCGTGTGCAGATGAGTCATCTTCGCCGCGCAGAGCGATACATGTTAACAGGCGAGTGGAGCATCAGAGGGCAACGGCCCAGCCTAGCAGAACAACTGTTCAGAAAGAAGCCGCTAGCAAGGCGGCAGAATTAGGTACAAACATTGCCGTAAGAGCTGGTGAATACATTACAAGTGGTAATTCTGTGTCGAAGGAAATGGTAGATGGAACAGTGGATACACAGAGAGGTGCGGTTAGCAGTATTAGTAATGAAGTAAATGGCGAGAATGAATTAGCAGAAGTAACTGATTGGCGTGTGCAGATCGACGATCTGTACAAGGGCCTCAAGCAATGTGAGTGGGAGGATTTTAAGAAGGAATATGAGGCAAGGAGGTTAATTAGTGAAAAAGGAAATAGTAGGGACGTCGATAAGGTGACGTGGCCCGAATTTAAAGAGGAGAGAGTAAATAGCGCCATACAAAGTACGCGTGCTGCCGATAGGACAATGGTTAAAGATGGGAAGGAATTGGAGGATGAAATCCTAAGCATTGACGAGGAAGTAACTTCTGTTAACGATCCGCCAACAGTACAAGCTGTTACCGAAAGGCACCGTGGGGAAGGGGCAGGTAATTGAAGTCCACGAGGATTACACTAAATATGAAGTAACAATGGATGTGAGTAAAGCTGATAATGAGGTCGTTTTGCCAAAAGAGGATATTGAGTTAAAATCAAAGCCTGACGAAAATGCAGAGGAAGAACTTAGTGCCTGTCTCAGAAAAGCTTTTATGTTAGAACCTGAAAGCGATCCAGAATGGTCGGATTCTGACGATGGTTCAGATGATGAGTATTTCAGTACCAGTGAAAATAATTGAAATACAGCTAATTGCGATATTGTACCTACTAGTAACGAAGTTTCAAAACAAAACCCAGATGTTGAGACTGAACACAGGAAAAAGGAGCCACCGGACGACTCAGTTTCAATGTTACAAAGAGTTCAACTAAGCAAAGACTTTGAACTCCAGAAACCAAGAAAACCACCAGATATAAATGGTTCACGGGTCAGGAACGTATCTTGGGACTATGTCACAGTCGACCAAGGTGCGTTGTGGAAAAAACAGGAAGGGGCATGAATTAAGAGTCTGGGGCAGATTTATTCTGGACTTTGAGAATGTCATGAACACCTTACATCATGAAACTACTGGGTTCCCACTGGAAGAAATTTTGTTAGGCAGCAGAAGTAAAAGTTTAATTGAGGAAAAACTAGAGTTTCCACCTTGTACAAGCTTGGGGTTGAGTCAAAAGAAAGAATTAGTCAGAAAAAGGGCAAAGCAAAAAGCTGAATCTAGATCTAAAAGACATAATAAAAACCTGAAAGTTTCAAAATTTAAAATTGGGGATTATGTTCTTTTAAAAACCCACGAAAAATCTAGTGAACTGAACCATGAAATTTCCAAATTTAAATATATTTATAATGGACCGTATACAATACAGAACATTCCACACGATAATCCTTACTACCTGATCTACCCAAAATCCAAGAGACCTTTAGGTGTAAGAAACGTTGTGGACCTGAAACTGTATGTTCCTAGGAGTGAGTGACCTAAGTACAATAAGAAAGCAATCTGCAGTAAATGTGCTGTATCTTATGCTGAAACTATTTTATTCTAAATGTAACAAATCTTTTTAAATGTATGTATACCAATGTCAGTGTGCTAATGTACTTATGTGAGTTTCAAATTACCAAATGTACTATAAATGTAAAGATGTATGGAGAAAAGGTCTGAAAAGAAAGGGTAAATGCTGCAAGCCAAATAAAAGATGGGACTGCCAAAAATCAAAGTGGGCGGTACGTGAGTCATTATATAAAGGACTGCCAAACACCAAAGAGGGCAGATAAATAGTCAAAGGAGAATTGTAAGTGTGGTACAGGTGATGTAATAAAATGATGCGAAATGGACTGCCCAAATCTGAATAATAGGCAGCAAATATATATAGTGATTTTTCTAAATAGTATTGTGTGTTTATTAGTAAATAAGGAAATGGACTGCCATTCAATGCAAGCAGCAACAATTTGTCTTATAGTGTATATAGGTATTTGTATATGCTTTGTAGTTAAGTGTTTGTGTTTCAGAATTTGAATTTATTTCTCTGAGAAATTTAATAATAAGTAATTTGCAATTTAAATCATGTTGTGATAGGAGGCTGGACTGTGCCAAGAGCACTTGAGCAAATGATAGGTAAATGTTCTTGATATGTTAAAAAGTATAGACCTATATAATGTGAGTGAAAGGAAGTTTTGTGATATAAAATTTTATGATGGCACATTCTCACAAAGATTCAGAACCCCTGTATAAATACAAAGTTCAGTGTTCCCATCAAATTTGCACTTAGTGAAATTTACTGGAAACAGGGGCATGTGTAACAACAACAACGCTGTACTATTGTACATATAAGTAAAATTTTTTTTGCCATCTGATTTTTCGATAAATTAGTGTAATTGATGTTCTGATTTCATTTCTTTTTTGTTTCATGCCACTGTGTTAAGAAAACTGTAAACAATTTTCAGTGTGAATATTAATGTTTATGTCAAATGCCAAGCAATATTGTAATAGAATTGAAATGTAACAAATGTTGAGACTGTTGTAAGATGTTTAAAATTGTAACTGTGCATCTGGTCCATACGTAGGCAATGTGTTAGGATACGTAGAATGCAAAACCTCAGGTGAATACCCTGTCTATAAGGGAGCGGTAAAAGGTGGATGGCAGGTGAGCACGGGAAAATGCGCACGGCACGGTACGGCACAACGGGCTCAGCAGTTGTAGTTGGAGTTTGGCATTGGTCTGAGCAACACCTTCTGGAGCGAGGAGACTCTCCTGGAAGACGTAGTTTCTCTGAGCCTCGGGTATGCTGTTCCAACACCCACACAGCATGGCAAAATTCCATAGGCACTAAATGGAAAAGTATTACGACGCTAAGAAGAATTAAAGTGCCGATACGTCAAGAGCCTTAGCTGTGGTTGTATGTGTGCTCTGTGCCTCGCCATCTCGCCGCTCGCCAACCGCCGCATCGATACAAGCAGGTTGAAACTTTTAGTACTGTATTCGTATGGACCATAGAGTGAACTGTTCGATAATAACCTAAATTTTACCAGAACTTTCCCCTCATTTAATTATCCTCACAACTAACCTAGACAGGGTCCTTTCCAAACATTGTGCAATCTGAGTGTCCCGAAATGAAAAATTAAATTTTGTGTTAAGAATAATTACTTGCAGACCTAGCTATGTTAGAATGGTGTTTAAAGAACTGTTTTGTTAATGAACCATTAAATGAATAACAAAGGTCTAATGAAGTTGAAAGATAACTTTAATATTGATATAGTAATGAAGTTCAATTATTTCGAGACAGGTATAAAGGTATTTAAATGAGAAGTAAATAAGATAAAAAGAGTAGTAACTCATATACTGGAAATCTTGAACGCATAATAATTTCAGTAATCAATTTCTTTAATACAGTGATCATAACAGTTTCAGGGTCCCCCCTCCTTTTTTTATTCATTTGAATTCTGAAGTGTTCCACATTGGTTTGACCACCAAAAGTTAAAGTCAATATATAAGTCAAAATTTATCAGTGTTTTATCTTTATCAAAATTGAAATTTTGTGTGTGGCTCAAAAGTGCTATTTCTAGGGTAACCTATGCCCAATTTTAATCAGATCAATAGACAGTACGAAGCTTTGTAGTATACATTATAGTGTAGTGTTATGTAATCATGGTTTTTCCATATCAGTACGGAACGTGAAACTATCAGTTCAATAGATTTTCTGGTTCTAAAATTTTACTATATTATGCATTGTTACTACGTGTTGTTTTGCATGAATATACATCAACTTGTACAGGGAAGAAACTCAGTTAATGCCTAGTTAGGCTGGCGACCGTATTATTATCAAATTGGTAGCATCTTCAGTGTTGCTTTTGGTACATACTGACGTGTAATTGCATTTTGAACTTACTTGATGGATCATTGTTATTACAGAGTGGGTGTAAGTTTGATTTGCCACCATTCAGGTACACGCGGTCAATATCTATACGAAAATCCTGTCTCGTAAGGTGAACCCCGCTCACTTATCATAGTACACGCATTAATGAGTATTGTGTGCCCCACGTGCACGTTACAATGTCTGCAATGATTAAATTATACTTTGTAGAAAATTCTACTGGGCGGCTTCGCCTTTCATCCCTTACCCCCAGTCTATATTCTCCTACTGCTTTTCCTTCTCTTACTTTCCCTACTACCAGATTACAGTCCCTCAATCCACACAATCACAATTAAATTTTTGTTTCTCTTTATTATCTGAATAATTTCTTTTATCTCATCACAAATTCTCTCCATCTCTTCTACATCTTCAGGGTTGTTAGTGTGGTACTATGGTGGGTGTTGGCTATGTGTCTGTTTTGGCTACTACAATACGTTCACTACACTGTTCATAGTAGCTTACATGCATTCAAGTTTTATAATTCATTATTAGACTTGTTCCTGCAGTACCCCTATTTGATTTTGTATTTTTAAACCTATACTTACCTGACCAGAATTCCCATACTTCCTACCACCACACTTCACTTATTTTCATAATATCTAAATTCAACCTACTCATTTCCCTTTTCAAATTCACTAACCAATGTACCTGAGAATGGGATCCAACATTCCACACCCTTTTCCTGAAAACAACATCTTCATGAGCAGTTCCTGCCCAGAGATCCAAATGGGGGACTATTTGACATGCGGAATATTTTACACAAGAGGATGCTAAAGCAAACACTGGTGCTGCATACTTTTAAAAAATCCAGTTTCCCCTTGCTTTGAGCCATTCACAGTGCCAACATAAGAAGACCATGTTGGCTTATGTTACAAGGCCATATAAGTCAGTCATCCTGATAGTTGCCCCTGCAGCAAAGGCAACCACAGCTCTTCAAGAACCAAAGGTCTGTCTTACCTCTCTACAAATACCTGTCTATTGTGATTGTACCTACATTATGGCTATCTGTATCATTGAGGAGCATAAGGCACCCCACCTCAGCAAGATTCACACGTCATGGGGAAGGTGGTCTCAAAAGATAAATCATTATTCTCCTTATATGTTAAAGCATTACCATATGTGAAATTAGGCTTACTTCTGTTCTCCATATGTCACAAATATGCCCACACATATATCAGCCAGACATTGCCTGTTTCAGTTGATGTTTCCTATAAGCGTGTCACTCAGCAAGTGATATTTCTGATCATAAAAGCACCACCAGTGAAAATAGCTTCAGTCTTCACAGTTTTAAAAGATGTGGTTTCTCACCTGAAGAACATGTAGCAACCTCATCATGTAGGTCACTCCACAATAATCTGTTGGCAATGTCATGAACTAACATCAGAAACACTGCCCTCTCCAGAAGGCAGTAGACCATAACCAGTGTGAGCATCTGACTGGATAGTTGTCAGTCAAGCATTATATGTAGTAACAAGTGGGCAATTTTTGTGTGTTTCATTTCTATTTAACTCATTTGTGGTATGAGCCAATAAAGAGACTTATCTTTAGCTGAAGTGAAACTTTTACTAAGTATCGACAAAGTGATGAACTCTGACTAAAGTATCATGGAATAGTTACTGTTAAAGTCACAAGAAAACAACAGCAACAACAACAACTACTGTATGGACTATAACAAGGATTGCAGCAGCAACTACTCTGTGATCAGCAGTGGCAACACAAGTAAAATCTGTACTTACTTGCAGCCTCAAGTCCATGGATTCCCATTATACACTGCCCCCCCCCCCCCCCCTCCCACTGAGACTGTCCCAGCAGCACAAATGAACAGCATGGCATTTAAAGTACCAGCCCCTGGACACCACTGGAATAACATGAGTCTCCATCAAATATGCGCATGTGGTGACACAACTTGATGGCCACTCTGCCAGTGAGGCTAGCAATATTATCACAAACCCCTCTATCTCGCGAAGGTACAATCTATTAAAAGGTGATTCCATTCAGCAGCTTTCCCTGTCTATCATGCAATACTTAAAACAAATGTTGCACAGTGAGAAAATTGATGAAGAAAGGCATCACAGTTCATGTGACATTTCCACATGTAGGCCGAACCAGACATCCCAGACACACTCCTTTGGTCTGCACTGCCCAACAAAAGAACTGAAACACCAGTGGTCAGATATCAATGTAACTTTGTACAGATACATGCCATTGGCAGGTATGTAAATAATTAAAATTGCAATTCCCTGTGATGGTACAATGACCACCAAAGTGCATTATTGTTGTTCGTAGTTAGTGTTGTCACCTTGGGCGTACCCAGCGAGGGGCAGGGGGGTGGGGGGGGGGGGGCAGCTGCCCCCCCCCCAGAAGATATTCGCAGTTTTTTACTAGTTTACTGTTTTATTTAATAAGAAATGCTGCATGTTTTCTCGGATTGTACAAGTGCATTCTTGTATTTAAAATGTTTATTAAAAGCAGTTTTTCACTGGTTTACTGTTTTATTTAATAAGAAGTGCTGTATGTTGTCTTGAGTCCTTGCTTCCTAAGACTAGTATGACCTGCCCCCCCCCCCCTGCCCCCCCCTAGTTCAGATCCTGGGTACGCACTTGGTTGTCACCATGCTTGGTAGGGTATATAAGGAATGTGACAGCATCAGATGTTGAGTGATCACTGTGAAGAACACGGTGATGCCACATAATTGAGAGAGAAATCTCTGTCAGCACCTGACAGAATTTGAAAGCGGTCTCATTGTGGATCTCCATTTGGCTGGCTGGTCAAATTAGGCAGTATCCAGATTTGTGAAGCATTCAGATATGACAGAGGTTCGATTTTGGACTGCATAGGAACACAAGGGTGGACACATGCATCACCGAGTTTCTGACAGAACTCATTTGACCATCAGAAGGGAGGGTCAGCATATTGGGCATCAAGCACATTGTAAGCCTTTCACATCTGTAGCTGCTATCCAAGGAAAATAAGAGGACTCCTTGCAACATTCTGTCATCTCAGCCATCTTTCACTATTGCTCAGAGATAAGCAGCAGCCAGAACACAAACTGCTGTATTTGAATTGGTGGTGTGACTGGGAAGCATGGACTTATGATGAATGGCATTGCACTGTGTTCAGCAATGAATCACAGTTCTGCTCGACCTCACATGACTATCATCAGCAAGTATGGTGGCAACCTGGGGAGACATCCCATCTGTAAAATGTTTTGGAGAGGCACAGCAGTGTTACACCTGGTGTCATTGTGTGGTAAGTCATTGGGTATGATGTCAGGTCACAGCTGGTAGTTATTGAAGGAAATCTGGCAGTGCAAAGGTATGTCACAGACATCCTGCCACCTCATGTGTTATCTCTCATTCAACAGCATCAAGGTGCCATTTTTAACAGTACAATGCTCATCCACACATGGCATGTTAACAGTCTGTGTGTTGTTGGGGTACTCCTGTGGTCAACATGTTCTATTAAGGACACATCTGAGGACCTTTTGTGGGACCAACTAGGACATCAACTCCATCCCATTGCCAATATCTAGGATATCAAGGATCAGTTACAACAGTTGCAGGCTAGCTTCCCTTAGGAGAGGATGCACTGGCTTTATAGCACCCTTCCCAGCTGAATCAGTGCATGCATTCAGGACAGAGGAATTTTTTTTTTTTTCAGACAGTGTACATGGATGTCTCACTTGCCAGAGATGCATTGCACCATGTTCTTGGTGACACGAGAGGTGAACTTAAGGAAGCTAGCAGAGATCATGGACAAAGCAAACACAGCCACTGCACTGCAAGTGTTACCACAATGCCCACCAAAGACAGGCTGGACATCACCGCTCCTCACACTGACAGTATGAAATGGTATGTGACAGTCCACAGTGTACAGTGTACACAACAAATAGACTGAACACCATCACAAGGAAAATGCAGTACTGGCACATTCTTTCACCTTCACCAGACTGGAATGAGTGTCTTAATCACAGCTGTTTTGGTGACTGAGCACATATGTGCAAATCACTTTGTTCCTGGGCAAGAAATGTAAATGATAGCTTCTCAGATCCTGTAAGCAGATCTGCCAGCAGCACCAGCCCAAGCAGTTATTGCGACATTTAGTAGTATCAGACAGGATCTCTAAGATGCAGTTTCTGATGTATAATGGCTTGGACATGTGTGTTTCCCCAGAAATTGCAGTGGCAACTACAACCACGTGCAAATTACAACTTAATTTGTGAACAGTTTGCTCATAGTTACAAATGAAATTGTGACTTTGAATCCAAACAGCAGTTTGCACTTCCATTTTAGACCATGTCACATCACTGAAGGTTGCATACCAGCCCACACACCACAACAGTCCTTTGATACACTTCCTCACCATGTCTCCAGCTCTGGTGCACCTGCAAAACAAGTTTCCATCAGGTGTGCCATCCTTGCCCCATCACTCAACAGTGTATTACATCAGGACCACAGCCAGTCCTGTTTTCTCATGGTTCAGTCAATTGGCACACAACAAACTCCACATCGCAAAATCAGAATTAAACACAAAGATCCAAGCAGGTATGGCACAAGCTTCAGGAAGCAACTGGGCTTCTCTGTTTCATCTGGTACTGAAGAAACTGAAAATATGGTGCCCCTGTGGAGACCATCCTGTATGCCACATCTAATATTTTGCATGTCATCAGGCAGGTTGCACCATTTACTTGAAATTGGACCCCGTAAAAGTCTGTAATCAAACAGATGTGGCAATAGAAAACATAAAACTGAATAATTATGACCTTTGGACCAGAATTCCCATACATGTTGTACAGTCTATAAAATGCAACACAGTATTTTATAGCACTTTATCGATAATGTTTTGTGAGGACTGAACTTCAGCTTCACATATAATGATGATGTGTTGGTCGCATCATAATCCTCAGAAGATTTGTGCATCATTTCCCAAAGATTTTATGACTACTCTCCTTACGCATTCAATTGCCAATCCACCACTATTGATCTTCTGGGGTTCCTCATCCCGTGCTGCTGGTGACGTGCTACAACAAAATGTAAACATGTACTGGCAGCCTTTGGGTTTTTTCTCCCACAAGGTCACACAGAAGTATTGCTCTTTGCTACCATTTACACAATCTTAGGTATTAATAAACCACTTCAGCCATATTTAGTCCTTTATTTTTTGATGTTTGGTTACAAAGTTCCAAGATTTTGAGCTCGAACAACTTACTTGTATGTTCCCCTGAAGGTGTGGCTCTGAGTGTCATGAAACTAGTAGAGATCTAAAAATAAAGGCCTAAATAAAGATGAAGCAGTTTATTAAGACCAAGATGAGTACTCATAGCTGTGGTTGCTCTAACTACAAGGTTGTCTGCATTTTATACAATATTTTTAGTAGCCTATGAAGCAGTTAAATACTTCCGAATCATGGAGCAAGGGCAAGCCTTCACTATACGTACAGACCATCGTCCACTGATTTTCAAATTTTCACAGCCATGAAATAATTATCACCTGTGTAAACCCAACATCTAAATTTTATTTTGCAGTTGATGACAGACATTCAGTAAGTAAATGGTTCAAAAAACATCAACACTGATACTTTCGCTGCAATGGAAAGCATTTCTGCACCAGTGAATTTCATAGAGCTGGTGGCAGTCCAAAATGACAGGGAGGAACTGAAGAATGCACTGAAGGCAAGATGGCCTGGCCCTGCACATTTGTCACCTGCCACTGCCAGACACTGATAAGCGGCTATAACTTGACAAGTCATCAGGCCGCCAGTGGTCTTATGTGCTTGTCCCTCAATGACAACAGGTTCTTGGAACTCTGCCAACCCGGAATCTGCATTATGACAGTATTTTATGCAGCCTGGTATACAGAAGTACAGCTATACAGGGACCTCCATTCTCTGTCAGAAGGCATGTGCGAGCTCAACCTGGAAGTTTTGACATCTCAGAGGCATGATTCTCAAACATCCACCTAGACACAATAACACCACTCCTGACCTGATCACATGTCACTGCTCTTATAACCTCACAGTGACTGACAGTTACACCAGGCGACTGGAGTAATGTGGTGTGCATAGGCTTACTATGTGTCCAACCCATGACATGTTTTTGAAATTACTTAAAAGTCTGTTAAGGCTAAAACATTAAATTTCATTTATTCAGTTATATTTTTCACTCTACATAACTTTTCTCAGAAATAATTTGTTTTAATTACATCATAAAATTCCTTACAAGAAAGTTCTGCATTAATTTTAAAATTTAGCGGATATTTAACAGTAGATGCTGAAAGTCTACCCCTTTCCGCAGACCAAATGTTCTTTGCAATTGAAAAACTCTTATCTGGAGCATATGTCTCAGGCAAGGACATTGCAATCTCAACCATTTTAGAAATATTCCAACAGGAAATATCAGTCTTTTGAAACACCTTAAAAGTTGCTTTCCACTTCTCTTCAGTATTATCTAGCACTTTTTCGGAACTTGAACCACAACCTACCCCTTGGTTTTGAATTACCTGGTTCAACAATGAATGTTTATCAACTATGTCATCAATATTTATGGAATCTTTTCTAATTTTGTCAACAACTTGTGCACTCTCTTCTAAACAAGACCAAGCAATTTCAGTTCATACATTTTTCCACTGAATCTTACTAACTTTATCAAAACTGGTTCTCCATAACTCTTAAGTACTGGATACTAGAATTATAAAAATTGCCTACACTTGAGAAGAATTTATTCCTGAACATCATTATATTCTTTTAGAGAGCATAGTACTCTTTCCTGAAGTTGACAAATTAATTCAGAATATGTCTGAAATGCTTCTGTAGCGGCAATAGAGTTAGTTTCTAATTTCAGAACTACATTATAGAGATAAAATGATCAAAAATGTGTAGACTATTACTTCACACACACACACACACACACACACACACACACACACACACACACACATATATATAAAAAACCGGTAGCCACACCTCCCCATCGATGTCAGTACTTGCTCCAAGGTCCGCTGAAAGATGTGCAGCTGTAAGAGAATATTTAAAAACGCAATGTCAAACATGCAGGTTTAAAATTTAAATAAATTAATTAATGTCAGGTATAAAACCTAAATCTCCGGACATTTTTGCAACCCTAGACATTAACCCAGACATCTCTAAGAAACCAGGGCCATCTGGGATAACCCTGGATATATGGTAAGCCTAGATGCACATGTTCAATTATGGCTGGTTGTTCCAGGCAAGTGATTTGTGACTTGTGTCAGAAGGGAGAAATATTTTGTGCTATGGCACAGCTGTATGGAACACACGTGACAAGGACTTCACCATATGAAACAGTCACAAATAGTATTGAGGAGTGCATAGACGCTTTATTAACGGCCATTATTATGTGCTAAATGACAGATTCATAGACCAACACCCTTCCAGTAGTTCTATGAGGAATGCACTGAAAGAAGAATTAAAGACCTCCCCAGTGGAGCTGGTGTACGGTGAATCTCTGCATCTCGCAGGAGAGTTTTCCAAACCACAGTCTGGCCCCCTACGCTCTACTCAAGATTTCCTTGGGGAATTCTAGAGGCAAATGGAAGCTATGCAACTGGTTGGAACTAAACCCTAAGGAACATAGGATACTTCTGTTTTCAAAGACTTGGCAACAATGAAACACGTCTTACTCCAACATGATCCACTATGCAAAGCCCTAACACAGTTGTGGGATGAAGTTTTAGGAACTCACCTTTTGCATTAAACGGGTAGATACAGCAGTGTCCCTATATGGCAGTGTCCATTGACTGATGAAATCCATTCTATCTAAGCACAGGAGACACCACTGAAACAAAGGCCATTGTTGGATGCACAATACCTGCCACGTCGCAGCCATAGGCACCACAACGTCATCCAGAGTGATGCTGCCTGCCTTAAGACCAACTAGTCACTGTTCACCCAGGTGCAGCAAACGCACATCGTCAGCTGACCCACTGGCATCTGTCCACAATGGAGACTTGTTACAGATGAAAAGTGCATTTTCATTTTTATCTAACAGAAATGCATATCTAAATTTGCTTGTCAGTCACAGCTTACATGTAATGACCTGTGGGATGATTATTGCCCTTGTAGTATTTGCTTAACTCATTGGTACTATAAACCGATACACAGACTTAGACATGTCTTTAGCTGAAGTGTATCATTTACTAAGTACTTACAAAGTTCAGTTTTCAGTTAATCTCTAATATGCTAAAGTACCTTTTCAGTATTAAGATGACTTGTGTAAAGAAGTCTTTTGTGTTAGCAGAAGAGCTAACACCGTGTTACGAGTGGAGGCCGAAATGCACAAGTTTTAGCTCATGCAGGCTGGCGTGAAGAGGGAAGAACTATACTGACGTGAGGTCTGGAACATGACAAAGAATGAGAATTCAGAAAGCAGATATAATTAGTTTGATACTTTAATCCATTAATGATGAATGTCGCTCTTGGCGGTACATGAGACACAATATTATCTGTTCAGAATACATTCTTGAAGATAGTACTTATGGTAACTGAATATAGAACCTTGCTAGGTCGTAGCAGATGACGTAGTTGAAGGCTATGCTAAACTGTCGTCTCTGCAAATGAGAGCGTATGTAGACAGTGAACCATCACTAGCAAAGTCGGCTGTACAACTGGGGCGAGTGCTAGGGAGTCTCTCTAGACTAGACCTGCCATGTGGCAGCACTCGGTCTGCCATCACTGATAGTGGCGACACGCGGGTCCGATGTATACTAACGGACCGCGGCCAATTTAAAGGCTACCACCTAGCAAGTGTGGTGTCTGGCGGTGGCACCACAAAGTCTTTAGTTTGTTTTTGCCCAAATTAAAGTATCCACTAATGTGCAAATACATATTGCCAAGCATTCACAGGGCATTTCTAAACCATCAAGACTGTCCCTACCACCGCATGTTGTACACTGAGAGCACCAAAGCAGCAGATGATAGGTTTGAGAGGTAACGTATTTTACTCCTAATACAGATCAGTTTTCGGGCTTCTATGTCAGTCATAGTAAAGAGATCCAACACTTCTGCACTGTCGTTATACAATTTTAAAGCAGTGAATGCACACTCTGTTGTTGTTACACGTTTGATTGCACAACTGGCTGACCTATTTTGAAGTGATAACGGCATAAAATGTTTCTCAAAAATCAAGTTGTCATATGACTATTTTCAATTGCCCGTCAGCTCACCCAGCTAACCTGGTGGTCTAACGCACTGCTTTCTGAGTGGGACAGCGTGCCGGTCCCCGGCACAAATCCGCTCGGCGGATAAGTGTTGAGGTCCGGTGTGCCGGCCAGCCTGTGGATGGTTTCTGTGGCAGTTTTCCATCTGCCTCGGTGAATGTGGGCTGGTTCCCCTCATTCCGCCTCAGTTACATTATGTCGGAAATAGCTGCGCAACCACTGTCTCCATGTTCGCATACACTATAATTACTCTACCACGCAAACATTTGGGGCTACACTCATCTGGTATGAGATGTTATCAGGAAGGGGTTCACTGGGGGCTGAACTGCACAATAACCATTGGTTTGGTGTGGGGCAGCAGTGGGGTGGGTGGATGCTGCGGACTGTTGTGAATTACTGAGGGCTACGGCATGACAAAGCCTCTCCATCGTTTCTAGGTCCCCGGTTCAATACACAATTGCCCCTCCTTGTGAAATTCAAGCAATAACCAGTACATAATAAGTGACTGATGACCTCATATGTTAAGTACCATAGTGCTCAGAGCCATTTGAATCATTTTGAACATAATAAGCCTTTTAGTATACCCAAGTATCAAAGGATGCCATTCACGATGGCTACTGCCTCAGTGTTTTTCAGAGATTCCTGGAACAGTTCATTAGTCACACATCACTGAGTAAAAATAACTTGGACAACATTATTGTCAGTAGTACAACAACTCAGTATCCAGTCAATCTATGTAAGTTATTCAGCCCACATTGCCAGCAACAGAACATAATTGTTATTTGCCAATGTGTCATACCCCCCCCCCCCTTTTCTCTCTCTATCTCTCTCTGAGCCTTCTTTATATGTACTGCAAAGGAAATCTTGTGGAGTGTGAGAGATACCTCTCCAGGTGCGTGATCTGTAAGGATAGTACCTTTAATGTCAATACTTCACATGGTTTTACTCTGTAAATGGTTAGAATTACAAATTTTTGGATGATTCACACTTTGTAGTATTACTGTAATCATAAGCCAATGAGCCATAAATTGAACTTTTCTGTGTAGGATTAATAAGCCCAATTGCTGCATGTGCGGCAAGGTACATCATTGGTGATGTCATATGTTTAACATTTGTCATCCACTTCTGGGGTATTTCTCGACATTTGTGAGCCCATGTGTCTTACAGTAAATTACTTTTCTCAGCGGCATCTACATCACTTCAGGTTTTTTAAACGTTAATACATACACATGTACAGGTTGCCCCATATGTATTGACCACCCCAAATAACTGTTTGTCCAGATGTAAATTACAAATGTTTCAAGCAAATGTTCTTTAGCCATCAGGGGGGCATCAATCAGCATGATTGCCTTCGTTGTAGCTTTGTTTTTTTACGAAGATATGAAAAGCGGTATGACTTTTTTAAATGGCACCTTGTATTTTTTATTTGGTAATTCATTTCCTCTCCTAAAGACCTATTCAAAAATGTATCACAGTGTACCATTCACTGAAGCACAATGTTATTAATTACATAACACAACACTGACTTTAATGCTCCCAGCTCTTAGTGCAGGTACTCGGGGTAATGGAACACATCCACATGCTGACGTTGACAGAGGCAAAATGTAGACATAAGTAGAATGCATACCCGTCATTCTGTCAACCGTCACCAGTGGAAGAGTTGTGCGAGTAGAATATACACCAATGAAGAGTAGGTAGGAATGCTACTCATCTACGGGCAATGTAAGTTAGCAGAACAGTAATTGCAATACTGTTTTCTTATGTACAGGTACATTTAGTACAGTAGTTTAGTCCTTTTAAATACTGTTGTGTTGAGTAGGCATACAGTAAAGGCTGTCCTTCCTACAAACTGCATCAACATAACGTTTCTTTTATTGTTATTGTTGAACATTGGCGAAATGCTACGCAGGCAGCAGAACTGTACAGAGAGCGATATCCTGACAAGAACCCACCTTGCCGATAGATGTTTTCTCGTCTTCTCCAATGTTCTATTTACCGATGAATGTTCCTTCTCAAACAAAGGGCAGGTAAATACAAAGAGCATGCATTATTGGTCCAGTGACAACCCATGATGGCTTAGACAGGTGGAACATCAGTGTTAATGGAGAGATAACATCTGGTGTGAGATGCTTGGTACTACAATTACTGGCCCTTATTTCACCAATGGTAGTCGAAACAGCACAGCTCATGCCAACTTCCTCAGATGAATTCTTCCTCTGCCTCTGGATGAAGTGCCACTAAGAACCAGAATGCTTATGTGTTATCAACATGATGGATGTCCAGCACATAATGCCTTGCCTGCACATCGTGTTCTGAACCGAAGGTATCCTGCCAGATGGAATGGTTGAGCAGGAACACTTACTTGGGCTGCTGGACCTCCTGATTTAAATCCTCTGGACTTTTTTCATTGGGGATCCATTAAAGATGTTGTTTATTGTGATATTCCAACAAGTCCAGAGGAAATGCAGGAATGTATCGTGCTTGCTTGTAATTCTCTTCAGCAGTCAACACTGGAAGCAGTAAATAATTCTTTCATTCAACGAGTGCATCAGTGTTTAAGTGTCCAGGGTCAGCACTTTGAATGTTCTACTCCTGGGTAGTGGTACAGGAGAGTCAAAGTCAATTTTGTGTTATGTTTTTACTTGGTTTTCATTTGTTTTCTGACAGCTCCAGCAAGTGGACGAGTTTGTGATCCCAGGCTCGAAGTCAATGTTGTGTTATGTAATTATTAATGTTGCGTTTCAGTGAATGGTACACTGTGATAAATTTTTGAATAGGTCTTTAGGAGAGGAAATGAATTACCGAATAAAAAATACAGGGTTCCATTTAAAAAAGTCACACCGCTGTTCATATCTTTGTAAAAAAACAAAGCTACAATGAAGGCAATCATGCTGATTGATGTCCCCCTGACAGCTAAAGAACATTTGCTCAAAACATTTTGTAATTTGCATCTGCACAAACAGTTATTTAGGGTGGTCTAGATAAATGGGACACCCTGTATATTTATTTACTGTATATATATTAAAAATATGTAGCTGATGTCTGCCTGAATATTTGTAGAGTATCACCTAAAAACCTAAACTAAATTGGTGAGGAACTTTTTGAGATTTTTGGTAACGATGTTAAACTATGACTTGTCTTTATGTTGTAGTAGTAGTAGTAGTAGTAGTAGTAGTATAGATAGGAAAATCATAATACCAGTACAGCACTATTACAACAGATAATTGTATGCTGCCTCTTCCTGAAAATTTAAATGGATTAAGGAATATTATACTAAAGTGAATCACTGCACCCAGTTTACCCTGCAGGTAGAAGACATCACACATCTGTTAAATACACTCAGAAGGATGGGCATCAAGTACAACAGAACAGCTGTCCATGACAAAGTATTTCAGGGATTGAAGCAGAAGTTGGGTTCTGCCCCATGCCTTATTCCTTTTCCTCCTACGAAAAAGCTCCTTGTAGCTATTGATTCTTCCACCTACAGAAGTGCCTTCACAAAGAGAAATCAATGGAGGCTTGACACTCAATTACATACATTCCAAAGACCAATATTCTACATATGCTAATCACAATAAAATTGAGGTTATAACCTTTGCAGAAATCTAATACCATTAGGAAGTTTCACACCTATTTGCATTGCATCACGTTTGTGCTCATTAAAGGTCATAAGCCAGTGTTGGTCTTCATTCAGCACTGATAGACTGAACGGTCTGGCAATTGCAACACTGAGCCCTGTTTTCAAGTTGATAATAATATGAGATTCTATATTAGCCCACAAGTCACAACGAAAATGTCAAGGTACTTTCTCACCTTCCAGGAGCCACTCATTGAGTTCTTAGCACTATGGAAGTATTTTGTCTTCAATTGGATGAGGACAGGTGTCCTGTTTACCATATCACTGGTTGCTAAGGAATAAGAGAGTAGTGAGATTTTGTCGAGAGTGTCTTAAGTGTGGACAACTTGGTTGCATCAAGAAAATGTCTATTAAACACCTGGATCCCATCCTTTGGGGGAATTTTCCCCCTCAAGTACAGCTTCCCTTGTTTGGCCAGCTTCCTGTTGAGTACTAAGAATGACATCCTATTCTTCTTTGTGATCCAGCTCTATGGTTCAATGTCTTGTTGCTGCAGCACAAAGGTCACTAGTGTAATACTTGAATGGAGGCTATGGCACAGCAATGGAGCCACAGACTTCACCAATCCCTTACCCCTTCCTGAACACAATGTGGGTAAATCATTTCAGTATGTGTAGAATATGGTGTTCACCTCAGTACAGGTCATAATTTGTAGGTTGGTACCAGTTTATTCTATTTGAGGTCTCTCCATAGCAGAGGTGACAGACAAAGGTCCTCAGTTTATGTGTACCATGTTTGGCAGATTTTATGGCCACCTAGTTATTCCACATCTACTCACCACACTGGTACATCCTCAGCTGAAGAGGGAAGCAGGAAGAATGGACCAGGCTTTTAATATCCAAATGCATTGCCACCTGCATGTGGGTGGAAATTTGGTAGACAGAATTTTGGATTCTGGCATTGGTTACCAAACTGTTGTGGCTACAGCTGTATATTGTGACAAACCATGACCATTTCCATCACCACCACCAAACCAGATCTGCCAACAGGAAGTAAGGGGACTGCCACTACAGTTGTAAGTAAAAATCTAGCAGCATCAGTTGCCCAAACCATTGTGACTGCCAATCCTGGAGGCTTCTGGCTCATAAGAATCCCATGCCTATATGGTCTGGAAGTCTTTAGTGCCCAGCATTTGTCACCAGTATAGTACAAAATATCTGAACCAGGTTGTATTCCAGAGATCACAGAAGAAGAGTGCCATAAGGTGTGCTGTATTGACCTCCAAAATGAGAAGTGTGGGCACCTTCCGCTAAAGGGAAACATGGCAAACAATGGACAAACCCACAACCGTAGGCCAATGCAGAACTGTTTGAGGCCTACTAGGCCAGCCAGAAAGTTCAACATAAGAGACATTGGTTCCCGCCAGAAGTTCAGCTGTGGTATAAGTAATGATTAGTGAAGTATTTCAGGCCAGATCGTAAATGATAGACTTAGTAAATGGATGCCGACTAGAGTGGTATTTGGTTATGGCTGTTCTATATTTAGTATTCACACTTGAACCTAGCAGCACTGGGATTCTGACAGCACATTTCATGGTAGTGTTCACTATCTAGATACTGTAGTTGACAGTTGTGCCTGTTTAATAATATTGTTGTAAATATTATTCTATTTAGAGGTTTCTTTTGTTTTATCCTTTCCATGATTTAAAACACATGTTTAGTGAAAATCGATGGTATGTTTACAAGCTAGTGTTAACTTCTGCTTGTTCTATAATCATTATGTGCTGCAAATAACTTCCTGATAGCATTGGTCTAAGGATGTTGTTAAAAAATATTGTGCTTTTAGAGTTTTCATTCACTTCATGTCTGGTACTAGCAAACTTTCAACAAACTTTGATTGTATTAACCTTTATCTGTATGACACCTGGAAGTAACTGTACAATTCACTGAAAGATAAGTTCTTACTAAATATTAATTTATTACAATTTAAGTTTGAAGTCGTGCTTTTTAGTTGACTGCGAAAATAGCATCATGTGTAACAGTTGTGGGTGTTGCCATACGTTAATTCGTATGCTAGAAACATTTCAGGACTGTGGTGTTTCACTGGGATGAGTGCAGCATGGTAGCTATTAAAGTGTCAGATGAGGCTCTTCCATGAAGTTGTAGATTATGTAGTCAAGACAAGAAAATTGTGGAATGAGGAAGAAAGATTCGTGCCCCACAGGTGAATTAGAAATGGCATATTTTGAATTAGATAGGTTGAAAGGGAGAAAGAGACAATGGGAGTGGGGAGAGGATGACAAGTAATAGGCAAAAGGAAAAAAAACCTTAGATATCACATTTCAAATTCTGGTTAACAATCAGTTTGACTTGTTAGCTGCAGTAGAGGAACAGCCTCAACCAGATTTTGAACATAATAGGGTGCCACAGACAGGTACAAATGACATTAAGGCTAGGTTTATGGAAAAGTCATGTAGAAAGAAAGAGAGTTCTGCTGCTCGGTAGTAGTCATGGGAGAGGTGTAGGCGAATTGCTACAGGAAAATCTAGGTGTAGAATACCAGGTCACAAGTATTGTGAAACATAATGCCAAGCTTAGTTAGGTGACAGAGGCCTTGTGTAAAGATTTTGATGATGAGGATAAAGTACTTACAGTAAGAGGAGCAGAAAACAGCTTGTCTAGCAACTTAGAATATAGCATTAAACGTGACCTGGACGAAATAGGAACAGGAGCAGCATGCACTTGTGTGGGGTTTGTCAAAGTTTTGCCACAACATGACCCAGCCCTGGGTTAACACGACTGTTAGCCATGTGAACAAAGAGCTGAGTGAACTGCTTTTGACTGAAATAAAAGCTCATATTTGTTCTGTGCTTGTTGCTCTGATTGGGAGATGGAGATACATGGCCTGGACCTCAGGAGGCAGAAGGAAATATTAGCAGAGAACCTTGCAGCGATCATAAGGGGGAGCCACAAGTGCACAACATAAAATTCCTGTGGTTATTTGAATCAAAAGGGGCCCGTTTTTTAGGTTAGAGTCAGGTTACAGACAGAGAGTATCAAAAGAAATTATAACAAAATGAAATTAATTTGTTTCATCAGATCATTAGAGGATTGAAAAGCAAGATAGATGAGCTTATTGTATGTCTCAAATATGCGAACATTTCTGAAGTGATAGAGGTTCCGTGCCACTCTGAATACCATGTAAACACATGGAGAAGTTAAATATCACAGATTATAAACTTGCATCATTTTCATGCAGAGTTAACATGGAGGAAGCAGTAGTTGCAACACATGTAAAAGTTGGACACGAAGACAAATATATTGAAACAAGTAGTTTTTGTGTTGATCAGAACATAGAAGCATGTGCTTGTGAGTTGTTACTGCAGAACACTTCTCTGATAATTATAACAGTCTACAGATTCCCACTGCAGAACTTACTGCTATTTATGAGAAATCTATACACGTTATTCAGCTACCTGCCAGACAAAAAGACACAGTTAGTAGTTTACAGAGATTTTAATGTAGATTTATTCAAAGATATGGACAGGAAAAATGAACTAAAATTATTATTTGGGTGTTTCAGTCTAATTTCAGTAGTTAATTTTCCATCTCATGTGGACCAAACTAGTAGGACACTGACTGATAACATTTTATACACAGTGTTCAGGCTGAAACAATTAATGTGTATTCAATTGCTAATGGACTATCTGATTGTGATGCACAATTAATGGAAATAAACTTTATGGCACCTTACAGCCCTGAGGCAGATGTATACAAAGCAGTGAGGCTTATTAATGAAAGCAGGATACACTGTTTTAATAGTAAGCTAATTGAGGTGGTAAGGGATGAGATATATATAAAAAGAGATGCTAATGTCAAATTCAATTTAACAAGTAAGCCATACATAACTAAGGGAATCAAAATCTCACCTACGAGGAAGTGGGAAATTTATGTAAAGGCCAGAGTAAGTCAAGATCTGACATTATTTGCATATTACAAAAAATATTGTTCTATTTTAAGGAAAGTCATTATGCTGTCACAAAGTATGCATGTCCTGGCAGAAATAAATAATGCATGTAATAAGATTAAAACAATATGGGACACTGTTGAACAGCTGGTCAGTATACAAGATTCCATAACAATTAAACTAAATGACAATGTTGTGACTGATGATTCAAAACTTGCAAGGGCTTTTAACGATCACTTTCTAAATGAAGCAGCAAATATAGGATTAGATGGTTCAGTTGAAGAAGGAAGAGAGTACATTAAAATGTCATTCCACAAAACTAGAAGTAGCACAAGCATCCTTCACTGAAATTAAAACAATAATAAAAATTCTAAAAAATAAAATCTCTTGATGGGGTTGATGGAATTTCAAACAGAATTCTGAAAAGTTATTCCCTTAATAAGTAATGTACTTAGAGATTTATGCAGTGCATCACTGGCTCAGGGAATTTTGCCAGACAGATTAAAATGTGCAATTATTAAACCATTTCATAAGAATTGAAAAAAAGTAGTGTACTCAAGAATAATCACACACTTAAGTGGAAACAATTTATTTAGTGTCTCACAGTTTGGATTCCACAGAGGTTGATCAACTGAGAATGCTATTTATACATTCACTCATCAAATAGTACAAGCTTTAAATAATATGACCAGTTGGTATTTTTGTGATCTTTTCAAGGTGTTTGATTGTGTAGATCATGATACTCTAGAAACTCAAGTTTTATGGAACTGATGGCTTTATACATGGCTGGTCTGAATCATAATTGACAAACAGAATACATATAGCTGTGCTGATTAATTCAGACAATGTTGGAATGGTAGGAAATTTTAGTGACTGGCGAGGAGAGAGGGTGGGGGAGGACATATAGAGGTGCCACACAGTTCAATTTTGGGTCCAATCCAAACAAACTGGTACATTCTGCTGACAATACTAGTGATATAATAAATCCCATTAGAAAGAAAGCAACAGAAGAATTAGTAAATGATATTTACTACAGAATTATTAAGTGGTTCCCTGAACCTGGACTTTCCCTAAATTTTGAAAAAAAAAAAAAAAAAAAAAAAAAAAAAAAAAAAAAAAACCTCATTACATTCAGTTCTGTACAACAAAGAGTGTCATACCAAACAATTGATGTAGCACATGAGCCAGTGTCAGTACATAGGGTAGAACATTTCAAATTTTTGGGTGTACATATTGATGAAAACTTGTACTGGAAGAAGTATATTACTGAGCTTCTCAAACAATTAAGTTCAGGTGCTTTTTCTCTTCATATAACAGCTAAACTTTGAAACCAGCGTATCAACCTCCTGACATATTTTGCATATTTCCACCCAATAGTGTTGTATGGAATAATTTTCTGAGGTAACTCATCACTTAGAAATTAAGTACTGATTGCAAAAAAAGCAAGCATTCTGAATAATACGAGCTCTGTTCAAAAAATTTCGGAACATTTGTAATTTCATACCAATGGTATGTTGGAGCAAAATGCAGTTGGCATCCCTGCACATGCCTGTGTTTAATGTGTAACTGCCAGAAGTTTCATTGTTGTGTCTCTCTTAGTTATTATCAGTACTGTATTGAGTAGAACATTGTATTGCACAGTTTGCGAATTTCGAGATGGTGCAGTTACAGGAGCAATGCGTCTGCATCAAATTTTGCGTGAAACAGAGACGCACCAAATGATGCAGGAAGCCAACTGTGATGAGTGCTTAAGCCATGCTCGATGTTATTAATGGTTCACACAGTTTACAAATGACTGGACAGAAGTTAAAAATGACCATCGTTCAGGACGCCCTTTGACGTCTACTGATGACACTCATGTCAGGAATGTCGATCAAATTGTGCATGTATAGTGAAGACTGACTGTCCAAGAGATTGCAGAAGAATGTAACATTTCAGTTGGATCAGGTCACAAAATCCTGACACAGCATTTTGGAATGCATCGTGTTGCTGCCAACTTTGTCCCACGGCTAATGAGTCAAGACCAGAAAGAACTTTGCCTTGCAATCTGAAGAGCTTTTGGATAGCGCAAATGAGAATGAGATGTTCCCTAAGAGAATCACAACTGGTGATGAGACGTGGGTCTATGGTTGTGATGTCAAGACCAAGGTTCAATCTTCACAATGGGTCAGGAAAGGTTCTCCAACACCACAAAAAGTTCATCAGGTCAGGTCAAATGTCAAAGCTATGCTGATAGTTTTCTTTGACCCTGAAGGATTAAGTCATCACGAATTCATGCCACAGGGACAAACTGTTAAATAATGGTACTACCAGGATGTGTTGTGATGCCTGTGAGAAAATGTGAGAAGGAATCAGACTGAAATGTGGCAAGACAATTCATGGCTCTTGCATCACGATAATGCACCTGCACATTCACCCCTGTTGGTGCGTGACTATTGCATCAAAAACAAAATCACTGTGCTGCCCCATCCTCTCTACTCTCCAGATCTGGTCCATGCAGATCCTTTTATTTCCAAAGAAGAAAATCCTGTTGAAAGAATGAAGGTTTGCAACAACACACGAGGTAAAAGAAAGTTCACATACAGTACTTTGCGCACTCCAGCAAGAAATGTACCAAGACTGCTTTCAGAAGTGGGAGCGATGTATCACTTGTGGAGGAGAGTATTTCAAAAGAAACCATGCACAATAAGTAGAAGGTAACGGTAGAGAAATTTTGTGGGTGAAGTTACAGAAGTTTTTGAACAGACCTCATAAGTGGTGTTCACCTATGTACATCATGTATGTACCTCTTCAAGGAACTAGGCATCTTAACTGCACCATCACAGTACATATATTCACTAATGAAATTCATCATTAATAATCCATCACAATTTGAGAAGAACAATGATGTACATACCTACAACACTAGAAGGAAAATTACCTTTATTACCCATTGTTAAAGCTATCAGTTATTTGCTTAATAACATAAAATATCTGACAGGTAGCAAAGCAAGTTTTAAATCTAATGTAAAAAAATTCTCCTGGACAACTCTATCTACTCCACTGATGAATTTGTTTTTAAAAACTGGTAGCTAGTAAAGAGAAACTTATTAAGCGTAGTTGCACAAGTAGGACTAAAAAATAATGAGTGCATTAATGTTAACACTAATTACGTACACATATCCTATAAACTGACTCGTTTCACATCATTTTGATGAAAGAATTATTCAAATTATCTGTGGAACATGCAACTAACTAACTAGTTAGCTAGCTATGGTAATTCTTTGTGACAGTTAATCCACAAGAAAAACAGTTCACCTAAGGGGATATAAATGACCACTCAATCATTTGGCTTCAAATGGTTCAAATGGCTCTGAGCACTATGCGACTTAACTTCTGAGGTCCTCAGTCGCCTAGAACCTAAGGACATCACACACATCCACGCCCGAGGCAGGATTCGAATCTGCGACCGTAGCGGTCGCTCGGTTCCAGACTGTAGCACCTAGAACTGCACGGCCACTCTGGCCGGCTCATTTGGCTTGAAGGCTGAAATTCATCAAGTGTGAAATACTCCATTGAAATTTTTAGCACTGTCTACAGCAGTAGTAAATTGGTGAGCAAAACTTGAGAACTAAAGTAACTTTTGCACATTTTTTCCTGTCAAGTAACATAGCACAATGAAATTTGGATCATACATAGAAAGAACTGCTATGGTATAGTACAGAAGGTAACAAAGAAATAAACAAAGAGACAAACAGAATGACACTTTTATTCAGAGACAATAAATACGCTGAAGTCATCACAATTTATGATGATCCCTTGGACATTACAAATGGTGGATATGGTTCTTAATAGGGTGTGCGCTCATCCTGGATGGTAATGCATGCTCTGCAAAGTGCTCTCATGCTGGCCACAAAGTTGGTAAGGAGTTCTTAAGGCAGGGAATTCCATTCCTTCAACAGCACAGTTGATAACTGTTGGATGGTTGTTGGCACATGTGTACATGCTGCAATACGTCTCTTCCATGCACCCCACATGTACCTTACCTTGTTGGTTTAGTGTCTATGCTCTTGGCACCATTGAAAATGGTGGTCATCAGGCAGAGAGACCATCCCCATGTGCTCATCATGCCATTGATGATGAAGAGACTGTGTGCCTCAAAGTGTTGTTGACCTGCTGTTTGACGTATGTCTCTTATTGCCAGTTGCACAATGTAACGGCCACCTGCTGCTGTAGTTGACAGTGGTCACCCACCTTCTCTCTTTCAGGCAGCAGTGTCTATGGTTCGGAATGCTCCCATGCATGTGAAACAATGCTGTGGTCAACTCCTGGGTTACTCTTCTCACTTCATCCTTCTTCCAGTATCCTGATAATTCTTCACCATGTGATATTATCCAAATGTTGTCTCCAGGTGATGTAATGAAGACTATCACTACAGTGCACCATAACTGCTTGCTGATTGACACACAGTCTTTTCTCATTCCTTCAACTGCCTCATGTTGCGGGGCCAGCCCTGTACAGTGCTATAGTCATACTGACCTCATGCCATGTGACCTACAACTTTCTGTGCATGACTAGGGAGACCCCTGGCAATGTGCTACCACACTTTCATTTCTTTCCACCACAATGTTACATTGTTATATTACTTTATCCATCTTGTCTTGAAGTTTCACAGGGCAGTGTACTCAGTAACTCAAATAGTTCAGACAGATTCACAAGAATCATTCTTAATACTGCTTGTGTAGGATAAAATCAGTACAAAAGATATTAGAAGAGGAAGTTAAGTCAAGATACAACTGACAGGGG
Organism: Schistocerca serialis cubense; assembly: GCF_023864345.2. Classification (NCBI taxonomy): domain Eukaryota; kingdom Metazoa; phylum Arthropoda; class Insecta; order Orthoptera; family Acrididae; genus Schistocerca; species Schistocerca serialis. The sequence continues at coordinate 252,081,072 of NC_064640.1, forward strand.
AAGATACCCAAGTGCCAATAAATGCTCAAAACGAAACTTGACAGTTGTGTAGAGGAGTCAAAATAGTTTTTTTTTTTAAATCCAGTTTCACTTTTAAGTAAAACTCATCAATTATTTCTTTTAAAACTATGAAAAGGCAGGTGGTCAACGTGGAAAAAAAAAAAAAAAAATTGTTTTGATCTTTGTACCCGAGGACAAGAAAAATTTGGTGATCTTAAAGGGCTTGATGACACAGGTACAACCATGGAATGTATATGGCTCTCGAGGTAGGAAGAACTTTGTGAGAGTTCCAGATCTAGTTCTTTTGAATGATTATGATGTCAATCTCCACTTGAGAAACAATATAATCAAACCCCAGTCACTAGTACATAAACTGTTCTCTTTACTAATGTTTAACAGTGTACTGAAATATGTTTGGTAAAAATCGGAATATTCAGAGGGTGACCCATGAAAATTGGAAATCCTGCAGAATTTTGTTTTATATCATGGTCTATGCCATAATATTACGTGAAGAAATTTCATTCATTTTATATGCGTGGTGTACGAAAACATTATTTTTTTAAAGTGTGTATTTACAGATTATCATTATTGTAATGATTTTGTACCATAAAAATGAGTTACTTACCTTTTTGGGCACAAACAAAAAAGTATGCTTTGATTATTTTGTCCCCTCTACACACCCAACAAGATCATTACTGAGATTTGGGAAAGTTCCCTTGTGAGATAGTTCTGTTTGCTGTTGATTCGAATATTGTAATCAAGTATAAAGGAAAACTTCAACATCTGAAAAGGTAAATAAAATGTTCTTCAAAATTGTTAACTGGTTCTCTGCATATGGATTATCACTGAACTTAGGTAAAACACAATGTATATGCAATACAGTACTGCACAAGGATTGACTACAGAATTTATACATAAGTACCCTTTTGTAATTTATTTCCTTGCTTCAAGAGAAGGCTTGTGTTGTAAATCCTTAAGTGTCAAAGAGATTAATTATTATTACCGTATAAACTCTGCAACTTGGGCATCAACAATAATAGCTGACAAAAATGTCAAGAAGCTTGGTTACTTTCCTGATCTTCACTTACTACTGTCTTATGGCATGATACTCTGGGATAAGCCTCCATTGACTACGAAAATATGTGTTGCACGAAAGTGTGTAATGAGGACAATGTGTGATGTCCACTTTAGAATCTCTTGTAGATGGCTCTTTAAGTTGTGCAAACTGATAACAAGCTCACAGCACATTTACTGTTTTACAAAGTTTGTTGTCAACAGTCAGTACCAACTGGAACAGTAACAGTCACAAATATTATACTAGAAGGAAAAGTGAGTTACACTACTACTCGTTCATCCTTAATGAAGCACTAAAAGGGATGAAGTATTCAGTCACAAAAATCTTTGATAATCTACCCAGTAATGTGAAGAATTTTTATAGGTAAAAAAAATTAACTTCAAATACAAACTGAAAGCATATTTTTGTGTCAACTCCTCCCACTCCATAGAAGAATATCTGATTATGTAATACTATAAGGTGTATGAGACTTCCATCTCTTATGGGCTTAATGATTCTGTTGCCATTCACTTAAAAACACACTGAAACAGCTGATCAAAACATACCAATACCTTTCACTAAGCATTGAGAACTAAACACACTAGTTAAGGTTAGTCAACACCTACACCAAAACCCTGGGTAGAAGAGAGCTCTGATAAACATTTTCTAGTGCACTCAGTACTAAAGTATCTTGCATAACAACCATCCTTTTCTTTTCTTTTCTTTACTTTTTTTTTTTTTTTTTTTTCAAAAATATGGTTGCAGAAGAAGCTGAATACCACCGTCAACATGGTGTAGTGGTTATGATACTAGACTGTTGCATGGAGGGTCATGAGTTCAAAACTCACCTGGGCTGTAAAATATTCGGTTCGAGTACATTCTAGAAGTATCCACAAATGTGAAAAATCATTTTACTGGAATGTTCTGTAACTGTATGTGTTCTGGCTGGAGGCAGTTTGCCCCGTGCTCTTGTATGTTCAAGTGCTGAATAAAGCTTCGTTAAGTGAAGTTAATGGTGGAAGCACCAGGTATTGGAACTTGTGATAGCGCACGTTATCGACCACACAGTGGCCCCCAACAGGCCATGACAGAGCCGCTGTTTATGTGGTGAGAAACCCGAGTTTGAGCCACAGTCAACAGATCGCAATCTATCAGAGACAGAAGAAGAAGAGGACATTATGATGACACCAACTGTGTGACACCACATGTGACATCCTTATGGGTTCTCTGGTGATGATGGCCAAGATCCAAACAAGTGGCTCAAGGTATATGACTGTATAAAAAAATTTAACAAATGGGATGACACCGTGTGTTTCGCTAACATATTTTTCTACTTGCAGGACACTGCCAAGCGATGTATGAGAACAATGAAGAGAAGTTCACAAGCTGGGAAGTATTCCAGGCGGAACTGTGCAAGTATTTCGGCGACACACAATGACAGAAGTGCAAGGCTGAAGATAAAGTAAAGAGCAGGGCACAGCGACCAGGAGAAACTACAGCATCCTACATTCAAGATGTCTTGGAGCTGTGTAAAATAGTGGTTCTGGAATCTGGTTTCACAGGATAGAGTGGATCAGGTTATGGTTGTGGAAGGGGCCATAATCAGTTACTGTTAGTTGCACAAAACACACTAACTTTTATTTTCCTAGAAACCACTTATTGCACATTGCCTTAAAAGGATTAAATTAAAACAATACAGCTGAAGGCCTAGTTAAGAAAACTTGCGATACCTCCTGGGCTGAAGGCCCAAAACCACATCAAAAATAAGAACGGCTGAAGGCCTGAGTACAAGTTATAAAAAAATTGCTTTAAAGAATACACACGGCTGGAGGCCTTACTTTCAAAAAAATATTTCATGTAAATACTCGGCTGAAGGCCACACTCAAGACATTGAACAACTCGGGGTATAGGGCCTCGATAACAAGGATTTCAGCTAGAGCAAATTTAAAAAAAAATTAGTTTTAAAGAAATCAATTTTCAAAATTTTAATTTAAGTCAGCTGAAGGCCTTATCTTAAAAGCATTTCACGTAATGGATTGGTTGAAGGCCACACACGGGACATTGAACAACTCAGTACTTAGGGCCTGGATAACAGGAATTTCAGATAGAACAAAATTTCGAAATTTTAGTTATTAAACAAATCAATCTTCAAATTTTTAATTTAAGTCAGCTGAAGGCCTTATTTAAAATGAAAACAAACTAAATTAATTGATGTCTGAAGGCCTCACACAGTACATCAGACTAAAATGAAAATCACAATCTAAAATCAACAGAACAGTGGTGCTCAGAAATGTTTCGAGGGTCGGCCTGAGGAGGTGGCTGTAACGTAAGGTGGGGTGAGACAGGCAGCCAAGAGTAAGGTTAAATAATCAGATGGCAACCCGACCCAGGGACGGCTGAAGGACCGACCAACAACCTAATCAATTCCCTTCCGCCCGACCAATGGTACGACAACAGAAAATATGAGCCGAGGACAAAGATACCAGCAGCTCCACATCTTCCAATTGGCGTCTAAGAACAGCCAAGGCACAATAACCACTCTTAAGAAAAAAATTTGAACAAACAACTAAAAGGCTGTCGAACTACACGCCATGGCGGACAGCATCAACACAGCGAGGAAAACACACTGCCAGAAAACTACTGTAACAACCAGGGCAGGGAACTGGGGCGTTAATGGCCACATGGCAGAAAATACTGCTGTTGCACTTCACTGATAAGTAACAACCAATTTAATAGTTAAAGACCATACAGGAAGACGGCCGCAAAATTTCGCCAACTCCAACACACCATACATTGGTGCTAGCCGGAACAGCCCAGGAAGCAACAACCGGCAACAAACAGAGAGATGTCACAGAAGTTGAGGTTTCATAACAGGTTAACTGATCACTCAACTTCAGTGTCCAGGTTCGGTGGGCAACAAACCTTGTAGCCCTCGCAGCTAGCGCCTCACAATCCGAACGCGTGTGCATGCGGCCAGCGGTCCCGGCCTGACCTCACGCCACAGAGACTTCCTCGCTGCTCTGTCCCAACCAACCGACTGCCTGCAGCATGCAGACAGCATTAAAATAGCTGCTCAGTCAAAACCACACAAGCTACACATGGTTCCACAAAAACACTTCTACAAACAACTCAAATAATACTAAAACCAGTGACTGTGGAACAACAAGGACGAACCACAAGTCAACAACACACACGGAGATCCCAGAAGCGGTCGGCGACCAAATACACATCGTCTGATGAGATGAACGACCGAAAGACCAACCAAGGTCATCCCCACTCAAGTCGTGTGTCGGCAACACTCGGGGGAGTCATGGCTGTCCAGACCTCATGGCTGCTCTGACCCGACTGAACTCCCGACACACGACAACCTGTAAATACTAGCGATCGCTCAAAAAATAGTACGACAGTGCTCTGATCGATAAGCAATGCTGCTGCCACTCACGGGCAGGCAAGCCAGCAACTTAGCGACACCAGTAAATCGAATAAGAAATGGGATGGCAGTACTGCAAATACAAGATGTCAAGTAATAAACAGCATGAACACGAGCCGCACATGTCACAGGATCCTAGAATGAAAGAGAAAGATAAGGTTGCACATCTCATTAAGGGTGTTGCTGAGGACATGTACCAAGTCGTACTCCTGAAGGAGGTTTCGACAGCAGACGACTTCATAAAATGGTGCCAGTACATCGAGATACTGCATCAAAAAAGAATTACATGCAAGAAGTTTTAATGGCTTCCAAACGTCATATTGATGTCTGTGATGGAGGAAGGAACTGATTTCACAAGAGTTTTACATCAGATAGTGAGAGAGGAAGTTCATAAGGCACTTGGATTGCACGGCAAGCAAAAAACCAAGATGCTTCAAGAGGTCATAAGGGTGGAAGTGGAACAGACATTGAATGCAATCTCTTGTCCTTCATTTCCCTTTCAAACGGTGAAAAAGTTGAGACCCAGGAAAAGTTACATTCCTACAATGCCGCAGGAGGGACCTGTTTGGGCACCAAGTAAGACTGACGTCTGGACAACCCAGGATAACCAACCAGTATGTTTCCACTGCAGGCAACCGGAACATGTGGTGCACTACTGTCAAGAGAGGTAGTGGATATTTGATGACGCCCGTGCCAGAACACAGCAGACCAATCTTAGCCAACGCCAACTCTGGGACGACAAAGATGAACAAGAAGATGTGGGTGCAGGACGAAGTCACCCACCATCGCCGCAAGCTAGCCGCTGGAGAGGACGCTCCCCAACACACCGATCAAAGTCTCCATCACTGTTTAGAAGCTCCAGCCGATCACCTAGCCGTCGCAACCTGGAAAACTAAAGGGTGCGACCTTCCTTGGAGGTGAGGTCGCCGAAGAGAAAAATCCTCTGCCGTCAATCACTACAAAAATGATATCCTCATGGAAGGCCGACCAGCCCAAGCTCTTGTGGAGTCTGGAGCATCATATTCAGTCATTTCAAAGAAGCACCATCACCAGTTGCAGAAAATCATATTCGTCGACAACAAAATATCTCTGTTGAAGGTGGCTAATCGGAAATATGTAAAACCCACAGGAAGACATGTCATTCGTGTAGGTATAAGTGGCCATACACAGCCCTTAGAATTCATCGTCTTACAAGAGCGTAGTCATGACGTTATTCTCAGATGGGACTTTTTGAAAGCTTCTCAGGCAATTATAGATTGAGGTCACTCGAAGATTATGCTAGACGAGATGAGATACTGTGGACAGGGAGATGCGCATCCGAGTGTGTGGATGAATTGATCATTCCTGCAGTCATTGCTAGAAAGGTAACTGTCATGTGTCATGCCATGCATTAACCCATGGATCTTGTAGTGGAATGTAAGAGAAGCATACCACTGAAGAATAACTTGGTCATCCCACCCTCTGTTGTCTCATTTAAGAACAGATTCTGTGAATTGTAGATAGTTAACTGTCGCCGATAATCACAGTTCCTTCCAAGACGCACGTACATAACAGATGCTGAGCCGTTAATTGCCAAACAGCTGAGTGTCATAGAAACCTCCCATGCCGAGTCTGTGGGCGAAATTGGCGCTACCACTACGAGACAAGATCTTCTAGCTTGACAATCACCAGATCTCACTAACAGAAAAAGCTACTTGCCATTCTTCAAGAGTTCTCTGAATGCTTCAAGCCACAGGTGAAGACCAAATTAGACAAATCGACAGTGAAGCACCTGATTAGCACTGGAGACTATCAACCAATAAGCCAGAGAGCATACCGTATGTCAGCAATAGAACGTCGAATAATTTGTGATGAGGTAGAGAAAATGATGATGAATGACATCATTCAGCCTGCGCAGAGCCCATGGTCGTCACCAGTGGTTCTCGTCAGGAAGACAGATGGCAGTTGGCGCTTTTGTGTTGATTACAGGAAGCTTAATAAGATAACTAAAAAGGACGTTTACCCTCTTCCACGAATTGACGATACACTAGATTGTCTGAAGGGGGCTAAGTTTTTCTCAACAATGGACATGTACTCGGGATATTGGCAAATTGAAGTAGATGAGGCTGATCGTGAGAAAACTGCATTCATCACCCCTGAGGGCCTATACGAGTTTAAGGTAATGCTGTTTGTATTGTGTAATGCACCAGCAACTTTTGAATGGGTGATGGATAATCTTCTAAGTCACTTGAAGTGGACGATGTGTCTTTGTTATTTAGATGACATTATAGTGTTCTCAGAGACATTTAATGAATACGTAAAAAGACAGAGGGCCATTCTTAAGTGTCTTTCTGGAGCAAAAGAAATCAAAATACATGGACACCTTGTGTCAAATGAAGGGGTGTGGCCAGACCCAGAAAAGGTGAGACCTGTAACGGAATTTCCTATTCCTAAAAGTTTTAGAGATGTCAGAAGCTTCCTTGGATCATGTTGTTATTACTGTCATTTTACCAACGACTTTTGTACCTGGGGTGGTGCTCAACAAGATTCTTTCAATGTTCTGCGAAAAGCTCTGATGACTGACCCTGTACTTGGTCTGTATGATGACAGAGCACCTACAGAACTACACACAGATGCCAGTGGGTATGGGATCGGTGCTGTTCTGGTGCAAATATCAGATGGAAAAGAGAAGGTTATAGCTTTTTTTTTTGTTTTAGAGTGCAAAACATCTAAAGTCATAAGTACCCAGTATAGAACCGTAGAATGCGAGCGTAAAAAACCATTTCGAGGTCCAATACAGAAAGGAAGAAGAAACAAATCTAAGAAGTCAATACGTTAGGGAAGAGTACCTAAAAGACATTGACAAGACACCAGAGTCACCAGGTAGAAATCAAATCTCTTTTTTCATATTGCTGCTTTTTAAAAAACTTAAAACGCGACCACAGCTCGTATGTCATCTGCTAAAATGTCTGGCAAAGTGGGTGACAGCCTGACCCTGATACGAAAGTGGCTAAAATAGGGGCAGAGGATCAGGAAAGAAGGTTATTATAGCCTAAGCTTCTAGGACACTTACAAAAGCCGAGAGAAGTTACTCAACTACAGAAAGAGAATGTCTTGCTGTGACCTGGGCCATGTGCAAATTTCTACAGTATCTCTACGGAAGGCCATTCACAGTTGTTACAGACCATCATTCACTTTGTTGGTTGACAGGTCTTCAGGACCCAACAGCACAACTCGCCAGATGGGCACTATGTCTTCAAGAGTATGGCATTACCATAGTGTACAAAAGTGGAAGAAAACACCAAGATGCTGACTGTCTCTCAAGAAACCCTCTGCGAGACCATCAAGACTTCGATGAAGATAGTGACTGTCTTGCTGCACCCCAGGATCTCTCTGTTGAGCAGAAGAAGGATGTCAAGATATCTCAAATCATGCTTGCCTTAGTCGTTTAGAGGATGTGAAAGGACAATTTAAGGTAGTTAATGGATTACTTTGCAAGAAAAACTTTGATCCCTTTAGAAAGAGGTGGCTACCAGTGATTCCTAACCACACGTGCTTAGATTTTCTACAGTAATACTGTGACACACCTGAGGCCGGACATTTAGGATTTATGAAGACATACGATAGGATCTGCAAGAGATTTTTCTGCCGAGGTTTATTTAGGAGTGTCGGCCACTATGTGTCACACTGTCGAGAGTGCGGAGGAGAAAGGCAGTTCCTGAGAAACCACCTGGCCAACTCATACCAATTCCACCAGCTGAAATGCTTTTTAGCGTGCTGGGATTGACCTCCTCAGACAATTTCCAATGTATGCTAGTGGCAATAGGTGGATTATTGTTTGCACTGATTATCTATGCCATTACAAAATCCGTGAAAACAGCCAAAGCATTTGAGGTAGGCAAATTCATCGTGGGAGACATTGTATTAAAACACG